>NC_090266.1:414816124-415130343 GCF_040414725.1 Anabrus simplex
AGCCAGCTTGAAAGTTAATCTAAGCCGTGGAACATGGTATGATAACGACTGCCTAGTTCTAACACCACCTCTCTGCTATTGTTCTTCCTATCCATTATTTTCCTTATGACCAGTCATGCCTCCCAGCTACATATGAACATGTAGTCTTTCAGGACAATTATCGTTGTGTTCATTTTCCTATGCAAGCCCTTAAAGGAAAAATGGACCTTACCGTACAGTACTGTAGAAATGTGTGTTTGCACGAAGTATTTACACACTCTTGCAAAATAAAGTATTCAAGGTTCATTTTCCTTTACACTTTAGCATAGGAAAATGAGAACAACGAAAATTGTCCTGAAGGACTGCATATCCACATGTGGCTGGGAGGCGTGAGCAGTCTTAAGGAAAATAATACATAGGAGCAGCATTGTTAGATAAGTGGTATTATAACTAGGCCGTCTGTCGATATGCTACATTGCAGCATAGACGAATGGTATTCTTCCAATAAATTTCATTGAAATAAATAAATATGCTTGAAAACAGCAAGGTAAGTGAAAATTCCTGTTTTGGTTTAACAGCAGTTATGAAGAAAGTATTCCTGTTATCCCTGTCCGAACTTGGCGGAAAGGGAATTAGAAGAAATTTACAAATGAAATTGGAATTTATACTACATGCAGCCTATAACGGATGCTGAGTGAAGAGATTAAATATAATTCAATTTTCCTTCAATTGCTTGTATATTGTTTTCATTTAACACCTCCTGTTCTTTACAGCCCACTTACTTTCACCATTCAGAGTTCAAGTTTAGACTATTAGTAACAGATGGAAGCTTACTATATATAATACTCAAATATTGGTGCTGATCTTTCAGATGTTCAGTTCCGAGGACATGTTTTAAAATTAATGATGGGATTCGAAACACTGAAAATAACTAGTGTCAGAAGCAAAATAAAAATACTGGAAGAGGGCATTCCTGAAATGAAACACTACATAATAACAGTAATAATAATAGTGATGATGACGATGATTATGGTCTTAAAACGTGACATTTTGCCAAAGTTCCTTCTTTGAGACTGGCCTTCTTCCCATACGCACAATCAGTCACTGACAGGATTGGCAATATTTTTAGAAGACCATTTTTAGGCCTAATACCATCATAGGATATTGCTTGTGATACGTCAAAAATCACGTTAGTTTAAACTGTGGTATTATTTCTTAATCCACGATGTGAATACTTGTTCCTGTGGATCTATTTATGTTGGACAAACATGTAGGAAGTAAGCAACGCAGGTTAAGGAGCATCGCAAGCACTTTACTTCTTTGCCAGGTGGAGAAGTCAGCTATGGCGGATCATGCCATACAAAATTACCATAAACTTATTTTTGAAGCAATATCTGTACTGTAATTTGTAAGAATAAACATTTTTCACATAGAATCCTTCGTGAGGCGACAGTGATTGCTAAGCATAGGAATAATTTTAACAAAGACGACGGCGATATACTGAATAGTCTGGCTACCTTCCATAATTTAGTTTTAAGCATCATTCTGCTTGAATCTGGAGGCCATGGAATGAACTACATTTTTGACGGGGCCATTCTATATTGAGTCTATTTACTATGGAGTGACATTTGTTATCAACGGTTTTCATTCTACAGTATATTGTCATTGTTCTGAAAACAACTTGCTTGTACGCTGGAACGCGTCAGCATACAGTAATTGTAACACGATCTAATATCCCCAAAACAATATAATGCCATGAAAAAAAAATAATAATAATATAAATTTAGAGCAGCGAGCTTGGTGAGTGGATGTATTCGTTGCTGAACATTGCAATTGCAATACTATTATAAAGCTGAGCAATCAAAGCCATATTTTTAATATATGAATACATCATGTTTTAAGATTTGAAGCAATTTCACTTTTATCTTACACAGACGTACAGAACATGCAGAAATCAGTATCCTTTGAAGAGAAATGAGAAATAAGAAATGGAGAGAAATGATTGTTGCTCTACGACGTTTGACTTGTAGCTGGATTATTTCAGTTCACGTCGTTCCGACAGGTTGCCAAAGTTTATTTGGTGAACCTGCGATTGGTCTGTGATGGGCCAGCCATTGTGCTGTCGTCGGTCACAGACGTTCGATTGGGGAAATACATCAAGAAAAAGCGCAGGCCGAGAAAGATGTGTTATATATTAGCCATGAATTGAATTTACGGATGTGACAAAAATCACAGATTGTTCTATTTGTGAAAGGTGCCAGACAGGACTTTCAGGCAACGGACAAGCGTGGACTCCAACCCCTTAGACTCATAACGAAGGTTTATCGAGGTAAGTGAAATGCATACAAGGAGCAATTGTGGCCAGAATCAAAAGCTAGGTGTTAGGTCCTTCCGTCTTCCATGAGGGATATTTCAAACACCTTAGCAGCGCAGACGTGTGTGGTGTGCAGTCAGATAGATATAGCTGAGAGGATTGACGTCGTGATTGCAGGAAGATTTTGACTGTTCTAACGGAAGAACAATTACAGTGTCATTTTTGATAATAGCCCAAAAAACATTACAGAGAATACCGTAGTAGAGTAAGGTAACCACGTCATTTCTAACTTGGTTACTTGATCGAAAGCCTATGTTATGTCGACTACCATCGGGCCTAGTCCAATTCGCAAATTCCTTCTTATATTTAATGACAGGTAAGATGCTAAATCTATAGAAAAATGAGTAAGAAAATTCTGGTGAGAAAAGTTGTCTTTCAATGTTTCAGGTATTTTTGAGCATTTAGCTGTTTAACCTACGTTTTTTCAAGAGAGAAGAAAATATTACAGAATCACGAATTGTTGAATATGTATCTCACGACGCATATTTGATCCCTCCTTCGTATTTGAATCAGTGTTGATAAAGATAAAACTCATCTGAAAACACTGGAGCCTCGTTTCGACGTAGATGGATTGATGTTTTGTTTATGTCACGCACGTGGCATATCATTTATCCCCAAATCCAGAAGGACAACCACGTCTGAAATTATGTTTTAATGCTAAGAAATTATGGATCATTTATTTCATGTCCCGTAGAAAATGAATATGCAGCATCGAAGATGTGACCTACGTATTATATTTATGATTAACAATATAGACTAGCTACGGCGGTCGAAAGAATTGCGTTGATAGGTAGACAGTATTGATGACTCGAAGTGTGTGTATCGTTATTTTCTATTATAACGGTGTTGACAGTCACGTAAAATGCGAAAATCCTTTCCTGTTTCATTGAACTACTTCCCCTACTATTCTAGTATAGGTACTATTTTCATTTTTAGCAAAAATTCGTCGAATGAAGTGAAAGTTGTTATATATCGATGGCTTTCTTTCAAAGTCTCGTACATCCCAATGCACTTCCTACCCATTATATTCCTTAAGGCTAGTTACGCCTCCCAGCCACATATTTAAATGCAGTCCTTCAGAATAATTTTCATTGTGTTCATTTTCCTATGCTAGTCTGTAAAGGAAAATTGACCTTACCATACCGTATCGTAGGTATGTTGTTTGCATGGTAAATTTACGCACTCCTACAGTATAATGTATTTAAGATTAATTTTCCTTTATAAATTAGCATAGAAAAATGAACACAACGAAAATTATCTAGCTATTCAAGCTCGTAACATAACATAACATAACATAACATAACATAACATAACATAACATAACATAACATAACATAACATAACATAACATAACATAACATAACATAACATAACATAACATAACATAACATAACATAACATAACATAACATAACATAATAACGACGACAGTGATGCAAAGGACGATTTTACACAATGCATCCGAAAATACGAACTAATTGGACAGTGTTTGATATATCGTCACTCCTATGCCAAAACCACGAATGTAACAATGATCTTCCAATCCATTATTACTATTAAGAATGGTACGCATTCATTTCTGAAAAATTACGGGATTAAACTAAAACTACACAGCAGAATCTTCTAAAAATGACAAGTCCTATTGAAATGGCTGGGCCATGAAGACGAATTTTCATAGTTGTATAGACTAGTATCACTGATGCCGGTTACGCACATAACTTTTCGTAACCCAAGTAGAAGATTAGATTCAACAAGAAATTTAGTTGATTCGGGTGCACCTTTTCCTAAGCGGTTAGATAATATTTAATAAAATCGTCGTCCTACTATGAAATAATACACGGCTAGATTTATAAAATATTGCACATAATGCGGATTCACCAATGATCATTAGATACAACGGAAGAATAATTTTACTCGTGTTGTTTTCAATAGCACTTAGATGAACTTTGGTTGATAAGCAAGTCAGCTAACTGAGAGATTTACATAATAGATGATATAGATGACACAGCCCCAGGATTTCTAGTTTTTAGTGAAGTTTGAACCACGGCCGTTTCAGAGAGAAGCCAATCACGATATAATTCAACTATCGCGCCTCAAACACTGCTTAAGACAGTTAGAGATATATTTGACAGAACGTCTGACTTTAAAATTAACTTGTCAAAGTTCATTCTAACGAAGAATATATTGCTGAGAGTTTAAACTTAGCATTAGGATCCTTTGCATTGAGTAATAGTTTCAGATAATGCTACTTATCAGACATAACGAAAAATGTTGAGGTTTGTTAATTAGATAATTTTTGTTTTCGAATGATCAATTGTGAAGTGAAGCAATTACTCCACACTTAAATTTTAAATTTCTTTCAGGAATAAAAAAAAGCGTCAAAGCTAAGTGTTGGTAACACTTAATTCAGAGAACTAGTAGGCCTACAATTACTTGACTGATGGAGTAAGGGATTCTCATAATAATTTTCCGGAATAACAATATCATCATGTATTGAGGAAATATTGTTAATGAAGGGAGTGGCAACGAAATCCTTACCAATGACTTGTAGGCATAGTAGGCCTACATATTAAAATAAATTCACTGAATATTATAATAGGTGAAAAGCTTTTATGAACACATAGTTTTAAGTAAAAATGTATAGTATCCCATGGAACTTGAGAACTTAACATAGAAATGTTGATATGGACTACAATAATTCTTGAAAATAACTATTATGCTTTTATTGGAATTCTTGGACTGAAGTTTGCATGGATTTGGACATGTTTTACGGATAAAAGCCGCTCCTGACGCCAACCATGTGTGGAAGGATGCATTTCTGCGGTGGTTGGTACTGTGACATTTTGTATGTGGATGCAGAGAAGTGGACTGAGACCAACGCAAATACCCAGTCCTCGTATCAGAGGAATTATCCGTACGCAGATAAAATCCATGGTTTGGGCGGGAATCGAACACGGGGACCTCTGAACTGAAGACCGTTATGCCGATCATTCAGCAGAGGGACTGAACTGTTCTAAATATAAATGAAAATAAAAATGATCACTATAATTTAAACTTACTGTCGTTTCATCATAATCATAGCTGAAATAATACAATTCCCACTTTGACGTCAATGGCCACGAGAAGCCATGCAGACGTCCTTCTTAAGATAGAATGAGCAGTATTGTTCCTTCCCGCTCCCAACCTACGCTGATGTTTTGGTACCGAATTCGGCCATAAGGGGTGGCATTTAAGAGTTCATAAATGTGAGTGGTGTGAGTCAGTATTCAACCAGCACACTGACGAATCTCATCCCAGGCTAAATTTCTGACACCTCAACATTTCTTAAGACTTATTGTAGTTTAAAAAATAGCATTATTACTTCTATCTTCGTAAGACCGTACAAAAGTGAATTCAGAGGTAGAGTAGGACTACATACTTTCCAAGAATGCAAAAAATATACGGAAATAACTACCGTAAATTTAACATTGCTAAATGAGTTTGAACTGAAAATATAACTTACTTCATTTTGTCATTGTGGAGGGGAATTGATACAGAGAATCTCCATGGAAAATACACCATGGTTTGACAACGTGCTGTGCACTGTAGGAGAAATACGAGAGAAGTGAGGCAAATCTTGTTTAAACAACGGAGTGCTAATACTCTTAATATCAATGGTCAGATATGCTTGCATAATTAATTCATTATTAGGATTCTCCTTAATTAAACAAGGGAAGTTACTATTTTTAATTTATTTGTAAAGGTAAATGTAACTCATACGTAAATGCGATTAAAAGAGAAAAATATGCGGTGTAGTTAAATAAAAGGAATATCTACGATTTTAAGATTATTTAGCGATCTCAATTGTTGTTATTTGATTGTAGGCACGCTTGTTTGAAATAAATACGTCTAATATACGAATAATAAGAATGATTGTAAATAATTATTTATTAAAATATTAAACTGAAATTATTGAATAACCACATCACTGCATGAAGCAAATTTTTGGACGCATTTTTGAAAGCGACGATCGAATTGTTACGAGCTGAAATATAATAATAGGTGGAGTACTCAGAGTAATTTGAAAGATTATAGTCGTCACTAAATGACAACAATTTGACTTATAGTGTTTGTATTTTATACACACCTTTTAGTAGGACTAAATTGAAGAATTTTCTCATTTATGTGCAAATAAATAATCACTCTTTATAACTATTATTATTATTATTATTATTATTATTATTATTATTATTATTCACATGTACAGATATATCTTGGCTTACTTCTAAAGCATTGTATGTCCCAATGCTCTTCCTAACCATTATATTCCTTAAGACTGGTCACGCCTCCAAGCCACGTATTTATATGCAGTCCATCAGAACAATGTTCGTTGTGTTCATTTTCCTATGCTAATACGTAAAGGAAGATGAACCTTAAATACATTATGCTGTAGGAGTGCGTAAATTCACCAGGGAAACATCATTCCAACCTTACGGTATGGTAAGGTCCATTTTCCTTTACAAGTAAGCATAGGAAAATGAACACAATGCAAATTATTCTCATGGACTACATATAAATATGTGGCTGGGAGCCGTGACCATTGTTAAGGAATATAATGGCTAGGAAGAGCATTGGGACATACGAGGTTTTAGAAGTAAGCCATCGATATGTATTTTAAGAATTGGTTTCCATTAGACGTTTCGGTGACATTATATTTCTACAAATTCTTAACATTTAAAGTTTAAAATTTAAAATTAATTTTCATCACATTAAACGTCTGTTCACTCTTAATGTCTAAATATTTCACAGTCATATTCCACCTAATGGTCCATAAAAGAAACACAACTTCTATTTTTCCTGTTATTTATTTCCATTGGGGTTGGTAAAGAACATACAGTACATATCGACGGCCTTGTTCTGATACCACGTATCTAGCAATACAGTGCCTATCCATTATTTTCCTTAAGATTCCTATCCACATTTGGATATGCAGTCCATCAGAACAATTTTTGTTGGGCTCACTTTCCTTAAATACATTTTTCTGTAGGAGTGCGTAAATGTCATGCAGACACATAGGCCTATTCCTACAGTACGGAACGGTAAGGTCCACTTTCCTTTACACATCCGTCGATATGCGTATGACTGCGGAGTTTATTACATCTGTATATTCAGATTTCGTTTTAAAATAATAATCCATATTTTGAACTAAGGTTGCTCTAATTTTCTATAAAGTGTGGAAATTTTCTTGTGGGAATTGTATACCTCCTTTGCCACCCCTAAATGACGGAAGGTAAACGCGCACTTTTGTGATAGTGGTGAGTACCATCTTACGGACATGTTTCAGTGGTAGGTGCTATTTACAAATATGGTCTGATATGCAACTTCCTTTATACGTCCACCGTGAGAATTATGTGATTAATCTACGATCGAATGTCAGCTAATACTGTTGTTTTATCACCACAAATACGCGGATTTGTTGAGAAGTGATTCAGGAGTTTCTACCCCCTGCATTCCATTCGAAAAATAAGTTAGAAGAAGATGACAATTAAGGTAGTGTATACTTCACCCTAAGTTACTATCCACTATTTCAGAAATTGGTCATTAAAATTAATGAAGGATTGATATCCAGTCAATAACACCTAAAATGTAAATCAATTGTTGCTAAACATACCGGATGTTTGTACTGAAATGAATATGTGGTATCAGCTTGAATGAAATATGGTTTTACATTTTATTATGAGTAACTATTCATTCATTGGTGTGATGCGGAAAAGAATGCGTATATTTCACATGTGAAATGAGATCGCTGCGTATCTGTTAGGCATTTTGTGATCCAAAACATTTTAATACTTCCTTTTACTTAGAAATCTTTAATGACGTCAAATATGAAAAATACTTGAGAGTATAATGCACTTCCATTCACCCAGAAGAAAACTAGGAACAGAATTCATCTTTTCATCTAAAATATTTGAAAATATAAAATACGAGAGTAACTGCAGAAGGGAATCGAAATGTTCAATGCAAATTAAATACACTGCCAGAAATGGAAAAGAGCACCACTCTGGAAGATGTAAGTTGGGAACTCCACAACAGAGGAGTTGATAAGACGTGTCCGTGCAAGTGAATGACTACAACAAAAACAACGTCATAGTAGTTCGGAATTTCGCTGAAAGATGGAAATGTTGCGGTAAATGTATAATGTTCAACCAGCCCAGTTGGCGATAATGAAACAGTGTTATTGTTATCAGTTGGAGGTTCTGACGTAAACATTAGTGTGCCATGCTACGACGAGACTAACATGAATTTGTGCAGTTAAATTACTTTGAGATTGGTCGCATAATGGAGCTGAGAGCTGGAGGTTGATTGTATAATCAAACTGATGAAGAACTGGGGCGATATGTTGCAAAAGTTCATCGATGTTTTCTGCAATGGCAAAAGGAAGCCTTCAGCTACGTCAGACATCTATAGCCCACGTGAAGACTGGCTCATATGGTGGACCTTAATAGCAGAGCATGCAGCCACTGCAACAAGCATTTGAGCTTTCTTGCAGCTATAATATCTGCCAGACTAGCAGAAATCGTCTTCTGGAAGAAAGTCTTCAATCTCACTTTCTTCTGGATACTGAAATAATTATCTTTTATTAACTGTAGAACACACCTTTGGTGATATAAACAACGAATCGGTTGGAGAAAGTTACGATGTTCTGTGGTATTCAGTGATGAAGGTAATTTTTTCCTGGACATTAGCGATGGACGTAAACATCTGGAGAGAGAGAGACACCTGGTACCATGTACCCATCTGAGAAACACTGAGCCCACTGAAGGCATTATAGTATGGGGAGCCGTATCGCACATGTCTTGTAATCACCTACGGTACCCTGACATTCGCAGCGTTAAGTTCAACCCAGTTTCCAGCCTGCCCTACTCCTCTTCATGCACTACCACAGGACATTCTCTTTCGGCAGGATAACGCCCGCTTCACGCTGCACACAACGTGCTCTAGAATGTATTATTTATCAGTAATGAGTGGACTGCTTGTCTCCAGAACTATATCTGATAGAGAGCACGTGGGGCTGGAAGGGACTGTAAATTATCCGTCTTTCAGCTTCGGACCGAATCTCCGTCAGTTAACTTCGGCTGTCCAACTGGAACAGGTGTATGACACTGTACCTCAACACTATATTTAAAATCTGTACGACACTATACATGCTGGAATACGCGTGTGCGTGACAGGGCACTATGTTTATACTCAGTACTATTGCGTGTGTTGGAAATGCCGTTTACCTCTGCGCGGCGAATCCATTGCCATATTATGTGCGGCTTCAGATCATTTACATAGTTCCATAACCACTATTCCTTCGTCTAATTTCACCTCTTCCATCATCCATTCTGGGTGCTGCATTTTCCATTTCCACCAGGTTACTTGAATGCGATACAATTATTCACGAAGATAGTCTTGGAAGGGGCTGTCAACGTTTTAACCTATAATTACGTTTTAATACGACTTTCCCCATGAGGAGGCTGCCAAAAGAAGAAAGTATATCAACTACAAAATAATGTTGTCTTCCAAGTCATTGGTGAATTTGCTAGAATGTGCCAGACAAGAAATAAAAATACTCACAAGATTCGGAATTTCGAACATAGAATGATTTAAATCTTGTCAGATGCTATATAAATTATTGCAGATTATTCTTATTGAACCTCATATTGCGGCAATATCAATGTCGTGAAGTTGTGCTTAAGAAATTTAGGGATTGTGCCTCGAGCATCGATCATGAGTCCATGGAGATGTTATCTAGGTGGTAGTTGGAATTATGCTCACTTGCTGAGGTATCACATCCAGAGGTAATGTTGTTCAAAATGATTATCAATGAAATTGATTTTATATTTGGTACAGAAAACGTTCCATTTGACTGAACAGTACTTGGAACCTGTCTCGGATGAACACATATTATAGGGAAAACTCCAAAATTACATAATAATAATAATAATAATAATAGTAATAATAATAATAATAATAATAATAGTAATAATAATAAATCTTATTTTTGTATAGGACGTTCTATTAATTCCCTTTGTTGAGGTTCCTCATGAAAATAGAAAGGAAAGTTACTTGGCTGGCTGACATTATTACAAGTATTACAGACCCACCACTATTTTATGATAGCAGGCCTTCTCTAACTTCGTGCAACATTGTAAGTATGTGTTCAATCTCAGTAGCATCTTACTTCTCCTCAATTACCTTTCCTTATAGGCAGCGTGTTGCAATTACACGTATAAGATATTTTCTTCGTAACCTGTATATTCGGCGTGAAGAAATGTGAAATCCGGAAATAGGTAGAAAACTGGAAACAACGTAAAAATTAAGATGAATCATATTTTGGAAATTGTAATTATTATGAAAACAACAAAAATGTTAAAAACTTTCCTTCCATATCTGTAAATCGATGGCTTACTTCTAAAACCTCGTATCTCCCAATGCACTTCCCATCAATTTTCTTCCTTAAAACTGGTCACGCCTCCCAGGCACATATGGATGTACAGTCCATCAGAACAATTTTCGTTGTGTTCATTTTCCTATGGTAACATGCAAAGGAAAATGAACCTTAAGTACATTAAACTGTAGGAGTGTTTAAATCCGCTATGAAAACAACATCCTTACAATACGGTGTTGTAAGGTCCATTTTCCTTTACACACCAGCATAGGAAAATGAACACTACGAAAAATGTTCTGATGGATTGCATATAAATATGTGGCTGGGAGGCGTGACCAGTCTTAAGGAATATAATGGGTAGGAAGAACATTGTAACATACGAGGTTTTAGAAGTAAGCCGACGAAATACTTCTTAGTTGGAATTTTACAAACTAGTCTATTCAAGCTGTAATTAGCCTATCGAGATTCGCGTGCATGTCAATATAATATTTTAAAGAACTTTTGATGCAAAACAATTTCAGTCAAAGTTGAAATAATTACAAAGTGTTATCCAGTGATATTTTCAGTGCTGTAAATAACATCAACTGATTTTAAGATATTAAACATACTGCTCGGTCATCATTTTATGATTTTGTTCTAAATTATAACAATCAACACATTTCTAAGAATGGCAATTAAGAGTAAAAGGATAATACCAATAGAGTCCGAAAAGAAATCAACACTGAGTCATTCGTACAACTGCATGCTTCTCTATAGGCTATTTCGTATACACTGTAGGTTACATAGATGACTGAAGATGCATGAATTGGAGGAGCCAGCAGAGTTCATCTTGATCTCAGAAATAAACAGCACAATCAATTTAAGCTAGAATTGACGATTCCTAGTAGTTTTCTAATCGATTTTTTCTATAATAATTTTCAAAATAGTCCTTTTCGTATTAGGTTTTCCTTACAAATCGATTTCTCAAAAACACAGTTTCATAATGTCCTTTGTACTTAATAACTTTTTTTTCTAATCTACTCATCTTAATGTACATTTTCCCCAATATGATTAATTCCACAATCCTTGCTTGTAGTATTGTTCTATTTCATTCCTTGAAGGCATTGTAACGGTATTGTAAAATTCCAAATTTTCTGAATAAATCATGACTTAATGACAACCAGACGTGTCTATTATGAAATTAGTAGCAAGAAATCAGATTTCTTTGTACAAAACATAATTGTCTGTCATTCAAATATTAGTATGAAATTGAGCGTTTTCTGCATGGCAGGGAATGAACAAACCAGAATTATTGGCAAAACATTAATTTTTAATGGTTATATTTATTATCGAGGAAGACCACCTACTGAAACAAGAAATTACCGGGAATGTGCTAGGCTAAACGGAAAGGAATGAAAGGGCGAATATTTTCTTTTAATGTCGAGATATTGTAATTTCTAAAAGTTCTGATCGTTCTCACCCACCAAACCACGAAGAAACTGAAGTAGAAGTTGTTAGAGATGAATGAAAAAAGAACAGCGGATGAATATCGATCGCTTACTTCTAAAACCTCGTATCTTCCAATCCACTTCCTATCCATTTTCTTTCTTAAGACATCAGGACTCCCAGCGACATATGGATGTACAGTCCATCAGAACAGTTTTCGTTGTGTTCATTTTCCTATGGATATGTGTAAAGTAAAATGAACCTTAAATACGTTAAACTGTAGGAGTGAATAAATTCCCCATGAACACAACATCCCTACAATAGTGTATTGTAAGGTCCATTTTCCTTTACATGCTTGCACAGGAAAATGAACACTACGAAAAAGGTTCTGATGGATTGCATATAAATATGTGGCTGGGAGGCGTGACCAGTGTTAAGGAATATAATGGGTAGGAAGAATATTGTAACACACGAGGTTTAAGAAGTAAGCCGACGATATTATAAGCAGCCACCTGCTCAATAATTCCAGGCACATCTAAGTGCGGTACTCTGTGGAATACTGCGTCGGTAACCAGATATAAATTTTAAAAAGGTCGATGGGACGACGTCCACGACGGCATATGCCACCAAATTCGAAATACATGAATTAGAAAATGTTCCTGACTGATGAAAAATAACTTTTTCTGGTGAAAAGTTTCTTAGTCATGAGTCCCGCGAGAGGGAAGACTTTAAAGGAGGGGGTTGACCTTTTCTACAAAGAGACATTTGTAATTCTTAGTCAAAAGTAACATATCGATGGCTTACTTCTAAAACCTAGTATCTCCCAATGCACTTCCTATCCATTATCTTTCTTAAGAATGTTCACGCTTCCCAGCCACACTTGGATGAACAGTCCATCAGAACAATTTCCGTTGTGTTAAATTTTTCTGTGCTAATGTGTAAAGGAAAATGAACCTTAAATACATTAAACTGTAGGAGTGCGTAAATTCTTCATGCAAACAGCATCCCTACAATACGGTATGTTAAGGTCCATTTTCCTTTACATGTCAGCATAGGAAAAGGAACACAACAAAAATTATTCTAATGGACTGCATATCAATATGTAGCTGGGAGTCGTGACAAATCTTAAGGAATATAATGGGTAGGTTTCAGAAGTAAGCCAGCGATGTAGCTTTTGGACGGAACAGATAAAACATATCTCCAAAATATTTAAGCAGTTTTTCACAACTTATGGAACAACAGTAAAAAACAGAAGATGTCATACGGAAGAAATGGATGTTACACCTTTACCCCGAGTGCAGGCTGTATGTTTATATCACCAGAGGAAGCCATCCAATATGAAATTGTATCAAGTTCACTCGTAACCGCCACACAAAATTTTAGAATGTAGAATTGTCAACCACAAAAAAATTATCACTGATTTTGAATTAGAAATCATCAACTACTGCATAATAGTATTTTCTTGAGTACCACCTTCAGGACGTGTCTTTCATTTTGGTAAATCAATGCAGAGGTAAGTTTAAAATCGAGGAATGCAAGAGGCTTAAACTAATGCGAATGATCACGAACTAAAACCCCAGACACACAAGCTGTTGGCTTTATCTCATGTGCCTGTGTATGAAATTAAAATCTCCTTTGGCTTCCTTTGAGACGCGGTACTTGAATAATTGATTCCGTTCATGGCTTTCATTGAAGAATTTTACGTGCAGCAAGAGGATGGTGAAGAGTGGTTCTACCTAGATATCAAGTGGAAAAATTGTCATAACTTATGAAACAAGGGTAAGAGGTAGAAGAGATCCTACGGTAGAAATGGAAGTTACCCCTTTACTCTCAGTGTACTATTTTTTATCACCTAAGAAAACCATATAATACGAAATTGTAATTATTTCTTTCGTAACCGCTGCTCAAAATATAAGAATTCAGCATTGTGGGCCGCAAAAAGTTTTGAATATTACGAAGCCGCACTGAACGGTTCTCAACCGTAAAACAATGAAAATTACGGGCGGCAGAATCGCTTTAAACCTATTGTCGGAAAACATGAAACTGATTTGTATTCGGCGTTGTTCGAGTTTCAAAAAATTGCAATCAAATACGTAAACTCTTATGCAGGGTTATATTTGGGAATTAGTGTTAAGGCATGTACAAAGAAGAAGAGGACTGGAAGTGAAAGAAGAATCAGAAATGTTGTCAACATTTACAGCGTTTATACAAATGGAAGTCCTCTAGTAGGATGCCTATGTGGATTAGTATTCAATATTCAGATTTAAACCTGAAATTCATGAAATGTAAAAGAATGAATTTTTAGATTTAAATATTTTTATGTAATATTAGTTTACACTTTATGAATGAGGTATTTTGATGGTAGGAAAATTTATGGATATTCGGAGGAATGTACGTGAGGGAAAATGAAGGAGGAAATATTATCGAAGTAAAACTGACATTCAGAGGAATTGACTTTACATATTATGTAGAAAATATATCCGAGAGCGAGAACTGGTGTAAGTATTTCACATTCTGTGATGTTATTCTAAAATACAGCATGAAAAAGGGCTTGTCTTATATATTAGTCCTTTGAGTAAAATAATGCAACTTTTTTTAAAAATTCAGTAGTTTTTGGTTAAATTAGAGTATTTCTAAACATATAAGACACTGGGTAGTCACTGGGGATGGGTTTAGATCTCCTTTCAGGATGATAAGTTGATGATTGTACGACCGTTTTTCTACGCTTCTTATCATGGACATAAATAGGGAAGCCAGCTAAAGAAATGCAAAAGAGTTAACAGTGATGAACCACCGTGGGCATAACTTTAGTCATTTGTCTTTGCAACGTAAGTTCATGTGTTTCTGTGTGTTATTACACAACCTGAAATTCATTGTTTCTAACAAAATCCTGGAGAAAACCAAACAAGCCCAGTCATTGTTTAGTTAAGTAATTAATCAAGCAGGTAAAATTAAAGGAATGTTTTGCGGTATAAGGGAAACACGCTTACTCTACCAATATTCAAAGAATGTTACCTTTTGGAAAGCTACGAAGTTTGAACGTTTGAAAAACTATGTCCTCTAAAATATCACTTTTTTGACTTAAACGTTTTATCCTGTACTTGGCTGTGACAACACGCAAGTGACTTGCATATTGTCAGAGCGAAGGATAACGTTGAGGCAGCCCAATGAAAATATCGAACTTGCTGTACCTCATACCAGAAGACATAATGTACTGTGAACACTAGATATCGCCAGCAAAAGCACCGTTATGATTCTACTGTATAACAGGAATTTAAAAACAGCCGGAAACTCTGGACTAGAAATAGTGATTGAAACTGTCTGTGTACGTAAACTACAGTTAAAACTGACAGAACCAAAAACTTAAACAAAATGAAAAACCGTGGAAAAATGGATAGCAATAGTCACTGAGAATTCAACCGTAAATTAGTGAAATCTAAAATTATTACGTCGATGACATTTTAATTATTCTACGAGCTATATATTTAGTCGCCTACAAATAGTGCTAGACGAATTCGTTGAACTACCTACACAAAACCCACTGGACAACGTATAAACCATGACAGAACATGATTTTTGAATAATTTGAATGCAATCACTTCAAATGAATGTAATTGAATTAAAATAATAATCATTCCAGTTTCTGCTTTTAAATTGCTCTCACGACGATCAGTATTTATTTATTAAGACATTAAAGAGAAATAATTTAATACAATTTTGAGAAATTATATTTAGTGAAGGCTTTATCCTAATGATTGTCATGGTCCCTGAACCGATGTGTTTGATGTGGTAGGTTTAACCTCGTATAATATTTTCAAAAATTCAAGAGTTTTTTCTGCAGCATTCCATTAAAATTAGCAGAATCTACTACATACTTCACACGAAGTTATGACTCATTTAATGAGAAATTAATCATTAAAATTAACATTAAATAAATAAATAAATAAATATTTGAGACCCAATGAATATCACAGAAAATTTCCATCGCTTGTGCATAAACATAGGATAAACACTGAGAATAGACACATGACATTAAATGATGATTTTATGAGTAGCTATATGCTAGCTTATTTTCCTTCATCCTCATTTACCCTACAGGAAACTGGAGACGAGCCTTGAATACATTATACTGTAGGAGTGCGCATATACGTCGTGCAAACATACGGTATGTTTCGGTACGGTAAGGTTCATTTTCCAGCACACAACAGGAGAGGAAAATGAACTTACATAAATTGTTTACATGAACTGCGTTTCCGTATGTGACTTGGAGGTGTGACCAGTCCTAAGGAACATAATGGATAGGAAGAGCATTGTCAGATTAATTCGTATTAATTCGTAAGGGACGATATGCTGAAAAAGTTCAATGACTGTTTTAAATCATTTTTTAATTTGTACATGTGTCTTTAGATTCTGAATTTTGTATATTACCTTGTAATTTACTCTAATTTACTGAGCCCGAATTAAAAATTAAAATTAATTAGGTCATTCGCGTAAAGGAATATCAGGCTGAAATGCTAACTAGCTGTATTTGCTTTCCAAAATGTACTTGATATTTGCCTTTGACCATCAGTTCACAATCACCCATTTCATGGCAGACACATTAGAAATGTGTACTTTCTTTACCGACAGTCATTCGATACCATTACTTAACGCACGTGTTATGGGAATTTAAAGAATTTGTCATGATTTCTTCATAATCGGACACCCTAGTTTAAATAAATACATCTTCGATAAACTTTTAGCTGTATAAGGATACAACAAAATTAAAAACCGATTTCCACAAAATTAATTTACTGCCTTTTACTGCCTCACCGTGCTCGTTCTTCACACCACTCATATTAGTAACATTTTTGTTTACTTTTCAGACTAACATTCTGATATTTTCAGCTTGCTGTTCATACGTGATTGTCTCTTAGTGTGGTAGAAGGAAGGCTAGAAAATAAAAGATTTATTAGCTAAACGATATTTACTTCAGTGCTTTAGCGTCAATGCTTTTAACGTTCTACTTGCAAAATAACTGTAAACACCAGCGTTTACTTTCACCAGATGTTTAGGAATAGGAATGAAACTTTACCTTGTGATATATCTTCTAGTAGGCTATTTGTTAGCAAGGTGATACATTTCTTTATCCGTTTATGATTTTCTTTGCAGAGATATGAATTATCAAGAGAAAGTTCATTTTTGAGAAAGAAGCATTTATATATGTTTGAATTAGTTGAAACTAGGTATAATGGAATGATATGTTTAAAAGCAAGCAACCACTTTGTCCCACACTGAGTGTTTTTGTCCAATGTAAATTACGAATCTCAGTTGTCGTGATAAAGGAAAAACGAAATCTAACAACACAAGCATATTGAGTTATATCAGAGGATACCACATAGTAAATCAGTATTCTTCGGCAGTACATGTCTCAATGAGGTAAGCCTCATACATTCACTGCAGTGGACATAGAAATTCAGCATTAATAATTGCTTCAGAACCCCACGGAATAGCATCTCGCAGGCATAATAACGCGTTGAACGTCCTTTCCGCAATGAACATATGAAAACAGCCAATCAAAAGTTTCATAACTTCGCAGATTATGCAGTCAAGTATAAAAGAATGGCGTTGAAGGGTATGAAACTAGACGCAGGCAGCAACAAGACAAATTTTGGCCTTTCGCTTAGGAACACGACTTAGGCTCTAACCGAAAATGTGATCAGTAAACTACTAGTTGAGTTAGTAGTCAAACGCACTGATCTAAAGAACTCTCTGTTGACTGACGGCTGTCACGGTGCACACTGTGACACAGAGCAGTCCCTGGGGATTAGCAATGTGAGGTTTGCCCCGAATGTCGTGTACCACACTAACAAGAGGGTCCGACCGCGAATCAACACTTCCAATGCATTCAATGCAAAAAGAATGCAGAATTGCAGAATTACGTTTACAACGCCCACTGTGCACTAGCAAATATCACACTAGTTGATATAAACATCGGGGCCTGGTAATGATTTGTTATGCTACTTACAGCTAAGCCATTGCCTCCTACATGAAGAATGAGAACAAAAATTCAGATTGCATCGAAGCCAATACGCAGGCGATAGAACAAGTCACCGAGAGTAAGCGAAAAGCCTATTCTGCATACGAAACTAATCCCTGTGAAAGCACAAGTGATTCTCTCAGAGTTGCGAGGCGGGTAGTTCATAACACCCCTGGCCGCTGTGCTAATAACTTCTGGCTGAACATTTGTAAGAGCATACAGCAGGCTGCAGAGACTGGAGATGTTAAAACCACGTGTGAGGGTATTAAGAAATTCATAGGCCCTCCAACCACCCAGGATGTTCCTTTGCTGACAAAGACAGGTGAGGTCATAACGGTAATCGACGAACAGCTGGAGCACGGGGTCGAAGAACACTACCTGGAACTGTACGCAACCCAGAATGAAGTAACTGCTACTGCACTTGATGCTGCACAGAAATGTCAGTCACGGAATATCTTAATTGTCTATCTACCACAGAAGAACTGAGCCCAGAAATAGACTCTCTTGGGTGTGGTAAATCTCCTGGTACATATGGTATCCCTGCTGAGTTTCTAAATAGTGGAAAGAACGTTCTACGTCATCCTCTGCAGTGTACTAGCGAATATCACACTAGTTGAATTAAACTTCGGGGCCTGGTGGTAATTCGTGATGCTTGGGAGAAGGTTATATTTCGCATGATGTGTGTGAATGCATCATTGTGATATTATATAACAGGAAAGGTGATAGGATTATCTGCCACAACTGTCGTGGTATTTCGCTGCTCACCATAAAAGGAAAGGCTTTCGCACGAGTTGTCCCAGCTCGCTTCCAAAGACTAGACCCTCGTGTCCACTTAGAATCTCAATGTTGTTTCAGACCTAGTCGACCCACCATCTATATTAACTTTTTACTACGGCAGTTAAAAGAGAAATGCCAGGAGCAGCAGATGCCACTATTCATGGCCTTCATCGACATGACGAAAGCCTTTGACCTTGTCAGCAGAAACTTACTGTTTTAGTTGCTCCACAAGATCGCTTGTCCGCACAGTCTAATTAGAATGATTACCTCATTTTACAATAATATGAAAGGCTCTGTGTGTCTCAATGACAAACTATCAGAATATTTTCCAATAGAGAGTGGTGTTAAGCAGGGTTGTGTTCTCGGTCCCATAATCTTTGGCATCTTCACTCCTTATATTTGCAGTATGCGCTTGATATTATGTTGACGGAGTCTACCTACGCAGCCGAGTTGATGGAAACCTTTTTAATATTGCCACACTAATACGCAAGACAAAAACCAGCGAACTAACCATCAGAGAACTGATACATATGCTGATGATATAGTCTTGATTTCTCTTATCGAAGCTCAGCTGCAACATCTTATTAACCATTTGTCGTCAGCTTATAAAGAGTTCATTCTAACCACCTGCCTGAAAAAGACAAATGCATTTATTCAGGAACAGACTCTGTTTCATCAGTTGTCATCGGTAAAAATGTTCTTGATCTGGCTGACAGATTCACTTAACTTGGGTTCGTACTGACCAATACTCTGCCACTGGATGCCGAAATTTCAAGCAGAGTCGCCAAAGCAGCAGCTGTCATGGAACAAAAAGCAAACAAGAACGTATACAGCAATGGACAACTGACAGACAGCGCAAAATGCAAAAAATTGCTGAACATTTTTCATCTCCGGTGTTTTAAAATGATCTTTCGTACCTTTTGGCAAAAAACTGCTGTAAACACAGCAGCTCTGAAACGTGCAGACATGCCCAGTATTCGTGTACACATCAGCAAAAGAAGACTCAGGTGACTGGGTCATGTCAGAAGAATGGACAGCAGCCGGATATCCAAGGTTCTGTTGTATGGGGAGCAAAGCGAAAGATGTACGCTGAAATCGTCATCAATGATTGGTAAAGAACCGCAAATGACAGATATTCCAGGAAGATAGCAGTTAAACACGGTGTCAGTCCAGTAGATAAGATAGGTAACGATGCACACCTTGTAAAACGAAGTCGGCGGAAGCTGAGACCGGTTTCTCGTTGAGTTCCCTCCTCCTTCACATGACAACACTGTACCAGGAACTACCAATCGAGAATAGGGCTTTCAGTCATTCCTGATATTGCGACACAATCGTCAGACGAGGACGGACGGCTGCCTACAACTATGATAGTTGTAATTATTGCGGTATATCAAGGTGTTACAGCTCTCGCCACCAAAATGTTTATTTCTTCGTGATAAACATATTTCATTATCATGATTATCATCAATAAAATTAATGTGTATATTATCATATCGTCGTTGAAGAAACAAAACCTCGTATGTCACAATGTTCTTCCAATCCATTATTTTCCTCAAGACTTGTCACTCCTCCCAACCACGTATCGTTCCTTAAGAATTAATACCGCGTATCTGACAATGCTCTTCCTATCCATTATGTTCCTTACAACTGGTGACGTCTCCCAGCCAGTTGTGGATATGCAGACGGTCATGGGAATTTACGTTGTATTCATTTTGCTATACGGTAGTATAAAGGAAACTGATCCTTGAATAGGAGTGCGCATACGGTACGGTTCGGTACGGTAAGGTTAATTTTCCTTCACAAGTCGGTACAGGAAAATGAACATAACATAAATTGTTCTGATGGACTACATGTCCGTATGTGACTGGGAGACGTGACCAATCTCTAGGAAAGTATTAGAAAGGAAGAGTTATGTCAGATACGAGGTATTGGTTCTTAAGAGACGATATGGATATGCAGTCCATCAGAACAATTTCCGTTGTGTTCATTTTCGTATGTTTGTAAACGAAAATGAAACTTAACATAACGTATTGCAGGAGTACATGTTCGAGTGAAGTTTTTACGAGCTCTCACAGTATATTGTATTTAAAGTACATTTTCCTTTACACTTTTCCATAGGAAAATGAACACAGCGGACATTGTTCTGATGGACTGCTTATCTATAAGTGGTTCGGAGACGCGACATGCCTTAAGGAATATAATAGATATGAGGATCATTGTGACATATCGATGGCCTAGAATGAAAACCTCGTATCTCACAAAGTTCTTCATATCCATTACTTCCCTTAAGACTGGTTACGCCTCCCAGCCACACATGAATACGCAGTCCATCAGAACAATGTTCGTTGTGTTCTTTATTCCTATGCCGACGTGTGAAGGAAAATGAACCTTATCGTACCGTACTATAGGAAAGTATGTCTGCGTGACGTATTTACTGACTCCTACAGTGTAATTTCATAAGGTTCATTTTCCTTTACGGATCAGCATAGGAAAATAAACCCAATGAACATTGTTCTGATGGACTGCATATTCATGTGTGGCTGGGAGGCGTGACCAGTCTAAAGGGAAATAATGGCTAGGAAGAACTTTTGAGATACGAGGTATTCAATCTAGGCCATCGATATAGAGTATTGTTTCTTCACCGACGATATTTTAAATTTGTTTTAGTGTACTGTAATTGGAGACTTGATCTCTGTTTTATATCGTCGCTTCACCGGTAAAGCGTTGTATCCCACAATACTCTTCCTATCCATTAATCTCCTTAAGACTGGTCACGCCTCCCAGCCACATATGGATACGTAGTCCATCAGAACAATGTCCGTTGTGTTAGTTTTCCTATGTCGATGATTAAACGAAAATGAACCTTACATGCATTGTACACTAGGAGTGCGTAAATACGTAATGCAAACGTACATTCCTACAGTACGGTACTGTAAGGTTCATTTTCCTTTACACATGGGCATAGGAAAATGAACACAACAAAATTTGTTCTGATGGACTGCATATCCATACGTGGCTGGGAAGCGTGACCAGTCTTAAGGAGAATAATTGACAGGAAGAGCTTTGTGGAATACAACCTTTTACCGGACGAGCGACGATATGTATCATTCAAATAAAAATTATATTCCAGAGAAAAACCTAGTGATTTTGAATGCTTCTGAAGGCTTATTATATTCTCATATTATTCATTTGAATATCACAATTGTCTGAAGGAGACAAGAAGAGAGAACCTGTATAAACAACCTCGGAAAATCATGCCAGAAGATGGGAGGTAAAGGATGAAATTACAGTGCTCTATGCATATAAGTGAATTAGGTATTGGATACACTTCATAAAATATTCTACTAATTTCATCCGATGCAACAGATTGCAAACATCGTCGTACCCTCTTAATTCACTGTTGTGCTATTTGTTTTGATATACCGTAAATTCCTGTTTACATATAACTCATATACTACTGCAAGCAGATATTGCAGCCGGGATAACTCCTAATTGTAATGTATTTGTTTGTAAAATTCATAAAAATATGTTTTTTTTTTAATTCTAAGTAGGATACATTTTTCCTCTTTTGTGTACAAGTGATGTTTCAAAAATGTTATTAAAATTTGTTTTAGGATTACAGACAGAAGTCGACGTTTATTTTAGAGGCATAAATATGAAATGCAGGATATAGCCCGTGAAGGAACAATACCTCGAACGTCGCAATGCTCTTCCTATCCATTAATTTCCTTAAGACTGGTCGCGCCTCCCAGCCACGTATTTATAGGCAGTCCATCAGAATAATTTTCGTTATGTTCATTCTCTTGTGCTAGTGTGTATGGGCCTTACAATATCACATTATATGGATGTTCTTTGCATGGCGAATTTACGCACTCCTACAGTATAATGTATTAAAGGTTCATTTTCTATTATACGTGAGCATAGGAAAATGAACACAACGAAAGTTATTCTGATTGACTGGTTATAAGTATGTGGCTGGGAGGCGTGACCAGTCATAACAAATATAATGGGTGGGCAGAACATTGGGACGTACGAGGTTTTATAAGAAAGCCATCGATTATGGTTTAGCAGTCTTAATATGGAATATGTATTATCACATTCGAGTACGGGACTTCCGATTAGCATAAAGTTTTACCATTGTATTTTATTCTATCCTACCGCACTTAATTTAATCGGTAATGCCACTTACGCTATGTAGTCTACTATGCACTTGTACGCATAAAAATAAACTACGGTATGATAAAAAAGTATTCAAAATAAAATAACAAGTAAAATAAATAATAATAATAATAATAATAATAATAATAATAATAATAATAATAATAATAATAATAATAATTAGTACGGCAGGTTCCTGTATGAATAACTATACCCATGTTTTGAAATGTAAGTACTGGATTCTGAAAATTGGGGTTGTGAATTTAAATCTGATTTCAGTATCTGAATTGTACGATCAGTCTTATAGAAGTCAGTTAAACACACATTGTCAAATATTTCGCGATTTTCCCAATACCATTCTAGATATTGGAGATTTAATATAGGGATCAGGACCACTTCTTTGCTAATTCAGATGTTCAATAACTAGAAACACACATGCCAATACAGACACCAAAATTGCACAGATTTCACTTTCGGTAATAACAACAGACTGTTAATCACGATGTCCTAAGCGCCTTACAGGAATCAACCTCAAAAGTAAAATATTTTACAGAGTATGTCTGTATAGGCCCACCATGTGTTTTAGAAAAGAAATGATTGGACACTGCACATAGGATCTAGGTAGTATATTCCATATAAACTGTTTTAAACTTGAGCAGGGTGCTTCAAATAACGTTTATAGCAAATGGAACATTGCTTGTTAAAATAAACAGTTGCTTTCTAGACATTATGCTATGTAGACATTACTCCATTATGGAATGATTTTGGATACTCTTCTTAAAACGAGATATTTGAACAAAGTATTCAGTGCACCAATTGATTCTACTTTTAAATGTTTATGAATAATATTTAAGGCAGAGAATGTTGAGAAGTTTGGAACGAATGCAAAGATGAATGTCCAAGATCCTGATATTTCATAAAAATGATTAAGTTGGGAGTAATTTTCAGGAAATATCATTCATCAGGTATACTTCCCACCCACAAATCTTTCTTAACATGCTTCTCTTTCGCCATCTCAGCAACATCAAGAGTTTGCTTAAATGGACCATGTATCTTAACTATTTAAAAGTATTTATACCCATAAATGAAAGTCTTAAAGTAAAATCTGATGAATGAGTAACAACATTTGAATGGGTAATGCAGAGTGCGTTCATTAAAAAAAGAATTAATACATGGTATTGCATTAGTTTCTGCCAGGAACACTTTTCTCAGAAACAATTTAAACTATAAATATAATGCTAGTTTTGGGTACACAGAATGTTTATATCTACATGGAAGATGAACTGTATTTTGATAATAATTAAAATCAAGCCTGATGATATATTAAGTACGGGGAAATATCTTTCTTCCTAGAACGACCATAGGCCTACGTACTGTTGTAGTAACATTAGAATGCGTAAACGTATTTCACCATGAAATTTTATCTGTGTTAGGGGGAGGAAGTGTGTTCAGCTGTGAAATTCAGTACTGAGTAAAGTATTGGTAATTTGTTAAAATGGAGAAGAAATTAATTCATTAATATGACTTTTGGTGCGAGGACATTATTGGCGTTGAAAAGCCCGTTACTTCGTCTCGTAAATGAACTTTGGAATGAAACACTGATTCATTGGGCTGGAGTCCTGAGTGTATGCTTAACAGGGGAACAGTTCTACTCCACTCCTGCATGCGCTACACTACCTGATATGTCCCTCATTGCCTCACGATGACAAGAAATCCTATACGAGACAACCGTAAGTCTTACCAAACAGAACTGGGAATCGAACTCAGGAATTCTCTATCGGGAGCATTTTGCTTTAGCCAAGATGGTGGTAATGTCATTCCAAATTATTCCTGTGGTTAGTGCCGAAATTTTTATATCCTGCTTCCATGTGTAGTTCTGCAGTCTTGAATTTCTGTCACGGTACATCTTGCTTTCTTCAAACGAATATTGCAATAATCCTGTCTGCAACTAGTCCCCACTCACATGGACTCCAGAGACCGAAACACAAAAGGATGATTACTCGCCGTCCTTCTATCCTCGGGCTACATGTAGCCTTTGCTTGACAGAATATCATTATTCTGCGATCTAATTAGGCCTACCACAGCTGCATTATACGTAATGAACTTGAAATGCATTCCAAGATGTAAGCATAATCAGCTTTGCAGCTCAGCAACAGTATAACAAGTTCCTAAAATGTGCTCCGGGTTATGCTGAATTATACCTTGAGACATGTTCAAGCGTGGTCTTCTGCTCAATATAGAACTACATATATCTCAGTCGCGTAAGTAGCTCATATTTTGTGGAATGAAGATACCTGATAGGAATTTTGAAACAAAAGGAAATTTCAGTGATTAAAAGTGCTCCATGCGTGCTTGAAAAAGGGGCACCAGTACTTATTTTCTAGGGTATCTCGGGTTACGTCCGTCGGTGTCATTCCAGTAACACTTCGTGATCGGTCATTAGATAATGTATTATCAGTTGCGATGCATTCTCTTGGGTTGGTGATGATTTCTGTTTCATCCCCTCAGTCCGGACGTGACTAGACCAGCTTAAATTGTTACGTACTTACTATGCTTCATTTACGTAATCATCAAAACATAAGCAAGAAATCAACACAGGAATTCGACGAAAAATAAATAGAGCGGGTCGTATTAAAGAAAGAAGTCAAATGCAATACAGTAATGAGAAAGTAATGGAAAAAAATTGGAACACAAGACTATCCATAATATAAAATTTAAGATAGTAGAAGATAAACAGTCCGCCAACAGCGTGAACTAAATTTTAACATATTCATCCCATGTGAACACAAACATTTTATATCGATGGCCTAGATTGAATACCTCGTATCTCAAAAAGTTCTTCCTATCCATCATTTCCCTTAAGACTGGTCACGCCTCCCAGTCACATTTGGATATGCAGTCCATCAGAACAATGTTCGTTGGGTTTATTTTCCTATGCTGACGTGTAAAGGAAAATGAACCTTATAAAAATTACACTCTAGGAGTTAGTAAATAGGTCACGCAGACATACTTTCCTACAGTACGGTACGGTAAGGTTCATTTTCCTTCACACGTCGGCATAAGAATAAAGAACACAACGAACATTGTTCTGATGGACCGCATATTCATGTGTGGCTGGGAGGCGTGACCAGTCTTAAGGGAAGTAATGGATAGGAAGAACTTTGTGAGATACGAGGTTTTCATTCTAGGCCATCGATATGTACATGAGGCTCACCAATTTTCACTAGATCTTCCGTGTTTCTGTTCAGAATTGCGGTAAATGAAATAATGCTAGGAATTACTAAAATTATGATGGTACGTCAGGTTATCACAGGAAGCGTAAATAACCTCAGCTGTGAACATAAGATGATATGTCAGGAAAGGAGGGTGTCAGTGAGCATAATAGTTATGATGATTAAGATGCAACGGTGATAAACTATTTCTCTTATATACGCCAACGGCATAGAAGTATTTAGTGTAGGAATACACTCTATCTTTACAGGAAGACAGTGAGAATATTTTGATTTGAAGGGAAGTATTACCGAATACACGTCATTCCAAAGAAAAGGACGAAAATAAGATGAATATACACAGTGGAAACTGACTTTAACAGGATACATATTAGTTCAGATTCTTATTATATTCTTATACATGGTCATGAACGATGGCCCTTCAAAACATTATAAACTCCTACGAAGTACTTCATTGAGGCAACTTCAGGAGCTTAGATTCGTCGTAGCAATGATTCCACAAGTCCTCGACGGCACTTTCGAATTATGTTATACCATATCGATTGGAAACAATCTTCAATATTCGTGGTGAAGGTCGAGTTCGTCTAATCGTTCTAGTGTAAACACAGTCTAAGTGTTTACTGAAGTTAAGATCAGGGAAATATGGCAGAGAGGGAAAAATGTCGATTCACTCTCATGGATTTCGGAATAATTCTGTGGCAGGGCCCATTATCTTATAAGGAATAGTTGCTCCCCTCTATAAATGCCAATAGCATGAATAAGTGTGTCACTAGCAAGTTATCCGTTAGCGCCTGTATCTCAATGTACAAGTAGCAGAAGATTACACATGCCTGAAATAAAGTCTTTACACCATCACGCATCTGTTATTTCATCTGAAATTTAACATACTGCAAGAATCCCCTTCGTTGCTAATAGGTTTCCGAGATGAATGTCTTCATCGAGTGATATCCATATCCACAAAAACTCACCAACATGTCCCCAAGGACGTCCAATTATATTCGCAATCCTAGTAAATGGACCACTATACAGTGCTGGCATGCCTATGAGACAGCATTATGTCCACACCATATTCTGTAGTCTAACACTGAATCTGAAATCGTAACTCGCACGCTATAAGCATCGTTTGTTACTCCATTTATTTTCTAGTAACATAATTTCTTTAAAATCGGAAGAGTCAATCATTTTTGTCAAATAACTGACACACGATCGTTCAATTTGTATTTTCTAAACGTAGAAATAACGTTTTCATTATAATATTCCATCGTCATTGTTAATACCTCTTCATAATAACAATGTCTCTCACTGCTTCATGTTTGTTACTACTAAAATTTACTTATTTCTTTATTTATGACACATGCCTGCAGCGGAGTGTCACTCTAAGTACAACATATATTACAAAATTTATAATAATAAGTAGCACAAATTAGACAAAATCACCAAAAAGTTAACAATCTTTTTTAAAAATTTATAATAATGAAATTCGTAAAAATGACAAAATATTAACGGTAGGTTTTCAATAATTTGATATACAGAGATCAGGATTAGATTCTGTCTACGTTGCAAATACTGGCTAATGATTTTATAAATGAGAAATAGCTAAATATGAAAATGTAGACACTGGCATATACTGACAGGTCAAGTGTGTGATTAATAGTGTAAAAGGAAAATCTCGAAGTTTACAGACAATTGACGTCCACTTGCATAGTTGAAAAATGTTTCTTGTAGAGTGAATTCAAGTTCCTTTTTATAAAATAAGAAATTCAGTAGACGTATTTGAAGTCTGGTAGGGACATTGAGAGATCTATATCATGGTTTTGGAATTAGTAGCTAAACGCAGTACTAACGGTGAATTTTTGTGAATTAATATGTTGGATAAGAGATTGCAAAAGTACGTCCGGGAACGCAAGTTTGATATGCCTACGTTGGAATATATTCTGGGTAGCAGATCACCGCGATCTAAAATGATATTTATAATTTTGTTCAGAAACAGTTGTTGATATAATTTTCGGCGGGCCTTTAATGAAATGTGAACAAATTCTTCTAGTAAGTGACTTTATGAAATTCTCAACCTACAATGCTGAATGATCATGCTTCCTGTAATAAGTAAACGGTATTTTTTTTTGAAATTTTAAATGCTATTTCTATATAATTTGTCTCCGAAGACCGTAAAAGTAGTTAGTGGGACGTAAAACAAATAACATTATAAAAATATATAATTTGTAACTTGACATCCATATAGTGGAAACATATTACAATTTCTACCACACAAATGAGTTATAGAGAAAGCTTAGAGTCTTAAATTTATTTAATTCCTTTCCATTTCTTATAGTAAAACCTAGTTGTTCCTGTGCTGCATTTGCAATTATTTCAATACTAGCAGTTACCTGCGGCTTCGCACGCGTGGCTGTCGTAATTTGTAAAAGGTACTAAGACATTATCTGAAACTTCCTAACGTATAAAATCTGACCGAGAAATTGAGTTTCATTTACCCAAGAAACTCTTTGTAAACCACGTTTATGGCGTTTTGGGCGAAGAAACCATGCGACATAGAAATGTACATGTGTGAAACAGTCTATTCGCAAGTCAAGAAAAAGTTACTTTATTTTTAAAAGAGATTCCAAATACCTATTTCCACGTCTGTAACATCTTCAGTTTTCGAGATATAAGTATCCCTATAAAAGTAATCCAAACCCTTTCCCAGTCCTCTCCCACCCCAACCCAACCAAACTCTTTGTAAACCACGTTTATAGCGTTTTGGGCGAAGATGACCATGCGACATAGAAATGTACATCTGTGAAATAGTCTAATCTCAAGTCGAGGAAAAGTTACTTTATTTTTAAAAGAGATTCCAAATACCTATTTCCACGTCTGTAACATCTTCAGTTTTCGAGATATAAGTATCCCTATAAAATAATCAAAATCCTTTCTCAGTCCTCTCCCACCCCAACCCAACGAAAGTGAATTTTACGAATACAAAACAATACAATTTTCTGTATTTTTAAAGGAGATTCCAAATACCAATTTTCACGTCTGTAAGATCTTCAGTTTGAGATATAAGTATCCTCATAAAAACAATTACATTCTTTTTAACTTTTTTCATCTTTATTAAATACCTGTGCCGAAAACAAAAAAATCATGTATCTTTATTTTTAAAATTCATTCCAAATACCAAGGTTCACGTTTGTAACATGTTAAGTTTCTGACATATACTGTAGATATACCGGTATACGTTTTAAACATTCAACCTCTTTTTCAATTCTTCTTACCCGCTGAAATGGATTTTCCTAAAACAAAAGTACGTATTCCTTTATTTTTAAAGGAGATTCCAAATACCGGTTTTCACGTCCTTAACATCTTCAGTTTCTGAGATATAGGTATCCTCATAAACCGAATTCAGCTCCTTTACTTATTTTAACCCCAACTACCTTAAGTCGATTTTCCGAAAATAAAATAATGCATGTTTCTTTATTTTTAAAGAAGTTTCCAAATACCAATATTCAAGTCCGTAAAATCCTTAGTTTTTTTAGATATAAGTATCGTTATAAAAATAATGCAAGTAGTTTTTCAGTTCTTAAGTAATTTTCAGCCTTTAAGATATAAGTATCTCCATAAAAGGAATTCTTCACTTCTTTCACCCTCCCCTTAACTCAATTTTCCGATAACAAAACAATACACATTCCTGTTTTTCTAAAGGACTTCTCGAATACCAAGCTTCACGTCTGCAACTTGGTAAGTTTTTGACATATACTGTAGATACACCGGAACTCATTTTAAAAATTCCGACGCTTTTTCAATTCCTTTTCATCCTCTTACGTGGATTTTACGAAAACAAAAACCTACGTGTTTCTATATTTTTAAGGGACATTCCAAATACCAACATTAATCCCCATAACATATTCAGTTCTTGAGATATTTCTATCCTAATACAAAGTTCAACCCGAAATTTCAGTCCTTTTAAACCTCCGTTAAGCAGTTTTCCGAAATCAAAAATCATGTTTCTATATTCCTAAAAGATTAAAAATTTAAAATTTCACGTCTCGAATATGTCAAGTTAATGAGATGTTCTGAAGATATTCTCATTTTAAAAATTCACCCCTTTCCCAGTTTCCCTTAGGTGGATTTTCCGAATTTTTTTTTATAGATTACGTTTACAAGAGATTCCAAATACCAATTTTCACGTCTGTAACAGTTTACGTTTCTGAGATATACTGTAGATAAAGTCTTTTTCAAAATTCACCCTATTTGTCACTCCTGCTCACCCCTATTAATTGGATTTCCCAAAAGCAAAAAACACGTATTTCTTTATTTTTAAAGGAGATTCCAAATAAAAAATTCACCTCTGTAACATCTTCAGTTTTTTACATATCGCTATCCTAACCAAAATCAACCCCCTTTTCAGTCCTTCCCACCACCCACTAAGTAGTTTTCGTAAAACAAAAAACGCATGGTACTTCATGTTTAAAAGATTAAAATTGCCCATTTTCACGTCTGTAACATGTTATGTTTGTGAGATGTTCTGTAGATAGTCTCATTTTTAAATTCACCCCCTTTTCCAGTTCCGCTTAAGAGGATTTTTGAAAGTAAATTGTATATGTTTCGTTACCTTTACAGGAGATTCCAAATAGGCCTACCTATTTTCACGACTTTAACAATTTATATTTTTGAGCTATACAGTAGATAGTGTCTTTTTTAATTCATCCCATTTGTCACTCCTTTTCACCCCCATTAGTTAGATTTTCCAAAAACATAGAAATACCTGTTTCTTTGTTTTTAAAGGACATTCCAAATACCTATTTTCATGTTTGTAACATCTTCAGTTTTGAGATATAAGTATCCTTATAAAAGGTATTCAACCCCTCTTTCGCCTTTTTTATCCCACATAAGGGGATTGTACGAAAATAAAAACACGTATTACTTTAACATACGTTTTTGAGATATAGATATGCTCATTTAAATAATTTACCCCTGTTTCACCCACTTAGCGACGGAATATCCAAAAAAACCTCCCTTAATGAGCACGTACACCCTAATATAAATGTATCTACAAAATTGCATTTCTTCATGTCCAGTAGTTTTGGCTCGGCGATGATGAGTCAGTCAGTCAGTCAGTCAGTCAGTCAGGACATGTTATTTGATACATATGGGTGTACTGAATAATAGGTCACTATTCAGTTGAACTCCAGAGTCATTTACATTACACATACACATTTAGATTACACATACCTGAAATAAAGTCCTTACACAATCACACATCTGTTATTCAATCTGAAATTTAATATATTACAAGAATCTCCCTCGTAGCTAATAGGTTTCTAGCTGAATGTCATCGTAGAGTGATATCCATATCAACAAAAACTGTCAAGAGTATGCCCGATACATAAAACTGGTCATCATGAAAATGTACAAAATTTTAGGCACATTTCCATAATGTGTGCCTTCGTAAAAATTTCGAAACCATTTTTCATTTCTGCTTTGACGAAGTCCGTGTAAATCGCGTCAACATATTTATGACTGTTTAAAGCATTAGCACATCTTGTAATAGATTTGATAGCTGACTTACCGGGGTGGAATTCATGTTGATAGGGTGAAACATGGCTTTTAACAAAATTAAAAATTCGGGATTGAAAAAATTTCGAATTTTTTCCAAGGCACATATTATGGAAATGTGACTAAAAATTTGTACATCTCCACGATGTCCTGTTTTCTGTATGGGGCATACCCTTAACGTTTTTCATATTTCTCAGAAGACACTTGTACCTACACTATTCGTAAGATCAAATATGAAACACAATAGTTGCATTATTTATCATTTCTTGAACATGATGTGCAGTCCAAGATAACTTGTAGACCTATATTTATCGAAACAGGAATATTAGCTCATTCCGTGAAGGAATATGTAATTCGAAATTTTGTGATTCAGACTGAAATATGGTCAAATATGGTCGTTACATGTGTTGATTATCAAACATGAATTCTTCTTTTACCCTAAGTAAATTTTCTTTTAAATATTGAGGCAGCTTATAGATACCAGGATAACACTGATTGTAAGGCAGTTTCATAACGATAACGGTAATGAAGATGACTGCATTTCCTCAAGACTGATAAATAGAATCAAGGCACATATACTTATCAAACTGTATTTCGTTTGTAAAGAGTTAAAATTAATTTTAATAATGAAGTACGTCGGTGTGAATTTTGCCACTAATGCAAGTAGTGGATACAATTATTATATACATGTCTTATACTCCTAAACTCTTCATCGTCGTTTAAAGCATTTAACCCTCCAACACACGCGCCAGATCTTAGGACGCAGGCACACGCGTGGGGGTGATTTCCACCCCACATATCATCGTATTGTAAAATATGAATTAATGTATTAATTGGAGATTTTAAGATGGATTATGTAAGAATGACTCTTTCTGCGGGGATCCAGCCGGAAAGGTACAAGAGCGGGGAGAACACAGAAAAATGATTTGTACATTTCACTAGGAAATAAAAGGACCTCGGGTGGATTCCACCCCATACGCGTGGGTTTGAGGGTTAATAGCCTTAATACGGAGTTGAATTAAGGTAATGTCCGAAGTATCTGTATACAAATGCGTAATTGTCTCAAGGATTGCATTTCATGCTGTTAACTTTTATCAGTCAAGCAAGGAGTTCGAATTCGTACTGTAAGGAATGCATATTTGAACTACACCCACCGAGTAATAAATCTCCTTCGCCTAAGGAAACAGTACTTGTATGAGTTTCAGTTGAGGATTTTTGAAGCACACGTGTATCATATTGAACCCGACGGTAAATCTATAGAGGTTACACCGCGAAAGGATTTAATCTATTAATATAAATCATATGGTACTTGATCTGAAAGGTTTTATAATTAGAGCTAGAAAGCTTATGGCATGTGTACGAAAATGTGCTGGCTAGGTCACTTAGTTGCTTATACAAGAGCACGTTTATATCGAAAAATGATGTTTCGAAATGATTTGTTTATCCGAAAATTTACAGATGTGCCCTAAGCGTTAGGTATCGATTATTTCGAATATGCAAATTAGTAATAAGGTGAGATATGTTACATTAATATAAAGAGCGAATTAAGAATTGTCGTATTTCAAAAATCAAATTGAAGAATTTAAGAACATTGCGATAAAATATGAAATTATCGAAATAGGCATTAAAATGTGCTCGTATATGCAAAAGAACACATCTAAATTAGGAATTGAGGTAGCTTAATTTATTTAAAATTTACGAATCCTTCATAATAAAAAATAGCAGGTCATAAACATTTTAGCACTAGTTATAATATTTGATACGTTGGAGGTTTACGGTCATGTGAACCAGGCCAGGAGCAGGGGTTCAAATATTCTCAAATCGTGAAATGACCTTTGGGAACTCTGAATGTTTCACCTTTTGTTATGCAAGGCAAGGGTTGCTAGGGCAGTGGGATAAGGCATCGCACCATTCAAATACCTGCTAGCCACTGCACAAATAATAGGCTCGAGCTTCTGCAGGTGGAGGTGACCCTCCAATTGGATTTAGAACCTCGTTCTCACTACTGACCTCCAGGTGAAGATGTTGCCTAAAGCTCTGTAAACCAGGCGTAAATTAAAATACCCGAGGAGACTCTCAAATAGGAAAACTAGCTCCATGCATGGATGAACTGGAATAGACCATTGATAGAGAAAATGATATTTATAGAAATTTATTTAGATGATTCCGTTCAAGTAATTATAGCATTCTTAAACTCAAATTATTGAAATAAATGAGAGAGATGTAAATTCATGATACCCGTTTCTCTGAATCTACATATCAAATGATTCTGAGGTATGGCAGTATTTATCTTCTAATTATCTTTGAAGTTATTTCCCTCAAGCAATTCTATTATTCTGAATGCATTGTTTTTCTTTCTTAAGTAACTCCCTCAAATGTGTGAAACATACATGCAATATTCTGAAACTTGCTAATATCAATGGCAGGCATATATTATGAGGCTATTTAACGAAATGTGTGTAGTTTGTGCTACAACAATGACTTCTATACCTTCGACGCGCTATTGTATCAAATAAAACACTCTATTGATGACCTTACGTCGAAGTTGTTTGTTTGTACGAGCTCTTGTATAGACTTCATTGCTAGAAAGTTAGTATATAACAGTTGAGTTCTTCAGTCTACCGCAATTATTTTATGATAAAATGAAATGTAGAGAATACTTGAAAAATGAAACATTTACCAACAGATTATGTCTGAAAAATGAACAACTTCATGACACGTTTCATTCTTGAAAGAAAATAATCAGATTCATAAAATTACATCTTTTAATATTTTGATGATGATGATGATGCTTGTTGTTTAAAGGGGCCTAACATCGAAGGTCATCGGCCCTTTTAATATTTTAAAGTTAATTAATATTTTAAGAAGAGTAAAATATTTATTTTAAAACCTACGTCCACTCTTCTAAGACGTTATAGTTATGTTATAACTGAGATTAACGAAGTACACTTCGTGTGGTTTTTTCTCCTCACTGGTCAAATAGGAGTGCTATATTGTGCTATGTGTTGCCACTGGAGTTCCGCCAGCTTGCTCGTTTGCCATAACTTGCAATTACATCACGTTCTTGTAACGTCATCGGCCTGAGCTGAATTTTAATTCTAGTCTATTATTATAACAATACTTTAGTAAAAATAATAATTGCTGTACTGCAATAATAATATGAATAATAATAGACTAGAATTATAAATCGCGTTAGGCCGATGACATCAACGGAAAGTGACGTAACGGAATAAACAAGCCAGTTGGCCCAAAACCAGTGGCAGAATCGCACTCCTACGTGGAACAGTGAGGAGAGAAAAACCACATGAAGAGTACTTCGTTAACATAAGCTATAACATATCTACAATTTATTCGAAGAGTGGAGACAGGCTTTAATATAAACGGTTTTGCCATTCTTAAAATATTAATCAAAACCATTACAAATTAAAAATGGGTGATTCGATGGAATCTAATGATATTCTTTCAAAAATTAACATGCATTCTTTTTTCATTAAGTTGTTTGTTTTTGTTCGCTTTCAGGTAAAATCTATATAAATAAAATTGTAGGGGGTCCGCTGTCTGTAATTTCTTTTGTTTCGCCAATTTTTCAGATATTTATCCGTTTTAGGTCAACTCAAGACCGAATCGGTGGTTTTTACGTTTCGTGTCTGTTTGTTTGTCTGTTTGTCTGTTTGTCTGTCTGTTTGTCTGTTTGTCTGTTCCACCATCACGTCGAAACGGCTGGATAGATCTCAACCAAACTTCATATTTAGAGTATACTCATCCCGGGGAAGGTTTCGATATGCATGTCATTTTAAAATCTTTGAATACTCGGGGGGTTTATAGGAAAACCAGAATGGTTTTTCCACTATCACGTCGAAACGGCTGGATAGATCTCAACCAAACTTCATATTTAGAGTATACTCATTTCGGGGAAGGTTTCGATATGCATATTATTTTAAAATCTTTGAACAGACGGGGGGTTTATAGGAAAACCTGAATGGTTTTTCCACTATCACGTCGAAAGGGCTGGATAGATCTCAACCAAACTTCATATTTAGAGTATACTCATCCCGGGGAAGGTTTCGATATGCATATCATTTTAAAATCTTTGAATACTCGGGGGGTTTATAGGAAAACCAGAATGGTTTTTCCACTATCACGTCGAAACGGCTGGATAGATCACATCCAAACTTCATATTTAGAGTATAATCATCCCGGGGAAGGTTTCGATATGCATATCATTTTAAGATCTTTGAACAGACGGGGGGTTTATAGGAAAACCTGAATGGTTTTTCCACCATCACGTCGAAACGGCTGGATAGATCTCAACCAACCAAACTTCATATTTAGAGTATACTCATTTCGGGGAAGGTTTCGATATGCATATTATTTTAAAATCTTTGAATAGACCGGGGGTTTATAGGAAAACCAGAATGGTTTTTCCACCATCACTTCGAAACGGCTAGATAGATCTCAACCAAACTTTATATTTGGAGTATACTCATCCCGGGGAAGGTTTCGATATGCATATCATTTTAAAATCGTTGAATAGACGGGGGTTTATAGGAAAACCAGAATGGTTTTCCTCCATTTTATCTTATACTATTGATTTTCTGTAAACTTCGTTTACCGTACGTGAAACGTCTCTTCATTATAAACAACTTTCGTTATGTTCATAACTTACCTTACTCTTCACATGACGGAGAAATTTACAATTTTCCGCTGGTATCATGCTCTGCATTGAGTGACCGACAGACTGACAACGAACCTACAGGTTACCATGGCAACGTCTCTTACTGCATGCCAGCAGGGAAGTAACGTATTGCCATTTTCCACATCATGCTTTTAAATTCGTGGTTGTTCCTTGGGTAGAAGGCAAGAGAGGCGTCAATCGACCTATCTGCGGGATATTGGCGGAATATCGTTGGATGTTATAACCGCTCTCGAATAGATTAAGTAATAACACCATTAGTCATCTTCTTATTATTTGTTTACTTAAGAATCACTGGACCTAAATTGCTCTTCTGTTACCGCTTTATTATATCCATAACTCACACTAGCATAATTTATTGAGGGGCATTTGATTTTCCAATACATTCACTTGGCATTTACATATTTGTCGTTATCCGGCTGTCCTCAGTTATAATCCATTTTCTATTACTTTCAACTTTCTTAACTGTATTATTTTCTTCCTTACTTACGCCGTATGTACGCGAGTGCTACAAACTACTGGATGTATTTCCACCAAGACTCATATTTAGAATACACCTGTCCTTGATAGGTTTTAGGACAAATATTGTTTCTAAATCCCTGAACTGACTGGGGGTTTATACGAAACCGAAACAGTGATTTTGCACTTCAACAAAATATACACAACCAACGTTAATTTAAATCTACCTGCCTTGGTAGAAATTAATTTCTAAACATTTTTTCTCATGTGCATCATTTCGATACGAGGATTAATAAGGGAGATATCATTAACGGACCGTTTTTCTGTACAAGTCCCATCGGACTTGACTCACGAGCGGGTGCGTGTAAAGCTTATTCCTTACAACTTGAAAACTACTGAAGACATTCGAACCAAAATTTATATTTAGCATCCACCTGTCCAAAGGTAGGTTTTAAACGTAAATAACATTTCATGTTCCGGAATGGACGGGCGGTTTATAGGGAACCGAAATGGTGATTTTACTCTTCCACAATATATACAGAACAAGACCAACCTGACCGGAAATCGACCAAACGTGATGGAATTCCACTTCTAAACCTTCTTTTTCATGTGCATTTTTTCGTCAGGAGGATTAATAACGGAGATATCATGAATTGTCACTTTTGCAGGTTAAGTCCAGCGGACATAGCCCAAAAGGTGTTTTACATGGAGCAGATTCCTTATCTATATAAATCAAATCGTAACGACTGTGTGCCTCTACACTGACTATTTTGGCGAAATTTTCGTACAGTTTTCCGTTTAAGGGGTAATAATGACCATCTCCATAATTTTTGCTTTAGTTTCCTGAAAGTCCTAATTTTTACCCGCCTCGCCCAAAATCCAGATTTCGGCATAATCTGCCAGAAGAAAAAGAATATAATTGAAATTTGACAAAATTATACGTTTTAGCCCGTAACGAACGGAAAACATCCTAGATCATCAAATTTTTCACTTTTTATCCCCGAAGAATATCGAAATATGCAGGCAATTTTAATGATGGTGCAGACCTTCGGAAATTCCTATCACATAACGGATTGCACAATCTCCGTTCAATTTGGAATGATCTACAAACTTGGTCTTATGACTTTTTGCCCTATCTGTATCTCTTTTACGTTTGATTTTTCTCTATTAATGGATGTTAAGTCAATTTGGAATTTTCACATGCATAATTCATACTTTCAATTACTTATATGAGATACAGAATCAGTAGGCATATGTGAGCCAAATGCTATGTATGTAGCTGTCACATAATTATCCGAAAAGTAATGTAATGTGAGATAATCTTACAAAACCTTTACCCTGTTCCACGTTTCTAACTCAATCTGACCCAAGAATAGATGACATATCATAGGACCAGCCATTTAGGCCACTAAATCCGGCGTGTCTTATGGTATAATCCTTTGTCGATATGACGTACGTTTAGTAGCAGTTAATCTGTAAATGAAGGTCTTCAATATTGTAAACACGCATATACTTTCGTATGTCGATCTATATATATTCGCTGATGTCGATTCTTAGCGATCGAGAAAGGGTGGGTCTGCCATTGTAATCAGTACTCCCCACACCGACATTGACTGGCAGTAGGAAAGGGTTCCTTCTCCAACTCCTGTGTAACTGTCATTAGTAAGGAAGGCCTACAATTGTAATGAATAGTTCCCTTCTCGATTTGACTTGCAGAAGGAAAGTGAGCATGCAGTTTTGTTTAAAACTCCCCTACCCGATTGTGTTTGGCAGTAGGCAAGGGTGCCCGCCATTATAAAGAAATGTCCTCATCTAAAATGTGACTGGCATTAGGCATAGTGGCCTGCTATTTTGATGGAAACTCACCAACTTGGTGTGACTGGCAGTAAGCTGGCTGGCAGTAGGAAATTTGGCCTGACATTATAATGATAACTGCACAACTCAATTTCGAGTGATAGTAGGGTAATTGCCTGCCATTATAATAGAAACTCCTCAACTGTAATCTGTATGGAAGTAGGAAAGGGGGCTGCCATTTTAACGAAAACTCCTCGAATCGATTCTGTCCGCGTAGTAGGCAATGGGGCCTGCAATTATAATGTAAACTTCCCAACTCGATTGTGAATGCCAGTAGGCAAGTGAGCCTGCCGTTATATCACAAATCCATAACAAACACTTTACATTGGAAACAACGTACGGGGACCTCCCCATGCTCTTTCTCGGATAACGCTAAGAGACATGCAATTTTAAAACAATCTTATTTACTGCATGTACAGTATTTACTTCGATATTCGAATACAATGTAGAATACCGTAGCGAAGCACGGGTACATTCGCTAGTATATTAATACATGTCTTCTTTTTCAGATATTGTATACATTTTGTCATAAATTAGTTTCGACAGACAGAAGAACCTATCAGATATAGATTAACTAAGTCGAATCTGAAAGGAAATAGCTTCCACTATATCTAATTCCATATACAAGAAACTTAGTAACTTCCTAATCTGCAATGAATATTAGAAGATAGCATAGAGGTGAATTGGGGATTTCATATTGCTGGATTTCTTTTCAAACCACGAATGTCCCAATGCTCTTCCTACCCGTTATTTTCCTTCAGACTGGTCACGCATTCCAGCCACATATCAATATGGAGTCCGCCAGAACGACGTTCACTGTGTTAATTTTCCTATGCTTCCTTGTAAAGGAAAATGAACCTTAAATACATTATACTGTAAGACTGCGTAAATTCTCCATGCAAACACCTTCCCTACAATGCGGTACGGTAAGGTCCATTTTCCTTTAGACATAAGCATTGAAAAATGAACACAACGATAATTATTCTGATGGACTCCATATAAATATGTGTCTGGGATGCGTGATTAGTCCTAAGGAATGTAATAGGTAGGAAGAGCATTGAAACGTACGAGGTTTTAAAAGAAAGCCAACTATATATACGTAGGATACTTAATAATTTTGGAACTTGTCTTAGAACTTATCACCTAGGTGATTGCTACCGCTAAATAATCAAACAACTACGTTTGATCTTGCAAGTACATGAATAATATTATCGAATTTTCGAAGATATATATTATCTTCAGTATGGTAACGTGAAATTAAATCCATTTCTCTATTAAGTTACCAAGAATGGCAGTAAAATTATGAAAAGTATGGTATTATGGTTTTATTTTTCTTCTACTACTCTACATTTCTTTACACGGGTAGAAGAAAATAAAACTGTAAATTTTTGAAATTTGTTTATGAACTGCATCTTAAATTAGTCGTAGTGCATTTCGACTGTATATACCTTCATTTTAAGTTTGAAAATAAATTTAGAATAGGTGTTAGACATTTTGGGGTGTAATAGTATATAAACCTATTTTATTCGATGACAGTGTTCCTGATTTTTCTAAGAAAATGTTGAGTGTTTCTTCATATGTCACCTCAAAATTTTGTGAACTGAAACTTTGTTCAACAATATCTTTAAAGCATGCTTTATGCGAACATAACTCAGTATATTTTGAATCTTAATGGATAGTGGATAGTGAGGATAATACATATGTTTCAGAATGATTTGTTTCGTTCACAGGCCATTTTCTGTGAAATTAACCCTCGAAGTGTTTCAAAAGATATTACACCACTGTTAGTGGATACATTTAATAATTTAAAAATTGCAAACTATGTGTCTAATTTGCCATCTGAATTTGGATCAGGGCGTGACCTTGAAATGCTAGTAATCAAATTGGAAATAAACAAATGGGAATTCTATTTTTCGATATTTCCAAATTGCAAATTAATGAAATCCATTAAAATCAACGACTATTTTCTGGCTACACCAAAAGAAAATATTCGAGACTGTGACATTATTATATATCGACGGCTTTCTTTTAAAACCTCGTAAGTCCTAATGCCCTTCCTATCCATTATATTCCTTAAGACTGGTCAGGCCTCCCAGCCACATATTTATATGTAGTCCATCAGAATAATTTTCGTTGTGTCCATCTTTCTATGCTGCTGTATAAAGGAAAATGAACCTTAAATACATTATGCTGTATGATTGAGTAAATTCGCCATGCAAACAACATCCTTGTAGGTAAGGTAAGGTCCATTTTCCTTTACACACACGCATAGAAAAATAAACACAACGAAAACTGCTCTGATGTACTGCACATCAATATGTGGCTGGGAGGCGTGACTAGTCTTAAGGAATATAACGGGTAGGAAGAGCATTGGGACATACGAGGTTTTTAAAATAATCCATCGGTATGTTTCAATGAATAAGAATAACGTCCTAAAAATGCTTTCAAATTCAGGATATTAAATGAATTCAGGATTTTCAGTAATACTATGACCTAGGAACTACAGTTACATGGGACTGGATGATTGAAAGCTTTTGTAAATGGAATATTCGAAAGATGAGAGTAAACATAACGCATTTTTTAAAATAATAGAGAGACCTCGGACTGTTTATTCCTGAATAATTAATGTTATATTTTTAATAATATTGTTTTTACGTCCCACTGATCACGTTTTGATGGCTTTCCTAGACGCCGAGATGTCGGAATTTTTCCCGCAGGTGTTCTCTTTCCTCCTAGTAAATATTCCGACACGAGGCTGACGCATTTGCCTCAGGAATGAGCCCGGATCGAACCTGCCAAGTTGGAATCAGAATGCTAGCACCTCAACCGTCTGAGCCACTAAGCCCGTCTAATTCATATGTTTCAGAATGATTTACTTCGTTCACAGGTCATTTTCTGTGAAATTAACCCTCAAAGTATTTCATAGGATATTACACCACTGTTTGTGTGATCCTTTAATAATTTCAAAATGTATCTGATTCGTCAGAACATAAGCTACAGTTTATTTTATCTCCAAATAGAAGGAGTTCTTAAACCAATCTTTACATATTTCAGGTTGACAATTTTATCCACGGGATCGTATGAAACGAGTAAGATAATCTCATAAATTGACCAGTATTGACGCAGAGGGTTTCTACGATAATTGAACCCATACCAGTGAAGGTAAACCTGCACTAGAATGAATTTTGTATGAATAATATTCGTGAGATCAAAATATTCTAGTTCCTTCTAGACGAATAATGATTCATTTTTCCTTCACTTTTCTCAGTTTAAAGATACTGCTGACGAATGTCTTCTGGTAACGGAGACCCAGTTTGATTTGGATATCCTGAATGGATTTTGGTGTTCGGCAAGGAATTTGCACTTACGTTGGATGTTCTTTCTGTGACTTAAAATGACAAGTTGTTACAGTCCTTGGAAGCTTTACGATGTAAAACAGGTTATGCAGACGATAGGTTTAACCCTGCACGCAAATGCATGTGAATGGGGGCTCTGCAGGTTCACCTCGCACAGTGCACTAATCCCCAGCTTTACGCCCAGTGCAATAACAAGCCATTACATCAAACAAACCAGCCTATGGAAATAGAATAAGAAAAATGAAAATGTACTCTAGACGGTATTAGACGGTTCGTTTATTTTCTCATTTTTATAACGTAAAATATACACTTACAATGTAAGCCCATTAATCATTTTCTTCCGAATTATTTTATGATCACTCTCAAAAGCAAATAAACTCTTACCTGTATAATTCAAAGTAACTCCCAGCAACAACATATAAGGAAGATTGGCTGAAAAAGGTTTATGTCCTTAGCCGATCCTTTTCTCTTTTTTCTGTTACCACTACTTAAAATATTGTCTCACCTTTGTGCCTGAATGCGGTGTTGTAAGCTTAACGATTGAATTGTAAATAATCTGAAGAGTTCAGAGACCTTATGTTTCGACGACAATCATGTGTATGGTATGATTTTCTGTGGAACGTAATCAATTGTTTTCCATACCGATAAGTGCGTAGACTCATTTGAATTTGCACCTTGTGGATAAAATAAATCAAGAGCAGCCATCACCGTAACGTTAACTAACATCTATATATAAGGTAACTTAGGGAGATCCCGACATGAGGGAGAACTCGACACTTTTAAGCTTAGCGCCACTGGTGACCACAGTACTCTACAGGTCGAACTAGTAACTACATGTATTGGAGCCGTAGGGTGTTGTGCTCATGGTGATCCTGGTAGCAGACGATTATCACTATAAATACAAGACATCTGAATAGTTGAAAGTGAGTATGTAAGTGATATGTGATGGAAAAGTAACGCACTATAAGATAATGAGTAGGTTGTATAACGAAATACGTAGATATGCGATATTTTTAAGACAATGCTTGAGGTTAGGCGCACAAAGCACGTTTTGGAGAAGCGGCCATGTCATATCCAAATCGCCAATCATTCCGCGTGGTAAGTGCTGCCACCTCTTGCCTGCCAATGTAACTCGGGGAGATGTCGACATGACAAGCGTGGGAGATCTCGACACTCCCGGGAAAAGGGATCACTAAAGATAATTTTGGAGACCTTCTAAAGATGGCTTGGGACAAATCGGCAACAGCAGGAAATTTTACCGGCGGATTTAGGAAATGTGGCATTTATCCGTACAATCCCGATATCCTCCAAGAAGACATTTTTGAATACGACCTTGTGCAAGACGAAAATGGTTCAAATCACGTACATGTTGGAGAAGATATTGCTGTAGAAGCTAAGGCCAGTAGTCCTACATTATCACAGGAACATGAAGTCTCACCTGCATTTACACCTCCGAGTTGCTCAGTGCAGGAGTTATCTCCTGTTCCGATATTAAGACTCCTATCTGGAAAAGGAAGTGTAAGAAGAGTGCAAGAATCCGTCATGGTGACTTCTCAGGATTAGTTCCTCAAGCAGTCGTAATTGCTTGGAGAATTACTGCGCAGTATGTGATGGCTATTTCTATGACGACAACCGAAATGAGGCATGGGTCCAGTGTAGTGGGGAATGCAGGAAATGGTTCCACGAGATGTGTGTGGAAAATGGAAACGACGAACAGTTTATATGTGCCCACTGTGTACAATAGTTGTGTAACCCTTCCGAGGTCCTACCTAGTGTCAGGTTCTCCCTAAGTGCGGGAGAAGTGGACATTTTTGCATCGTTTATTTGTTTTCTAATTTACAATGATATGAAGTGTTATTTTTTGCCATAAATAATAGAAAACATACACTAACTGTGTACAAATTAACCAGGTAAAAATTGAACTATTTTGCAAATAAAGCATGATCAAAATTACAGGTTTATGCTTAGCGTGTCGAGTTATCCCTAAATGACCTTATAAAATAACTTGTCCTGACTGACTGACTGACGGATTCATCATCGCCGAGCCAAAACTACTGGACATAAAGAAATTAAATTTTGGGGATATATTCATATTAAGATGTAGGTGCTCGCTAAGAGAGGATTTTTGGATATTCCTTCGCTAAGGGGGTGAAAAGGGGGGTGAAATTTTAAAATGAGTGCATCTATATCTCAAAACTTTAAAAGTTTACAGATGTAAAAATTGGTATTTAGAATCTTCTTTAAAAATAAGGAAACACTTTTTTTTGTTTTCAGAAAATCCCAATAGGTGGGGTGAAAAAGGGTGAAAATAGGGAAAAGTGGGTTGAATGCCTTCAATCAGGATACCGGTACTTATATCTCAGAAACTGAAGATATTACAGTCCCGAAAATTGGTACTTTTGATCTCTCTTAAAAATAAAGAAATATGAATTTTTTTGTTTTTGGAAAATCCAATTAATGGGAGGGTGAAAAGGGGGTGAATTTTTAAAATGAGTGAATCTATATCTCAAAAGTTTTAAAGTTTGCAGATATATAGAAATTGGTATTTAGAATCTTCATTAAAAATAAAGAAACACGTATTTTTTGTTTTCGGAAAATCGCAATAGGAGGAGTGAAAAGGGGCTAAAAAGTGGTTGAATGCCTTTAATGAGGCTACCTATATATCAGAAACTGAAGATATTACAGACCTGAAAATTGGTGTTTGGGATCTGCGTTAAAAATAAAGAAACACGTATTTTTTGTTTCTGGAAAATCCAATTAAGGGGGGTGAAAAGGGGGTAATACTTTAAAATGAGTGTATCTATCTCAAAAAATTTTAAGGTTATAGATGTGAAAACTGGTATTTAGAATCTCCTTTAAAAATAAATAAACACACGTATTTTTTCGTTAATGGAAAATCCAAATATTGGGGGGTAAAAAGGGGGAGGGTAAATTTTTTAAAATGAGTGTGTGTACATCTTAAAACTTTGAAATTTACAGTTGTTAAAATTGGTAGTTAGAATCTTCTCTAAAAATAAAGGAATACGTATTTTTTGTTTCCTGTAAATCCCAATAGGAGGGGTGTAAAAGGGTGAAAAATGGGTTGAATACCTTTAATGAGGATACATATATCTCAGAAACGAAAGATATTACAGAACTGAAAATTTGTATGTGGGATCTCCTTTAAAAATAAAGAAACACGTATTTTTTAGTTTTTGGAAAATCCAATTAATGGCGGTTAAACAGGAGTGACAAATTGGGGTGAATTTTTGAAAGAATATATCTACAGAATATCTTGGAAACGTAAAATGTTACAGACGTAAAAAGTGGGTGTTTGGAATCTCCTGTAAATGTAAAGAAACATAGGTGATTTGTTTTTGGAAACTCCACTCAAGGGGAACTCAAAAGGGGTGAAATTTGGATCTCCTTTAAAAACAAAGAAAAACGCGTTTTGGGGGAAACCATCTTGGAGGGCGGGAGTGTAAAGGAGTTGAATTCCTTTCATGAGGACACATACATCAAAAACTGAAGAAGTTAGAGTCGTGATAGTTGGTATTTAGAAGATCCTTTAGTATTAAAGAAACAAGTATTTTTGTGGGAAAATTCACTTAGGGGGGGGGGGGGGGGGGAGAGTAGTGTGAAATGAAGTGAAGAAAGTAAATTATTTTTATGGGGATACTTTTATCTCAAAACTGAAGGTAATAAACGTGAACATTGGTGTTTGGAATCTCCTTTAAACATAAAGAAACAAGCCTTCTTTTAATTTTTTGGGGGGAGAGGGGGGTGGCGGTAAATAAACTTAACGGCGGTGGGGTGTTGAAGGAGGTGAGACCAATTGATTTTACTGTTCTTAATGTACTTATAAGGATCCTCCTTTGCTCAGGCGGCAGCGCGCCGCCCTCTCTCAGCTGGATTCCGTGGTTCAAATCCCGGTCACTCCATGTGACATTCGTGCTGGACAAAACGGAGGCGGGACAGGTTTTTCTCCGGATACTCCTTTTTCCCCTGTCATCATCCATTCCAGCAACACATAATAATAATAATAATAATAATAATAATAATAATAATAATAATAATAATAATAATAATAATAATAATAATAATAATAATAATGTTCCGGACCGTCGTCAAATGTGCGGACCGCGCTGGAAACGGCTCCTGGACGGGTAATGACTAAGAATGCAGTCCCGCCGCGGGTTCAGTGCCGCTTAGGCACCCAATATGACACCACGCCGGATGTCCTGAGGGATTTTATCCATATTAAAAATGATTATAGGAAAATATGGCAAAGATTTACGGACCCAACTGACCGGGAGGAATACCTGAGCCTAGCCCGGGAAGTACGAAATCGATTGCTGGAAAAGAAGATTGAAAAGTGGGAGGAAACCTGCTGTACTCTAATAGAAAACGAGTCAGATCGGGAATTTTGTTTGATTCTCGCAGAAAACGAGTCAGATCGCGAATTTCGGCGGATTATATATCTAAAACAATAAGCATTCAATTATAAATTTCAGTATAATACCGTAGCGAAGCACGGGTATCTTGCTAGTTTATAATAATGAATGTACGCGGTGTTTGATGGCTGCGATGTAACATTTTTCACTGTTATTTGCGGAGAATAGATGATGATGATGATGATGAAGAAGAAGGTGGTGGTGGTGATGATGATGATTGTTGTTTAAAGGGGCCTAACATCTAGGTCATCAGCCCGTGGAGAATAGAAAATGGCACCCTAGACAGTTCCATGTTTCTTTCTTTCATTTTGTACATGTTGCGTGTATGTATAGCTTTCTGTAAATTTGTTTATAGTAGTTAACCTGGAATTTCATTGGAAGCGGTAAAAATAATTGCATTAAAACGTTCATTCAAATGTCGGTTTTGGTTTCAACGTCATTTTGTATCAAGTTACAACATAATCAGTAGCTACTTGTAAGCCGAAATTCTGTCTCTTATTATGTAATGTAATGTGATTTTCAATTGTTGCCTAGAGCTGACTGGCGCCTTGATTGTGGAAATTCACAGTGATTTCTGAAGTCCGATCATGTATTTATAGTGATCTCTCAAATTTCTTCTGAGAAACTACTACACAGAACCGCCACTGTGGACAAAATAGCTCACTCTCCTCACATAATTCAAATTTTTTTCATTATGATTTACTTCCATAATGACCGATTTTGCTTACAGGTAATGAATGCATTTGTAAATATTTTAATTAGAAAATTTATAACTGAATAATTTCTGAGTAACACTACCGACTTAATGTAGCATTCGGAATGAATAACCTTAAACCTGAGGAAATATTTTTCTGTAATAATAATAATAATAATAATAATAATAATAATAATAATAATAATAATAATAATAATAATAATAATTGTGTTTTACTGTACAGTAGAGGAATTTTCAATTCAACTTAAGTGCTTGTAGAACTCTTTCGTAATCGCGCAATGGAGGTTGTAAGATACATTTCAGTTATGGCGAAAGAATCATCCACCCTTCAGAATGCATTCCACTGTAGATTTCAGTGATTAGAATGGAAATAATGGAAAGAAGGAACATAGTCAAGTAAGGGAAAATTGTTGACCAATTGTAAGTACCAGTTACTGCGTATAATTCTCAAACGTTGTTCCTCTCGTTTATATACTCATATCGAGCTGGATCGTTACTAGTATGGAAGTGCCTTTTGCCTTGTGATGAAAAACTTAGTGACTTGCAACTGAAGTCGATTAAAATGGATTTTGAACAACTAGCTTCCAAATCCTCGAGTTATAAAAGTACTGGTTATTGAATGAATTTATTACTGCATAAGTACTTTCTGGCAAAATGTGCAGTATTTAGAACTTCCTAACGAATACAGAACGGTTCCAGAAATCAGAATACACCCGAAAATGTGCCCCGCATTGGCCCATCTTCAACCACGTGACTTCGAAACCGAATTTTCTTCCCTGAATGATGCACGAATATACTTTAACTGTTTTTCGATTTGTTGATCAATGTTTGGAGTAGACCTACACTTTAACTAGCGCAAATACAGACCAAACAATGCCGTAGCAGGATAGAATAAGAGACTGAATTTGATTGATACACCTCATTCTAATATTCACAGTTTGATAAAATTTGAACTTGAAAAACTGAAAAACAAAATTTGTTTATTAGTAAAATGAATAGGAATCCAGAAAGTGTGTTCTTTTCAATTATCGACTATGTTCTCTACTTTGAGGAAATTTCAAACAAAGAAATCTAATAGCAGTACAGCCGTGATGGAAATTGCCCTACCAAGTGACCGCCGCTCATCCCGAAGGCCTGCATATTTAGAGGTGACACGTGGTCAGCGGAACGAATCGTCTAGACTGCCATTCTTTGCTTTCTACAGTTAGCTCCTGAGTCCTTTATTTGTAGGCTGAGTGGATCACGGACCAGCCGTCAAATCCAGTTAAAAATCCCTGACTTGGACGTTAATCGTTCACTACTTTGAGGAAATTTCAAGGATAATGAAAGTTTAAGCTATAAAATGTTTTTCTATCTGAACAGTAACTAAGACCTATATATGAGCGCGATGCTCTGAGCGTTTCAGTCGTGCATGACAGCTAATGAGGCATAAATTGTATTACACGCAAATGGAAACAATATGACGAACACAGGCATTTGATACTCTGAAAGTTAAGGTAGTTTGGTAATAATAATCGACCACGACCGATAAATGGCAAATCATACGAAATGTTAGTGCCAGGATATAAATATCTGCATATAGGAAGGATTGGGTGTCATACTTCAAGAACAGCATCTGTTCAACAAGCCTCTTTATCAAAATAGTGATGTACTCTGTCCAAGAGATTATTCCGTCAAAATTTACCATAAAAGCCTTCACATTTGAATTTATAATGGATTTCAAATACATTTCCTTTTCTTTAAATTGTGAAATAATTCTCAGGAAAGAAGTGTTTCAATGAAATGTGTGTGTGAATGCCTCGATTGCGGTTATATTTTGGTATCACTTGTTCGTGATTACTTAGATTTACAGTAACAAGAAATCGCACTTCTTAGGGTTTTTGAAATAAGTAACCAACTAGCCCCATAGTTTTACAGCCCTCAGGGGCCTTGGCCTACCAAGTGACCGCTGCTCAGTCCGAAGGCCTGCAGATTACGAGGTGTCGTGTGGTCAGCACGCCGTATCCTCTCGGCCGTTACTCTTGGCTTTCTAGACCGGGGCCGCTATCTCACCGTTAGATAGCTCCACAATTCTAGTCGCGTAGGCTGAGTGTACCACGAACCAGCCCTCATATCTACGTAAAAATCTCTGACCTGGTCGGGAATCGAATCCGCGGTCTCCGGGTAAGAGGCAGGGACGCTACCCCTACACCTCAGGGTCGGCATTTATTGAAATAAAAATTACTCATATATTAGTAAGTCTACAAAATTGTAGGAGTGTTACATTAGAAGTATCGTTCATGTGGCTGATTTTCAAGTTTGCATGATTTTTCCATCTTGAAAGACATATAACTAAAAAAATTCAGTTCACAGAAATAAGAAAAGTTTGTGTGTGGTTAATCTGATGTCCACGTATTTCATCACGACAGCGGATAACAACGCAGCAAAGGTATTTTAACTTACCACTTGATTTCCTGTTCAGAAGTTAGTGACATGGGCTTAAAGCTCTCTTAAAAAACCTTGTTCTACGCTTTCTTGGAATTATTATCGCTGTGGTGAAATATTTTGCTATGTTTTTAGCTTAATGTACGTAGAGGGACTCGCTGACCAACCGCGCTTCCACAAGGGGAATCCTCAAATTTGTGCTAAGGAAAATTAAGACGTTTGAAATATTTATTCTTAAAATGTTTGAGTGTTGTGGTTATACATGGACACGGTATTGACTGTAATGGTACCTGAGTTCAACTCCCGTTAGAAAATAATTCATTATTAATCATTAATTCCCGTAATGCAATGAAGCATTGACATGTGACATGTAGTAAGTCCTAAAATGTGTATTTCACACGGGAAAAATAGTTTTTGCAGCATTCGGAAGCAGATATTACTGAAAATAAACCACGTAAAATCAAGGAGCATTCCAGTCATCAGTTTAACACACAACTTCATGCTAATTATGCCGTAGGCACAAATTCTGATATAAAATACGTTGTGAAAAATCAGTCGAATCAGTTTGTCAGCTGACGTGTTTGATTCAAGCGGAAAGTTCAGGATAAAGCAAAGTATGCTTTTTCATCCAAGGTATCCAGCTTAGCCAATAAGTCCTTTTTCCGGTTCAATGTTGGTTCGTCACTTTCCAAGTTGTTGTACGGCCTGTATGTTGTTATCGCGTGGTAGGGCCATCCTCTTTTACTCCTTAAACACGGTTCTAAATCATTGAGTGATTGCCTTGCCTTGACTGAGCGAAGTTCAGAGCTCTTGAAATGTTTATCCAGCTCACAGTGTTAATATTAAGGCCCTGAGTATTCAAGTATCTCCTGCTTTCCATGGCGAAGTCAGGAAAGTCCCCAGCTGTCGTCAAGATTACATGAAATTTGAAATAAATGTTTAGCCTCTCTCATTACTTCCGTATCTTCTTCTGGAACCATTGTTCGGCACACGTAGTACCTATTTATGAAAACAAACTAGCATGAAAGTCATGTCAAGATGCGGGCAATAACGACTTACCATTTTGAATGGAATAGGTTTCGGAGGCATTCTGGAAACTGAAATATCACCATAGAGAATTATACTAGCTATAAAAAAAGGTTTACACGCAGTCAACTTTCAACAAATGGCAAAGGTTATACCTAATTCCACCAGAGTAACGGGCTGACTTACAACCTTCTCCTTGCAAACCTCGTGGATTTAACACAAGTTCGGTCTTGGGCCAATCGTAGAAATTAATCTACTCCACTAGTTTACTTGCTACATTTTCCATGTCATTGGCATGAGCGTTTATTACGTTCTCCATGAAAAAAAAATTCGGTTTTTGTACTTACTAAACATTAAAAAGACAAAATTTATGAATTTTTCTGTAACAGATACACGAAACGATTTTAATGAATTAATTGTACACAACATCAACTGTAAATTTAATTGTAACTGCTACAAAATTTATAAAGTAAATAATGTTAAGTATTTGGGATTATTAATTGATTCGAACATGAAATGGAAAAGTCACATTACCGATTTAAGAAAGAAAATCAGAAGAACTGTTTATATATTTCATAATTTAAAATACATATCCAGTATAAAATTGTTAAGAGAGGTTTATTACGCTTTAGTTCAGTCTATTCTTAGCTACGGAATTTTGGCATGGGGAGGAGCCTACAAAAATGTAATCAATAAAATACAGGTTGTTCAAAACCTTATATTACGAATAATGTACCAGAAAGGAAGATTATACCCAAGTAGTCAATTATATGCTGAAGCAAATATATTTAATGTAAAACAGCTCTATGCCCTTGAAATATACAAATATATTAACAAAAACAAAAATATAATTGAGAACATTAAACATGAATATTCAACACGCAGTAAGATGAACCACCGTTGTATGTTATACAAACCCAAACTTAGCATAACAAAGCGCAATTTCTTGTACTTCATTCCAAAATTCTTTAATGTCCTTCCCGGTTCTTTACAAACTACTTTATTAGGTCAGAAAATGAGTCTGAATTGTCTTAAATCCTTTATCAGGGATAATAAAACTGTTATGGAAGAAATAACTAAATGAGAATATCACGTCACCATATCCAATTTCTATTCAATGCTCCACCATGTGCTGTTGATCATATCCGTCATTCACTCATACCCATACTCGTATTTCAGGCATCATTTAAAATATATTTCTCACTATGTAATTAATATTCTAAATTACCACACACAAGTTTTCACCTTACGTGGTATTTTACTGATATCTACTCGACTCTGTTGAGGTTGGTGTGATTTTGTATAATAATAATAATAATAATAATAATAATAATAATAATAATAATAATAATAATAATAATAATAATAATAATAATAATAATAATAATAATAATTTATTTAATGTGTGCAAGAGATAGTTAGAAATTCAATTTATTTTAAGTATTAATATATTGATAATAATACTACTACTTCTGTAATATATGTGGTTTAGTTATAAGATTAATATTTCTCAAGTAATAATGTTATTAGAAGAGTTATGTATATATAAAACAGAGTCCTGTAAATATGTAAACGACATGATGAATGAATAAATACTACTACTACTACTACCTTTCCCGTGTCAACCCCTCAATTTATTCTATTAGAACCAGCAGTTACACGCGGCTTCACTCGCGTGGATTTCAAGGAAACGTGCAGGAAAATGAAACCAATTTTTACATCTGAAACATCTTCATTTCTTGAGATATAAGTATCCTTATATAAAGAATTCAACTCATTCTTCACTTCCTTTCACTCCCCCCCTCCCATCGAGTGCATTTTCCCTTACACATAATTACACTTTCCTTTTATTTTCAAACGAGATTCCAAATACCAATTTTCACGTCTGTGACATCTTCAGCGTTTGAGATATAGCTGTCCTCATCAAGAGAATTCAATGGGCCGATGACTTTCGATTTTAGGCCCCTTTAAACAACAAGCATCAGCAAAATAATTCAACCCGTTTTTATTCCTTTTTATCCCCCTTCATACGTGGTTTTCCCAAAAATAATAAAATACGTGTTTAATTATTTTTAACGGATTTTTCAAGTATCAATATTCACTTTCGGAACATCTTCAGTTTTTGAGATATGAATATCAACAAAAATGAATTCAACCCCTTTTTCTGTCCATATTAACCCCTGGCTCCCTAGTGGATTTTCCGTAAACATAAAAAGCATTCCTTTATTTTTAAAAGGCGTCTCAAAATACCAACTTTCAGTTCTGTAATATCTTAAGTTTGTGAGATATAAGTATCCTCATAAAAATAATTCAATTCTTTTCAGTTCTTTTCACCCCCCTTAATTGGATTTTCCGAAAAAATGATTACTTGTTTCTTTATTTTTAAAGAAGATACCTAATACCAATTTTCACATCTGTGATATATCCTCATAAAAATTAAAACATTTTTCAGTCCTTTTGACCGCCCTGAAGCGGATATTCCAAAAAGCAAAAATTACCTGTTAGTTTATATCTAAAGGGGATTCCAAAGAGCAATCTTCACGCCTGTAACACCTTCAATTCTTGAGGTTTAAGTATCCTCATAAAAGGAATTCAACACTTTCACCCCTTCTTTCCACTCCCGGAACCCCCTTCAGTGGATATTACGGGGTCAAAAGATACATGTTTCATTATTTTTAAAGGAGGTTACAAATACCATTTTTAACATATGTAACATCTCCCGTTTTTGAAATATAAGTATCCTCACAAAAATAATTCAACACCTTTTTCAGTCTTGTTACGCCCCTTACGTGGATTTTCCGAAAATAAAAATTATGTGTTTATTTTTTTAAAGGGGATTCTACTTACCAATTTATACGTCTATAAATTATTGATTTTTGAGATATATACTAATTTTAATTATTCACCCCTTTAGGGGCGGCATATACAAAACTCATCCCGTAGTGTGCACATACACTATAATATAAATATAACCCAAAAATTTTATTTATTTATGTCTAGAAGATTTGGCTCTGCGATGATGGATCTCTCAGTCAGTCAGTCAGTCAGTCAGTCAGTCAGTCAGTCAGTCAGTCAGTCAGTCAGTCAGGACATGTTATTTTATATAAGCCTAAATCGTCGCTGCACTGGCAAAGCCTCGTATTCTAGAGTGCTCTTCCTATTAATTGTAATCCTTAAGGCTAGTCACGCCTCTCAGCCACACATGGTTACACAGTCCATCTGAACAATTTTCGTTGTGTTCGTTTTCCTATGCTGGCGCGTAAACGGCAAAGAACCTTAGAAGCATTATGCTGTAGGAGTGCGTGAATACGTCATGCAGACATACATTCCTACAGTGCTGTTGAGTAAGGTCCATTTTCCTTTACACATTGGCATACGGAAATGAACATAACAAATATTGTTCTGATGGACTGCATATCCACATGTGCCCGGGAAGCGTGACCAGTCTTTAGGAGAATAATGAATAAGAATGACATTGTTGGATACGATGTTTTGCCGATGCAGCGACGATATACAGATGCCTGTTTACAAGATGTCTACATGAACAAGATATCGATTGCCTACTTCTAAAACCTCGTATCTCTCAATGCACTTCCTATCCATTTCCTTCCTTAAGACTGGTCATGCCTCACAACCACATATGGATGTACAGTCTATCAGAACGATTTTCAATGTGTTCATTTTCCTATGCTGTCATGTAAAGGAAAATGAACCTTAAATACATTAAACTGTGGGAGTGCTTAAATTCGCCATGAAAACAACATGCCTACAATACGGTATAGTAAGGTCCATTTTCCTTTACACGTTAGCATAATAAAATGGGCAATACGAAAAACGTTCTGATGGCTGCATATAAATATGTGGCTGGGAGGCGTATCCAGTGTTAAGGAATATAATGGGTAGGAAGAACATTGTAACATACGAGGTTTTAGAAGTAAGCCGACGATATGTTTTAAAATATTGACTGCGATAGAAGATGGAGTTATTGAAAACCAGTTATGTTCGCTTTACACAAACCGACAATTCATGAATTACGTGAAACGATATTGGTAAATTTTTCTACCTATCTGCTTGTGCACTTTTAGGGAAAGAAGAAAATTCATAAAGATGGTAGGAACATATCCAACAGTTGTATCAAGGTAAAGATATACATGATATGGTTCTGGAACATGGTTGAAGCTGATGAAATGGGAGACCCAATTTTGAGGTCAGAATTCGACAAGAGCAGTGAGAGACATAAATTGGAACCAGAAACGCGGAATTCATGCCATTACCTCTGAATTACTGACTGCTTAAGATGAAACAGCATGGTGAGGTTATTCCATTTCGTGTATAAAATGTATGAGACAGGAGAATGGTTAGAATGTTGTTAGGCTTATACTTATTCCCAAGAAAGTCAGTGCTGCCAAATATGAAAACTACTGCACCGTTAGTTAAGTATCTCATGCCTCCAAAATTCTAACACGTATTATTTACAGAATATTAGAATGACAAGTTGAAACTGAGTTAGGAGAAGATCGTAGGAACACTTGAAGTAATCCTGACATAACATCTGATCTTAGAGGACCGAATTAAGAAGGATAAGCCAGCGTACATAGCGTTGGAAAAATCTAGAAAAGGCATTGATTGGACCAAGCTATTTGAGATTCTGAAGGTAATAGAATGATTGGACACATCTTAAGACATCCTGGACTTGTACATTTGGTTTTTTAGGGAAGTGCAGGAGGTAAGAATGTTAGAGGTAGGCCAAGGTGTGAATATGACATGCACCTTACAGCAGATTTAGGATGCAGTAGTTACGTAGAAAAGAAACGTTCAGCACAGGATAGGCAGACATGGAGAGCTGCATCAAACCAATCTCTGGGCTGATGACTCAAACAACAACATCTGCTTGTAACTTTCAGTTCACATTTGTAATTTCTACCTATCCCACACAACTTGTATACTGTATTTGCAAATAAGACATCCTTTTCGAACACTGGAAACAACGTTTGATGGATAACATCAATAATTATAATGTTTTTGAATATATGTGCACACGCGCAATACTATCATCATCTCAGAATTTTCTCACATTTTTGACACGTTACATTTCTCTTTTTCGTGTATAGATCATATCACCTTCATTTTTAAAAATAAAAAGAAGTTATTGGTTCTGAGGTTGAAGTAGTGGGTTCACGAGAAATTAAAGCAAAGTTTTTAACTATAATTTCTAAAAAGTGAATCTAAAGTGACCTATCACTTGAAGTTCATTAAAGGCATGAGACAAAATAAATGGAGTGGGCCCACGTGGCATGGGCTCGGATCATTACCTACTCGTGTCAAAGTGACAGGCATCGCGTTCTCCGTAACCCCCAACCCGTGGGGGAAATTGATTGGATAGCCGGTGTTTCGCTATTTGATACCAGATAAGCAAATAATTGTCTAATATTTTAAACCAGGAAGTCTAAACGATGTTTCGAAACAATAATTGTTTAATAGATAAGATATATCGTTACTGGAGGAAAGTATAGATACGACTGTTTTCAGCACAGTGTATTGTTTGACGGAAACCAATTTTATTCCTTGCAAGGAAATTAACGTAACGTACTCTGGAATGTTTCAGGTCGTAATAGGCCAGGCGGTAGAATTTTCATAACATATATTCGAATGTCAAAGACATATACATCGATATGTAATATGCAAATGCGGAAAGTAATTCACTGATCTTATGTAATTATAGTGATACTTAGCAATTTCCATCATTTTATTCAATTTTCCTTGTTTTCTAACTTTTTAATTCTTAGTATTGCAAACTAATTTGAGAAACATTTTGTTGCAAGGGCAAAAAAATCAAATTCATTGTAATTTATTCAGAAATATTAATAGTTCTTCCTTCTAAATATGTTACAAAACTAATTACGGAATTTTGGTATTCAGGATCGACAGTGTGTCCTGAAGGTGCTAGCAAGCTAAGAATTATCTACCTCACAACGTGCATAACAGGAAATTAAAATATTAAATGCCACTTTATCTCTTAGTTCCCATCAATAATAGTAGATTTGTCATCACATATAACATTTATGTTAGGAAAAATATAATACACTCAACGAACTCGCTATTTTATCGTTTATAAATCTGAAGTAATTCAACTTACTTGCATGTACTTTCTCATTTAAGAGCTATAATTTTAAAACGGCTAAGTTGCAGTAAAAGACAGAATATTTCGTCGCTGTTCGGGCAAATGGCCGTATCTCCAAATGCTCTTACTATTCATTATTTTCCTTAAGACTGTCCATGCCTCCCAGCCACATATTCGTATTTAGTCCAACAGAACAATATTCGTTGTGTTCATTTTCCTACGTCATGTGTAAAGGAAAATGAACCTTACCGTACCGCACTGTAGGAATGTATGTTTGCACGACTTATTTACGCACCCTTACAGTATAATGTACTTAACATTCATTTTCCTTTACACTTTAACTATACGAAAATGAACAAAACGAACATTATTCTGATGGACTGCATATCCATATGTGGCTGGGAAGCGTGACCAGCTTAAGGAGAATAGTGGATAGAAAGAGTATTGTGAGATATGACCTTTTGCCCGAACAGCGACGATTTCATCTCACATTATAACCCGTACTATTATTTAACCATATTAAGGCCCTGATTGCTATAAAAATGAGTATTTGGATAAAGCTTCTTGGTAATTGGGAAATTGTTAACAAATTTTCAGTCCTTTAATATAACTTGTGTAATTAAAATGACTTTATCGGTGAAAAATCACTATGAAACACGTTAGTATCAAGAGATAAAGGTCATGATTCATTTATTCCGGATTACCTTCAAAAAGTACGTTCTAAGACACGCACAAGGTGGTGATAAGTAAGTGAATTGTCTTGTAGCATGATAAATTTCGATGCGAATTTCTAATGAATTTCTTTAATATTCCATTCGACTAATGGACAAAGTAAAGGCGATAGTGCAATTTTTTCCGACTACAAATATTGATCATATTTTACCGCAAGTATATCACAATAAAACCAGTTATTATACAAATTCTACGCACATAATTTTAATTACAGTAGAATTTTTAAAAATAAAGCTGAAGTGACCTGATATATGAAGTTCATTAAAAGAAATGAAAATCCACAGTCTGTTTCCAGTCATTCGACCTGGTCTGGAATAAATGAAGTCCCCATCCAGCGGCCAGGATAGGAATTGTGGCGGCTGCCGAAGCCTATCACACACCTCTGGGGCAATGCAATGGAAATGGCATATGCCTTTTAGTGCCGGGAGTGTCCGAGGACAAGTTCGGCTCGCCAGATGCAGGTCTTTTGATTTGACTCCCGTAGGCGACCTGCGCGTCGTGGTGAGGATGAAATGATGATGAGGACGACATACACACTCAGCCCCCGTGTCAGCGAAATTGACCAATTGTGGTTAAAATTGACGACCCCGCCGAAAATCGAGCCCGGGACTCCTGTGCCAAAGGGAAACATGCTAACCATTTAGCCATGGAGCCGGACACCGTTGTGATTAATGTGTGGGACGTAAGCGTGCACATATTCTCGGTGCACGGACTCTCAGGCAATGATTAATGACTGGCAGATGAAATGAAATGATATTGGAGAGTATTACTTGAATGAAATATGACAGGGAAAACGGGAGTACTAGGAGAAAAACCTGTCCCGCCTCCGCTTTGTCCAGCGAAAATCTCACACGGTGTGACCGGGATTTGAACAACAGAACCGAGCGGTGAGAGGTCGGCGCGCTGCCGCCTCGTCCACGGAGGCCTTTGAAGTTCATTAAAGCCACGAGGCTAAATAAATTATTATTATTATTATTATTATTATTATTATTATTATTATTATTATTATTATTATTATTATTATTATTATTGATGTCCTGACCCCGCAGCAAGGTGCAAGACAACTACTTGGCGGTAAATTACATCAGCTGCCATTGTCATTGCTGACAATGTGACCAACACCATTGTCGCGCGTAGACAAGTGCGCGGGATTTCTGGCGATACTAATGATATACTTCCGTGCATTATTGACCTTATTATAGAGGTGAACAATTTGCACGGTGAATATCATTCCTATCGTTTATTTCAAATGTGTTTCAATTTTTATTTATATGCCAGGAGAATCTACTGTAATCTCACTTAAAGTTCTCCAAAGCAAAAGATGGCTCTTGAAAACGAACCCAGGAAAGATTAAAAATGATCTGTTTATGATTAGAATAAGTACATTATGAACGGTAAAATCAATTGGTCTCCACTCCTTTTCATCCCACCGCCGTTAAGTTAATTTACCCCAACCCCCCAGAAAGAAGGCGTGTTTCTTTATGTTTAAAGGCGATACCAAATACCAATGTCACGTCTGTTACCTTCAGTTTTGAGATATAAGTACCCCATAAAAAGAATTAACTTTTTTCACTCCTTTTACACTTCTCCTCTTAAGTCAATTTTCCGGCAAAAAATACTTGTTTCTTTAATAGTAAAGGATCTTCTAAAAAGCAATTATCACGACTCTAACATCTTCAGTTTTCAAGATATGTATCCTCATGAAAGGAATTCAACTCCGTTTCATCCCCGCCCCTCAAGATGATTTCCCCCCAAAACGCGATTTTCTTTGTTTTTAAAGGAATTCCAATAAAAGTTTTCACGTCTGTAACAACTTTAGTTTTTATTAGATGGAAGTACTCTCATACAATTAATTCAATGAAAGTATCAATCCCTTCATTGGATTTTGCGAGAATACGTGTTTCTTTACTTTTAAAGCAGATTCCAAATACCAATATTCACGTCTGCAAAATCCTTCGTTTTGAGATAATAGTATCTTAATAGAAATAATTCAACTAATTTTTCAATCCCCCCCCCTAAGTGGATTTCCTAAAACAAAAAATACATATTTATTTTTGAAGGAGTTTCCAAATACCAAATCTCACGCCTGTAACATCTTCAGTTTTTCAGATATCAGTATCCTACATAAAAGAATTCAACCCCATGTTCCGAAAACATAAAATACATACTTCTTTATTTTAATAGAGTTAAAAAATACCATTTCTCACTCCTGTAACATGTTAAGTTTTAGAGATATACTGTAGACATGCTCATTTTAAAACTTCACCTCCATTTACTTCCCCTTAAGTGGAGTTTCCATAAACAAATCACCTATGTTTCTTTACTTTTACAGGTGATTCCAAATACCAATTTTTACGTGTGTAAAATTTTACATTTCTGAGATATACTGTATATGTAGTCTTTCTAAAATTTCAACCCACTTGTCACTCCTCTTTAACCGCCATCGATTGGATTTTCCAAAAACAAAAAATACGTGTTTCTTTACTTTTAAAGGAGATCCCAACTACCAATGTTCAGGTCTGTAATGTCTTCAGTTTCTGAGATATAAGTATCCTCATTAAAGGCATTCAACCCTTTTTCATTCTTTTTCACCCCTCCTATTGGGATTTTCCGGAAACAAAAAATACGTGTTTCTGTTTTTTAAAAGGAGATTCTAAATACCAATTTTTACATCTGTAGCGACGGAATATCCAAAAATACTCCCTTAGCGAGCACCTACATTGTAATATAAATGTATCCACAAAATTTCATTTCTTTTTGTCCAGTAGTTTTGGCTCGGCTATGATGAATCTGTCAGTCAGTCAGTCAGTCAGTCAGTCAGTCAGTCAGTCAGTCAGTCAGTCAGTCAGTCAGTCAGTTAGTCAGTCAGTCAGTCAGTCAGTCAGTCAGGACATGTCATTTTTTATACTGTATATGGATTACTCCTTGTAGCCTAGTTTCTGTTGGAAGTCTTTTGTTAATATGTAGTGCCATTATATCTCTACATCATTGTCATAATATGCTCAAATTAATTTTAGTAAACTTTCTAATTTGCCCAGACCCCTAAAATATCACTTTAGGATTTATGACCACGAATAAAGGTGCCCAAACTAAACAGTGGGGAGATTTTAGCATTTCCTTCATTTAATTTTTACTGATGGTGCGGTAGTGGTTTCTGGCGAAAGGGGACTGGATAAATAATACAATATGCTGTTAAAAGGAATTTTATGTGTGATTTGAATAAAATACTTGGATAATGCAAAATAATTACGTTCCCTTCATGAGAAAGCTGGAAGTTACTGACTTGTGAATTTTATTCTTACGGTCTATTTTCTATTAGCTGGAATCAGGTAAAATGTTATTAAAGATTTATCTCTTGCTCATTTCCGGAAATTTCTCTGATATCAATTAATGGACGCAGAAAGAAATGCCGAAAAATGGTATTAAGATTTTCTTAAATTTAGCTGAAATTATTAGAATACAAAACATAGACTAGATGCAAGATATTAATGAACTTATTCTTACGAAAAGTGAAATATTTACGGATGTTAATTCCTCTAAGCGATTCTGTTTACCCTGCTGCTTTCTGTCACGAGTTACATATGTAATATGACCGAAACATTAAATGTCACTAGGACATTTGGAGTATCCGTACATGAAGGAAGAGTACTGTTCTGTAATAGATACTGTACATCGTTTTCTGATAGTAGAATGCGACTGAAACTGAATGAAATGAAATTAGGAAATAACAACAGTAAAATGCCTATTCACTGATAAAAAAATAGAAAATCTAGTATATTCATGTGTAGATACAGAGCATGTTTCTGATCAGTTCAGTAGCAAAATTATCAGGTGGAAACGTACAAACAATATTGCTAGTTCTTGTGTAGTCACAAGGAACATACCGCTGGCTTACATCTAAAACCTCATATGTCACAATACTTTTCCTACCCATTATATTCCTTAAGACTGATCACGACTTCCAGCCGCATATTTACATGCAGTCCATCAGAACAATTTTCGTTGTGTTCATTTTCCTATGGTAACGTGTAAAGGAAAATGGACCTTACCATACCGTATTGTAGGGATGTTGTTTTCATAGCAAATGTAAGCACTCCTACACTTTGATGTGTTTAAGGTTCATTTTCTTTTACACCTTAGCTTAGGGAAATGAACACAACGAAAATTGTTCAGATGGACTGTACATCCATATGTGGCTGGGAGGTGTGACCAGTCTTAAGGAAGATAATGGATAGCAAGTACATTGGGAGATAAGAGGTTACAGACGTAAGCCATCGATACATTATTTTAAAATGTAAATGGGGACCATTAAAGCCCTAGGGTATGTTGTACCTGGCAGGGAGTGTTAGAAAGAAATGGGTTTGAGACTAGCAAAACGAAGGCAGAGTAATTGTACTTGTAGTCATGAAGGATTAAACACTGCAGTTGAACAGATAGTGGCAGAATATACCTTCATGTGACTTGGACCAGTTACAGAGGATAATCTATCTATATAAATAAAATTGTAGGGGGTCCGCTGTCTGTAATTTCTTTTGTTTTGCCAATTTTTCAGATATTTATCCGTTTTAGGTCAACTCAAGACCGAATCGGTGGTTTTTACGTTTCGTGTCTGTTTGTTTGTCTGTTTGTCTGTTTGTCTGTTTGTCTGTCTGTTTGTCTGTTTGTCTGTTCCACCATCACGTCGAAACGGCTGGATAGATCTCAACCAAACTTCATATTTAGAGTAAACTCATCCCGGGGATGGTTTCGATATGCATATCATTTTAAAATCTTTCAATACTCGGGGGGTTTATAGGAAAACCAGAATGGTTTTTCCACCATCACGTTGAAACGGCTGGATAGATCTCAACTAAACTTCATATCTAGAGTATACTCATCTCGGGAAAGGTTTCGATATGCATATTATTTTAAAATCTTTGAATAGACCGGGGGTTTATAGGAAAACCAGAATGGTTTTTCCACCATCACTTCGAAACGGCTGGATAGATTTCAACCAAACTTCATATTTAGAGTATACTCATCCCGGGCAAGGCTTCCATATGCATGTCATTTTAAAATCTTTGAATAGACGGGGGTTTATAGGAAAACCTGAATGGTTTTTCCACCATCACTTCGAAACGGCTGGATAGATCTCAACCAAACTTCATATTTAGAGTATACTCATCTCGGGGAAGGTTTCTATATGCACATTATTTTAAAATCTTTGAATAGACGGGTGGTTTATAGGAAAACCACAATGGTTTTCCTCCATTTTCTCTTATACTATTGATTTTCTGTAAACTTCGTTTACAGTACGTGAAACGTCTCTTCATTATAAACAACTTTCGTTATGTTCATAATTTACCTTACTCTTCACATGACGGAGAAATTTACAATTTTCCGCTGGTATCATGCTCTGCATTGAGTGACCGACAGACAGACAACGAACCTACAGGTTACCATGGCAACGTCTCTGACTGCATGCCAGCAGGGAAGTAACGTATTGCCATTTTCCTCATCATGCTTTTAAATTCGTGGTTGTTCCTTGGGTAGAAGGCAAGAGAGGCGTCAATCGGCCTATCTGCGGGATATTGGCGGAATATCGTTGGATATTATAACCGCCCTCTAATAGATTAAGTATTAACACCATTAGTCATCTTCATATTATTTGTTTACCTAAGAAACACTGACCTAAATTTCTCCTCTGTTACCGCTTTATTATATCCATTACTCACACTAGCATAATTTATTGAGGGGCATTTGATTTTCCAATACATTCACTTGGCATTTACATATTTGTCGTTATCCTTCTGTCCTCAGTTATAATCCATTTTCTATTACTTTCAACTTTCTTAACTGTATTATTTCTTCCTTAATTACGCCGTATGTACGCGAGTGCTACAAACTACTGGATGTATTTCCACCAAGACTCATATTTAGAATACACCTGTCCTTGATAGGTTTTAGGGCAAATATTGTTTCTAAATCCCTGAATTGACTTGGGGTTTATACGAAACCGAAACAGTGATTTTGCACTTTCACGAAATATACACAACCAAACTTAATGGAAATCTACCTAACTTGGTAGATAATAATTTCTAAATCTTTTTTCTCATGTGCATCATTTCGATACGAGGATTAATAAGGGAGATATCATTAACGGACCGTTTTTCTGTACAAGTCCCATCGGACTTAACTCCCGAGCGGGTGCGTGTAAAGCGTACTCCTTACAATTTGAAAACTACTGAAGACATTCGAACCAAAATTTATATTTAGCATCCACCTGTCCAAAGGTAGGTTTTAAACGTAAATAACATTTCATGTTCCGGAATGGACTGGCGGTTTATAGGGAACCGAAATGGTGATTTTACTCTTCCACAACATATACAGAACAAGACCAACCTGACTGGAAATCGACCAAACGTTTTGGAATTCCACCTCTAAACCTTTTTTTCATGTGCATTCTTTCGTCAGGAGGATTACTAAGGGATATATCATGAATGGTCACTTTTGCAGGTTAAGTCCAGCGGACATAGCCCAAAAGGTGTTTTACATGGAGCAGATTCCTTATCTATATAAATCAAATCGTAACGACTGTGTGCCTCTACACTGACTATTTTGGCGAAATTTTCGTACAGTTTTCCGTTTAAGGGGTAATAATGACCATCTCCATAATTTTTGGTTCAGTTTCCTGAAAGTACTAATTTTTACCCGCCTCGCCCAAAATCCAAATTGCGCCATAATCTGCCAGAAGAAAAAGAAGATAATTGAAATTTGACAAAATTTTACGTTTTAGCCTGTAACGAACGGAAGACATCCTAGATCATTAAATTTTTCACTTTTTATCCCTGAAGAATATCGAAATATGCAGGCAATTTTAATGATGGTGCACACCTTCGGAAATTCCTATCACATAACGGATTGCACAATCTCCGTTCAATTTGGAATGATCTACAACCGTGGTCTTATGACTTTTTGCCGTATCTGTATCCCTTTTACGTTTGATTTTTCTCTTTAATCGATGTTAAGTCAATTTGGAATTTTCACATGCATAATTCATACTTTCAATTACTTATATGAAATACAGAATCATTAAACTCTTCACGAAAATTGGCCCACCCAGTAGCCATATGTGAGCCAAATGCTATGTATGTATCCGAAAAGTAATGTAATGTGAGATAATCTTACAAAACCTTTACCCTGTTCCACGTTTCTAACTCAATCTGACCCAAGAATAGATGACATATCATAGGACCAGCCATTTAGGGCACTAAATCCGGCGTGTCTTACGGTATAATCCTTTGTCGATATGACGTACGTTTAGTAGCAGTTAATCTGTAAATGAAGGTCTTCAATATTGTAAACACGCATATACTTTCGTATGTCGATCTATATATATTCACTGATGTCGATTTTTAGCGATCGAGAAAGGGTGGGCCTGCTATTGTAATCAGTACTCCCCACACCGACTTTGACTGGCAGTAGGAAAGGGTTCCTTCTCCAACTCCTGTGTAACTGTCATTAGTAAGGAAAGCCTACAATTGTAATGAACAGTTCCCTTCTCGATTTGACTTGCAGAAGGCAAGTGAGCATGCAGTTTTGTTTAAAACTCCCCTACCCGATTGTGTTTGGCAGTAGGCAAGGGTGCCTATCATTATAAAGAAATGTCCTCATCTAAAATGTGACTGGCATTAGGCATAGTGGCCTGCTATTTTGATGGAAACTCACCAACTTGGTGTGACTGGCAGTAAGCTGGCTGGCAGTAGGAAAATGGGCCTGGCATTATAATGATAACTGCACAACTCAATTTCGAGTGATAGTAGGGTCATTGCCTGCCATTATAATAGAAACTCCTCAACTGTAATCTGTCTGGAAGTAGGAAAGGGGGCTGCCATATTAACGAAAACTCCCCAAATCGATTCTGTCCGCGTAGTAGGCAATGGGGCCTGCAATTATAACGTAATCATCCCAACTCGATTGTGAATGGCAGTAGGCAAGTGAGCCTGCCGTTATATCACAAATCCGTAACAAACACTTTACATTGGATACAACGTACGGGGAACTCCCCATGCTCTTTCTCGGATAACGCTAAGAGACCTGCAATTTTAAAACAATCTTATTTACTGCATGTACACTATTTACTTCGATAACCGAATACAATGTAGAATACCGTAGCGAAGCACGGGTACATTCGCTAGTATAAACATAAATAGGGATATTGCCATTTGGATAAATCGTCTTTGGGAGAAATGGTGGGTGGCGCCAAGCTGAGGGAATTCTATGTCATAAGAAGGTCCTACTTCATCTGAATGATAAAATTTAATGAAATGGCTGTTCGTCTGGCCATTCTATACGGACCATAATGCTGGGCTAAAAGGAACAACGAACGAGCATAAATTTTATGCATATGAGATGAGGATCCTTTGATGGACCCTTTGGAATGACCAGGCTGGATATAATTCCAGTTATCAACATCGGAAGATCTCGAATAAACTGAGAGAACATCGGTTAAGATTATTTGATCACCCTCAACGACGACTACCAGAGGAATATATGGCTCATAGAGTGGAAAGGCTCGAACTAAATGACCAACTAGCCCTAGGATGACCTAAAGCGAGATGGAGAGTCACTGTTAGGAAGGACCTGGAGAAAACCATTGGCAGTATAAAACGAGTCCTAGATAGAATGTACTGGAGGAGGATGATCAGAAATGCTGACCTCATCTGAGTAGAAAAAGGTGAAGCAGAAGAAGAATATACTTCCAACTATACTTTAGAGAAGAAAGTTTTGTCCAGTCAGTATTTACAATAAATTTACATGGAGTTTAGTTTAAAATTCTGATTGAGAAAGTATTCACACACATCGGGCAATATTTAGTTTGAGAACTACTTCGAAATTGGTCTAATTATCGTGGTTGACGGGAAAACACAGATTTATGTTAGCTGTACGGTTGTTTCGACTGAATTTTGTGATATAACCTTGCTATATAAACTGAACTGAGTTAGATACTTTGTATTCCATTTCTGATATTTTGTTATGTTTAAATTAGAAGTAGTAAAAATACAAGTGTATTCGCATATTTGACACTATTTCTTTTAACGTTTGCGCACGAACAGCACTATTGTGTTCCATATATTTTCAGAAAGTTTAGATAGATTTATGATTACTCGTAGCATTCATATCCATGGATTTTTTTAAATAGTTGCGTTTGTTATTTACCTATGTCGATATGGTAAATTGAATGTCATTACAAGTATCAAATAATGACGAACATTTCCAATTTAGGAAAATTCCGTTCTTACAACCTACAATAAAAATAGCATCCTTACAGCTATTTTCTGAACTGATTTTGCATAAATGATAATTTTTTTAAAAAAGGGGCCTAGAATTTAACTAATCCATTATTTAACATTTTTCCTGGAAAAAGGTACAAATTATCGAGGAACACTGTAAGACTAAGTGTCCCCATGACTCAGGAGCGTGTCACTTAACTTAAATCTCCATATCATCGTACATTTCAGCACACAACGTTGTGAGGCCAGGCGCTATTGCACTGAAGTTTAAAACATTATCAGTCATCGGTAATTTACACTGTGCGTTGTCGTTTCATAAGCAAACGCTTGCATAAACCCACTTCTATGACGTCTTTAAGTTTATTTCTAAAACTAGCCATGCCTTTCAGTTTACTACTTTGGGTATGGTTTCAATTGAAAGTTATGGAACGATTGGACGTAGTATAGTAACATGTGTGTAAAAAGGAGATTATATCATACAGAAGAAATTTATTACGTTCATTCCAAATTTCCTGAACGTTTTGGAAATTTGCTGGCAGTCCTCGTTGTTTAATATTGGACGAACAAAATATCTACAAGTTGAGAAGAGAAAGATGCATTAATTTATGAACCGACAGTCTTTCCCGAGTTATTCAAAACTTCACTATGTTCATCGCACTAACCTAGTTGTAGTGTAAATTGACGTAGAATTAGTTATGTAAGTGTTAGTTCTGCAGAGAAGTACTGCACTGAATTAGGTAACAGGTTAACTTTAATTAATGAACACCGATCTCAGTGGCGCAGTCGGTCAGTCGTTGTCCTCCTGTTCTCAAAATAGCAGATCAAATCCAGGATTAAGTAATTTGAATCTGTTCGCATCCTGCGCGCTAAGAAACTACCGTGTGAAAAGGCTATGCTAGCCTGACGTATCTAAAATTTGTTGCAATTGAAGGGACGTTAAACAAATCATGTTACTGGTGACAGGTAAATCACCTACAAAAGAAAGTAAATTGCAAATGTTATGGGGGGTTATTGAGTTACGCAGTACAATGCAGAGGGACTCAGAGAAGCTAAATTATTTGTTGATATGGTCACCTAGTCTGTGAAAACAGTGGGTACATTCTACCAATTATTCGTTTTCCAGACGATAGAAACCCGCTACTTGGCCCCAGAACCATCGGAGAACGGCTGTTTGAAGTTGTTCATTGTTGGTCAGTCTTGTTCCACCCAGATGTTCTTTTCAGCATGCCAAATACATGGAAATCACACGGATCATGGTTCGAAATGTAGGCTATGCTGAATGCTGCCATAACTCCCATCGAAACCGTTGAAAAAAAAAGCTTGTGTTGTGTGCGGTGTTACATTGTTAGGAATGAGAACAATACAATACAAATCTCCCCGTGTCCCTTTCTTTACGACCTTGCACAACTCCTTCTATGCTTGGCAGTAATAGTCGACATTAATTGTTGCACCTTGCTGCGTAAACTGTGTAAATAAGTCCTTTAAATTCGAAAAAAACAGTTGCTATGTTCTTCCCTGTTGATTGCACAACTTTGAATTTCTTTTGCACCGGCACCGTTGTGTGTGTTTCAATTCTATTACATACAAGGTTTTAAAAGAAAGCCAACGATTTGTTTAGTGCATTTTGTGAAATATGGTAAACTAAAACACTACGCAAGGCTGATCATACACAACTGTTCAATTACAAATAAAAGGATAAAACAAATAAACGCAGGTATTTGATCAGAGCAACATTTCCTAACTTTTCTGTCTATAGAATCATGCCTGATTCCACCCACTATTTACTCAAATGTATAGTTCAAATAAATTATCATAACGATCAATATCCTATCATGATCATGATCATGACACCACCGACGACCAGTTCATTGAAAGATGCATCGTTTATTAATTAACAGTTAGGGTAGGAGAAGCTGTAGACCGTTTTATAATGCGCAATACACTAAAATGTTTGTACTCACTATCGATGTCTTTTAACCAGTAACTCCATTTTTTAATTCATTACATTCAGATCATATTATATATTTTTGTAAAAGTCAACCTTCTGTTTCAACTTAGCGATTGCACGACTACCCATCTAGTCAGGGCAGTGTCCTCGGCAAGTTGTCCCAACACAACACTTGACGTTGGGTTAGCCCAGTTACAGGCCTAAGTCAGGTGCTGAGGTGCCGCATTTTTTCTCTGAAAGGGTTCTCTTACCTGTCTGTAAGGTTACTGGCACAGGTCGTTCAAATATACTGTAAGTACCCTTAAATATCAATACACTGTGGTGGAATTATATCAGCAACCTTGGTTACAAGAGGACACTGCCTAACCAGTTACTTCAGATAGCGAGCTTAATTAATTAATTAATTAATCCATTCATTCATTAATTTGTTACTCTACCCTGAAAAATATTTTTTATTAGAATGACAGTATTGTAAGGTTTTCATGAAAAGTGACAAAGATATTAAAAAATCAGGACGTTAGAGCTAAACTGTCTTAAGTAACCTTTCACTAGCATTACAGGAGAGCAGAAAGAGGCTGCTGAGGCGCAAATGTTATTACCAATAAGGGAGGTCGAATCGAAAGTTCTGACTACGGTAAGAGCCAATACAATAAGGAATGCAGTGGATTGCACAAGGTTGAACTCTACTATGATCACATACCATTGTTGATCGTTGGGTTCTCCTCACATATATATGATAGTATTACAAAGCTTATCTTCATTCCTATGGAACCTACACATACAATACGGCTCCCATAAGAAGGCACGGCCAATACAAGTCACATAGCGTCCCTTAAGAATTAATACCACTTATCTGCTAATGCTCTTCCTATCCATTATGTTCCTTAGGAATGGTGACGCCTCCCAGCCACTTGTGGATATGCAGACCATCAAAGCAATTTACGTTGTGTTCAATTTCCTATACGGCAGTATAAAAGAAACTGAGCCTTGAATACATTATACTGTAGGAGTGCGCATATACGTCATGCAAACATACGGTACGGTTCAGTACGGTAAGTTTCATTTTCCTTTACACAACAGTATAGGAAAATGCACTTAACATAATTTGTTCGGACGGACTGCATGTCCGTATGTGACTGGGAGGCGTGACCAGTCCTAAGGAACATAATGGATGGGAAGAGCACTGTCAGATATGCGGTATTAATTCTTAAGGGACGATAGATAAAATTCTCAAAATATTTATTTTTGCACAAATTTTCACTGCTTAACAGCATATGTAATATAATAATATGAAGAAATGAAGGGGTTGATACGCTGTGCGACTCCCGTGGTGTCTTTTGTAATATATGGGAAGTTTTTACGAGAATTATTAGGTTTAGGAATTTTTGACTTTCAGTTCTATTTTAGTTGATTTCAGTATAATATGCATGATGATTTGATGTAAGCAATACATACGTGTGCTTCTCGGTGTAGTTAGATTCAAGTCCCTGCCCTAAGAGTTACATTCATTCCCTTAACTCTGCCCTAACAACTATAGTTATACACAAACCAAAGGTTCTTTCTAGCCTGGCTGAGTAGCGCAGACGGTAGAGCGCTGGCCTTCTGAACCCAACTTGGCAGGTTCGATTCTGGCTCGGTTCGGAGGTATTCGAAGGTGCTCAAATACGCCAGCCTCGTGTCGTTAGATTTACTGGCACGTTAGAGTACTCCTGCGAGACAAAATTTCGGTACCTCTGCGTCTCCTAAAACCGTAAAGTATTTAGTAGGACATAAAATAAAATATTAAAAAAACATGATCCAACTCTGTATGGGTAGCAGGACAAATAGTTGGTTCAATGTGGATATCAAATATTCTAGGACAGTATTGAATAAAGAGACACCTTAAGTTGGAAATGAAGCTCTGAACGGAAAAATTCATTTCAGCATCTTCGCAAATCAATATACGTAAACATATTTGTTTAAACCGGACTCTCGATAGGTAATAGACATTCTGCCCAATGTTAGTAGACAGTAAAAAATATAACACGAACATTCACGTGCACCAAATTTGGACAATTAATGACCTAGCATGCCTTAATTCCTGAAGAAGACCTGAAACCGATAAACTATAATTGATCGATATTAGTTTAGTAACAAACAAATGACACACATACGTGCTAATATTGATGGCACTTTCTGGAAATGATGTTTATGAAGAAGTATTTTGTAGCAAAAGAATAAACATTCAACAACATAACGTCAGGTTTAGGTGAGAAAGTGTGTTCTTATCACCCACTACCGCAAAACGTATTGCTATGTTCGTAATCTAGACTGTATTACGCAGAGATATAATAATAATAATGATAATAATAATAATAATAATAATAATAATAATAATAATAATAATAATAATAATAATAATATTTTGCTTTTTACTATAGCAGTTCTCATTTTCTAGGATCGTTAAGAAAATGACTGATAGATATGTGGAACCGAGCTTTATCAGTAATAAGTAGTCGGTTGCTGAAGTGCAAAGATGTCTATTTCTGTTCTAATTTAGGCAGTAATAGCTTTCGCATGGATTTATTATATCTTCTTTCTGTATAGGCAGTTATATAAAGTAGCTTCTGATGGAACGCTTGACGTACGGGTGCTCGCCTGCGACTCTATACAAGTGCTGATGACGCCAGATTTGAATCCCATCTTTTGAATTGGATTGCCGTTCAATCAGAGGGTCACCAAGAATCAATTTACTTCCGAACATACGGCACTTGCACACAATTGTTTTGAAAATAGAATAACAGGCATCATTCAAATTTAATTGGTTGCATAGGATTCGATTGCGTTATCGGCGAGCATTCCGAAGGTAGGATTTTCTTCCATAGTAAAATATTTCACGTCTGTCGGAGGCACACCTGTTATTCCAGAATCGTGGGATATTCCGAATTGATTCAATTCCCTTGTTATACCTTGCCTGGTGTATTTCACTTCCAGTGGCGGAGATAAACTTAGCTAATATAAGGTATAAGCATTTCAATTGCAGGTAGCGCTCGCCTGCGTTATCCTTCATCACATTTAATCGTATTATCAAACTCAACTACTTCATGCAAACGACCGAAACGTGGAACAATTCCTGATAAGAATTTCCCCTTATTTCAGACATTGATGGAGATAAATGGCTAACGGAAAACTGATACAATTGCCAAGTTGTTAACCATTACCCGTTATTTTCTTTTGCAGTGAGGTGAAGAGTAATTTTTATTGGAGTTAATCAAAGATTTCAAAGTTATATTATTCACTCAAAATAATAATCTCCGTTTGTAAGTCAAATAAGAAATGAAACTCTACCTATAATTCGTGTATTATAATAGAGGCACATATCGTTTTCATACTCTGCGTTAGTATGACATAAAGAGAAACTGTCAAATTTCTGCCACGCGATTCTGTAGGAACTCTCACGATCAAAATATTACTTATTTCATTCGTTTGCTTTGTCGTGCAGTAAAATAATAAATTAGTGGCAATGTAACCTAGAAATCAGGTTGTTGAACATGAAATATCGGATTTCGCAGTGAGACTTCAAAAAGCTGTAACGCTATAAAGAAGAACATTCACAAATCATCACGTTGTTGTTGTTTGAGTCATCAGTCTATAGACTGATTTGATGCAGATCTCCTGGCCACCCTATCCTTTGCTAACATTTTCATTTCTACGTAACTACTGCATCCAACATCTGCTCTAATCTGCTTGTCATATTCATACCTTGGTCTACCCCTACTGTTTTTACCACCTAAACTTCCTTTAAAATCCAACTGAACAAGTCCTGGGTGTCTTAAGATGTGTCCTATCATTCTATCACTTCTTCCTGTCATATTTTGCCAAATCGATGTACTCTCAACAATTCGATTCAGTATCTCTTCATTCGTGATTCGATCTATCCATCTCACCTTCAGCATTATTCTGTAACACCACATTTCAAAAGCTTCTATTCTCTTTCTTTCTGAGCTAGTTATCGTCCATGTTTCACTTCCATACAATGCCACGCTCCACACGAAAGTCTTCAAAAACATCTTTCTAATTCCGATATCAATGTTTGAAGTGAGCAAATTTCTTTTTTTTTTGAGAAAGCTCTCCCTTGCTTGTGCTAGTCTGCATTTTATGTCCTCCTTACTCCTGCCATCGGTAGTTATTTTACTACCAAAGTAACAATATTCATCTACTTCCTTTAGGACTTCATTTCCTAATCTAATATTTCCTGCATCACCTGCCTTCGTTCGACTGCACTCCATTACTTTTGTTTTGGACTAATTTATTTTCATCTTGTACTCCTTACCCATGACTTCGTCCATACCATTCAGCAGCTTCTCGAGATCTTCTGCAGTCTCAGATAAAATAACAATATCATCGGCAAATCTTAAGGTTTTGATTTCCTCTCCTTGGATTTTGATTCCCTTTCCAAATTCTTCTTTGATTTCCTTTACTGCCTTTTCTGTGTAAACACTGAAGTGGAGCGGGCAAACTCCAGCCTTGCCTCACTCCCTTCTGGATTGCTGCTTCTTTTTCAAAGCCCTCGACTCTTATCACTGCAGACTGATTTTCTTACCGATTGTAGATAATTCTTCGTTCTCGGTATCTGATCCCAATCACCTTCATAATAGTAAATAGCTTGGTCAAATCAACATTATCGAATGCCTTTTCTAGATCTATGAATTCCATGTACGTGGGTTTGTCCTTCTTGATTTGATCCTCTAAGTTCAGACGTAAAGTCAGGATTGCTTCACGTGTTCCTACATTTCTTCTGAAGCCAAATTGATCTTCTCCAAACTTAGCTTCAAATTGTTTTTCCATTCTTCTGTAAATAATACGTGTTAAAATTTTGCAGGTATGAGATACTAAACTAATGGTGCGGTAGTTTTCATACCTGTCAGCACCGGCTTTCTTGGGAATAGGTATAACAACATTCTGCCGGAAATCGGAATGGACTTCTCCTGTCTCTTTATTCTTTTCTGCCCTCTTCATTTCTAGCATTCTTGTATTTTCGTCGTTCATCAATCAGGTCTAGTGTCTCCTGAGTTATGCACTGATACTTAGTTGATCTTTTCATCCTTCCTAACATCTCTTCAGCAGCCCTACTGACTTCATTTTTCATGACACTAAATGGAATAACCTTCCCACGCTGCTTTCTCCTAAGGCAGTCAGTAATTCAGAAGGAATGTCATCAATTCCAGGTGCCTTGTTCATATTTAGATCTCTCACAGCTCTGTCAAACTCTGACCTCAAAATTGGGTCTCCCATATCATCAGCATCAACAGACTCCTCTTGTTCCAAAACCAAATTATCTACATCTTTACCTTTCTTTTCTCCAAAGGTTTCCTTGATTTTCATGTATGCAGCATCTAACTTTCTCAGGACAATACAACCTTCGACATCCTTGCACTTCTCCTTCAGCCATTCTTCGTTAGCTACCTTGCACTTTCTATCAAGATTCTTCAATCGCCTTTATTCTTTTATGCCCTCTTCATTTCTAGCATTCTTGTATTTTCGTCGTTCATCAATCAGGTCTGGTGTCTCCTGAGTTATCCACTGATACTTAGTTGATCTTTTCTTCCTTCCTAACATCTCTTCAGCAGCCCTACTGACTTCATATTTCACGACAATCCACCCTTCCTCTATTGTGTTTCCTTCAGCCTCTTCATTTAGTCCTTGTGCCACATGTTCCTTGAAACAATCCCTCACACTATTTTCTTTCAACTTGTCAAGATCCCATCTTTTTGCAATCTTTCCTTTCTTCAATTTCTTCAACCTCAGATGGCATTTCATGAACAAGAAGTTGTGGTCAGAGTCTACATCTGCTCGTGGGAAAGTTTTGAAAACCAACACCTGGATTCTGAATCTCTGCCTAATCATAATTATGTCTATTTGATACCTTCCAGTGTCTCCAGGTCTCGTCCACGTATACCGCCGTCGTTTGTGGTGTTTGAACCAAGTATTGGCAAGGACTAAATTATGATCAGTACAGAATTCAACCAGCCGAATTCCTCTTTCGTTCCTTTGTCCCAATCCGAATTCTCCTACTGTATTATCTTCTCCTCGTTGGCCTACCACTGCATTACAGTCTCCCATCGCAATTAGATTCTCGTCACCTTTTACATATTGTATTTAATCTTCCATCTCTTCATATATTCTTTCGACTTCCTCATCATCCGCTGAACTAGTATGCATATAGACCTGCACTATTGTGGTAGGCATTGGTTTGGTGTCTATCTTGACGACAATAATTCTTTCACTATGCTGGTCAAGGTATATTACCCGCTGCCCTATTTTCACTATTAAACCAACTACTGTATTTCCCCTGTTTGATTTCGTGTTGATAATTCGGTAGTCGCCTGACCAAAAATCCTGTTCTTCCTGACAACGTACTTCACTTATACCAACTACATCTGACTTTAGTCTATCCATCTCCATTTTCAGATTCTCTAACCTACCACAACGATTAAAGCTTCTAACATTACACGCTCCGACTCGCAGAATGTCAGTATCCATCTTCCTGATGATCGCCTCCTCTCGTGTAGTCCCCACCCTGAGATCCGAACGGGGGACTAGTTTACTCCGGAATATTTTACCCGAGAGGAAGCCATTATCGGTACATCATTCATACAGAGAGAACTGCATGTCCTCGGGAGTTAGTTACGGCTGTTGTTTCCCGTTGCTTTCAGCCGTGTAGCAGTATCAACACAGCTAATCCAAGTTGAGTATTACTACAAGGCCATATCAGTCAATCATCTAGACTGCCGCCCTTGCAACATCCGAAAGGCTGCTACCCCTCTTTCGATGAAATATTCGTTTGTCTGGTCTCTCAACAGATACCCATCCGATAGGGTTGCACCTGCGGCTCGGCTATCTGCGTCATTGGGACACGCAAGCCTCCCCACCGCGGCAAGGTCACATGGTTCATAGCGGAAGCAAATCATCATAGTACCACAAAATGCGTTACAAGTCCGTTCATGCCCGTAGAAGTCCACGTGTAAGGACGAAAGAAATTTTCCTTTCAGGAAGACAAGCAGCGTAACACGTGGAAGTTTTACGGCAAGTAAAATTATATAGTGGATCTGAGGAAATTCCAAAAAGAATGAAAACTACAAGGCACCACTACATGAAACAATAATTTTATGGGGCCTATAAAGCATTATTCATTATTTACAGTCTTCTGACAGTTGTCGGACATTTTGGCAAGTATGCTACCTTCTTACTCCATGATCCATAACACGAAATTGCACCATCGCCCTCCATAGACATGCCGAAATACATTTTTCAGTGTAATATAAGTAATAAATATGGCATTGTTCGATGTTTTTGAAGACGATATTGGGAAAACATGTTGGAATCCTGGCTACATGTCTAGTGGAGTTGATTTTATTGTTGCATGTAACTGTAATAAATTGTTGTAATCTGTGAGTATATACTTTCAGTACTGATTATGTATTGAGTAGTGAACTTTCTTCCTCTATACGTCATGAGTTATTTTGAAACATGCTTTTCCACAGTTAATTTTAGTGAAATACTGTAAGACCAGACATCCATTACACCACGCAGTGGTCTCTTAAGTCAAATAGTGGTCACTTTATATTACAAACTTCTCATCTGTTTAGTTACAATAACCTCTCGATTTTGAACGTTATTTAGGAATGAAATATTAATCAGACAAAAAATGTCGCGATATTTTTCAGGATATTGTAAAGCAAATATAATAATTAAATCCTCAGCGCATGATGCCCAATTACAAGAGAACGTATTGTACTGGATATTTATGTTGCTAGGGAGCCTCCGTGGGTCAGAAGGCAGCGTGTCGGCCTCTCACCGCATGATACCGTGGTTCAAATCCCGGTCACACGAAGTGAGATTTGTGCTGGACAAAGCGGAGGCGGGACAGGTTTTTCTCCGGGTACTCCGGTTTTCTCTGTCATCTTTCATTCCAGCAACACTCTCCACTCTCATTTCATCGCACCTATCAGGTAATACCCGGTCAATGACTGGAAAACAGGTTGTAGGTTTTCATTTTTTTCATTTATGTTGCCGTGCTGTATTCATCAAAGAAAATGAACATTAATGAAGTTGATCCTATATGATAAGAGCTATAGTATACTGGCTTCATTTGTTCAGAAAAAATCATGTAGCTATAGAAAGATAAGATTTTGGTAGCAGCGTTACAACAATTGATATCTTGGTTATGTGGTTAGGAGCATATTTACTGAAAATTGTAAATAAGTATATTTTAAATAATAGTGCATTGTATCTGTCTATCTAATGTACGTACATATCAGAAAATAATTAACAAATATTAATAAATTAAAGATATCGCCTTCTTTATTATTTGTTAAGGAGATGAGAGGGTAGATTGGACTGAACACTGACTGTCTGCTTAAATTAGTTTGTACCGGCGAGCTGGCAGTGCGTTTAGGAGCGCGTGGCTATGAGATTGCATCCGGGAGATAGTGGGTTCGAGTCCCACTCTCGGCAGCCCTGAAGATGGTTTTCCGTGGTTTCCAGTTTTTACACCAGCCAATTGCTATAGCTGTACCTTAATTAAGGCAACGGCCGCTTCCTTCCCACTCCTAAGCCTTTCCTGTCCCGTCGTCGCCATAAAACCTATCTGCGTATTTGCGACATAAATCAAATTGTAAGATAAGAATAAATGAGCTTGCTTCTAAAATAAAATAAAATAAAATAAAATAAAATAAAATAAAATAAAATAAAATAAAATAAAATAAAATAAAAGTTATTTCAACTCTGAAGTGACACTACTAATACCACGTCAGTAAGAGAAACAATGTCTCAATGAATTACTTCACGTTTACAATAAATAGACAGTATCGTCAATGTTGTTAGTGTTCAACGAACTTTACGGTGTCAATCTCAGTTACTTATCCTAACCATTATTTCCCAAAATTATCTGTACTTACATCGAATATTCATGTTAGTGTTTAATGAACTTTACGGTGTCAATCTTAGTTACTTATCCTAACCATTATTTCCCCAAATTATCTGTACTTACAGCGAATATTCATACATTAAACACATTCATGATCAGATCTTTATTACTTACTCGTAAGAATTTCTGCTTTACTTCAATACTTCATTTGACGATTCGTTTCCACTGCTAAACTGTTAATCTCCGTTGATAGGTCTGGGAAACTACCATTGAGTGTTTTCACAGCGAGCCGTGAGGAAAACCGTACAGATTAATGTCTAATGAAGTTCGCGATCTTAGTGAAATAGCAGAGCACCTGCAGTACATAACATGTATAAAAAGTAACTGAAGTCGCTGTAGTCACTGCAACAACAAATTATTTTCTATATCATACGAACAAGAACACCGGGTTTATGTTTCGCGTGTTTAAAATTAGTCATTCATAACATTCTGAGGAATAACGAACGTCAGAATTGGCTCTTGAACATATTCGGCATTATTTCGTCGCTGTTCGAGCAAAAGGTTATATCTCAGAATGCTCTTCTTATCCATTATTTTCCTTAAGACTTGTCACGCCTCCCAGCCACATGTGGATATGAAGTCCGTGAGGAAAAATTTCGTTGTGTTCAATTTCGTATGCTATAGTGTAAAGGAAAATGAAACTTAAATACATTATACTTCTGGGTGCGTAAATACGTCATGCAAACATACATTCCTAGAGTGCGATACGGTAAGGTTCATTCTCCTTAATACGCACCCAAAGGAAGAATGAACCCAACGATTATTGTTCTGACAGACTAAATATCTACATGTGGCTGGGAGGTGTGTCTAGTCTTAAGGATGAAAATGGATGGGGGAGCATTGTGAGATATAACGTTTTGCCCTAACAGGGACGATTTTATGCAGCTACCTTAAAGCAAACAGTATATAGATGGCTTACTTCTAAAACCTAGTTTGTCCCAATGCTCTTTCTACCCATTATATTCCTTAAGACTCATCACGCCTCCCAGCCGCATATTTACTGTATATGAAGTCCATGAGAATAATTTTCGTTGAGTTCATTTTCCTATGCATGTGTGTAAAGGAAAATGGACCTTACCATACCGTAAGGTAGGAATGATGTTTGCCTGGCGAATTTACGCACTCCTACAGCGTAATGTATTTAAGGTTCATCTTCCTTTACACATCGGCATAAGAAAATAAACTCAACGAAAACTGTTCTGATGGACTGCATATAAATATGTGGTTTGGAGCCGTGACCAGTCTTAAGGAGTATAATGGGTAGAAAGAGCATTGGGACATACCATTTTTAGAAGTAAGCCAACGATCTATGGTTAGAATTTACGTCGCATCTGTAGTTATATTATGCTTAGCACTGCATCTATTTGCATGTCTCGAATAAGGTTTTGAGGAGTATTATATTATCTAGATTAAATGCGGTTATGAAGCATGAAATGGTATTTTTCTCCACGTTTTACCGATGGTCAAGGCTTTGTTTATATAACTCATAGGCTCTTCAGTCATCCGAAACTAACTTTGAGTAAATAAATTTCTAAACTACCTGAAGGAGAAAACATATGGTAACAGTATTACACCTGCGAAAGGAACAACGTAATTAATTATTTTAGCTATTCCCCTATGTTTTACCTTACCTACGTTGTCTCGATTAGTAAACATTCATTCTCTCATTGTGGATAGTAAATCTTACACTTTCTAGCTTCACTTCACCCTTTCATTTAATGTTACGGAGTCTGGGAACTCTTGTTTTCCCATTTTTTAAATAAGTTACGGGTTTGTGAGCGACTACAAGAAGACCTCGACAAAACTGTAAGATGGACAGCAGACAACCGACGACTTACTTCTAAAACATTGTATGTCCAAGTGCTCTTCCCATCTATATATATAAAATAACTTGTCCTGACTGACTGACTGACTGACTGACTGACTGACTGACTGACTGACTGACTGACTGATTCATCATCGCCGAGCCAAAACTACTGGACATAAAGAAATGAAATTTTGGGCATATATTCATATTAAGATGCAGGTGCTCGCTAAGAGAGGATTTTTGGATATTCCTTCGCTAAGGGGGTGAAAAGGGGGGTAAAATATTAAAATGAGTGTATCTATATCTCAAAACTTTAAAAGTTTACAGATGTAAAAATTGGTATTTAGAATCTTCTTTAAAAATAAGGAAACACGTATTTTTTGTTTTCAGAAAATCCCAATAGGAGGGGTGAAAAAGGGTGAAAATGGGGGAAAAAGGTTGAATGCCTTTAATCAGGATACCGGTACTCATATATCTCAGAAACTGAAGCTATTACAGACCTGAAAATTGGTACTTTTGATCTCTTTTAAAAATAAAGAAACACGTATTTTTTTGTTTTTGGAAAATCCAACTAATGAGAGGGTGAAAAGGGGGTGAAATTTTAAAATGAGTGAATCTATATCTCCAAACTTTTAAAGTTTGCAGATGTAAAAATTGGTATTTAGAATCGCCATTGAAAATAAAGAAACACGTATTTTTTTGTTTTCGGAAAATCGCAATAGGAGGAGTGAAAAGGGGTGAAAAAGGGTTTGAATGCCTTTAATGAGGCTACTTATATCTCAGAAACTGAATATATTACAGACCTGAAAATTGGTATTTGGGATCTCCTTTAAAAATAAAGAAATACGTATTTTTTGTTTCTGGAAAATCCAATTAAGGGGGCGGGGGTGAAAAGGGGGTAATATTTTAAAATGAGTGTATCTATATCTCAAAACTTTTAAAGGTTATAGATGTGAAAATTGGTATTTAGAATCCCCTTTAAAAATAAAGAAACACGTATATTTTGTTTTCAGAAAATCCTAATAGAAAGGGTTGAAAAGGTTGAAAAAGCGGTCCAATGCCTTTCATGAGTCTACTTATATTTCAGAACCTGAAGATATTACAGACCAAAAAATTGGTGTTTGGGATCTCCTTTAAAAACAAAGAAACACGTATTTTTGTGTTTTTGGAAAATCCAATTAATGTGGGAGGTGAAAAGGGGGTGATTTTTTAAAATGAGTGTATCTATATCTCAAAACTTTTAAAGTTTATAGATGTAAAAATTGGTATTTAGAATCTTCTTTAAAAATAAAGAAACACGTATTCTTTTGTTTTCGGAACATCCCAATAGGAAGGGTGTAAAAGGGTGAATAATGGGTTGAATGCCTTTAGTGAGGCTACTTATACTTCAGAACCTGAAGATATTACAGACGTGAAAATTGTTATTTGGGATCTATTTAAAAGTAAAGAAACGCGTATTTTTTCGTTTTTGGAAAATCCAAATATTGGGGGGTGAAAAGGGGGGGTGAATTTTTTAGAATGAGTGTGTCTACATCTTAAAACTTTAAAATTTACAGATGTAAAAATTGGTGGGTAGAATCTCCTCTAAAAATAAAGGAATATGTATTTTTTGTTTCCTGTAAATCCCAATAGGAGGAGTGTAAAAGGGTGAAAAATGGGTTGAATACCTTTAATGAGGATACATATATCTCAGAAACGAAAGATATTACAGAACTGAAAATTTGTATATGGGATCTCCTTTAAAAATAAAGAAACACGTATTTTTTAGTTTTTGGAAAATCCAATTAATGGCGGTTAAACAGGAGTGACAAATTGGGGTGAATTTTTTGAAAGACTATATCTACAGAATATCTTGGAAACGTAAAATGTTACAGACGTAAAAAGTGGGTGTTTGGAATCTCCTGTAAATGTAAAGAAACATAGGTGATTTGTTTCTGGAAACTCCTCTTAAGGGGAACTCAAAAGGGGTGAAATTTTAAAATGAGAATTTTTACAGTATAACTAAAAAAACTTAACATATTGCAGGAGTGAAAATTGGTATTTTTTATCTCTATTAAACATAAAGAAACGTGTATTTTTAGTTTTCGGAAATACCACTTGGGTGGAAAGGGGGGGGGGGGGGGAGGTAAAAGTGACTGAAAATGGTATTGAATTATTTTAATTAGGCTACTGATATCTCAAAAATGAAGATGTTACAGACGTGAAATTTGATATTTGCAATCTGCTTTAAAAGTAAAGAAACACGTATACTCGGAAAATCCAATGAAGTGGTGGTGGGGGGGTGAAAGAATTGAAAAATTAATTGACTTAATTGTATGAGAATATATACATCTAATAAAAATTAAAGTTGTTACAGACGTGAAAATTCGTATTTGGATCTCCTTTAAAAACAAAGAAAAACGCGTGGGGGGGGGGGGGATAATCTTGGAGGGCGGGAGTGTAAAGGAGTTGAATTCCTTTCATGAGGACACTTAAATCAAAAACTGAAGAATTTAGAGTCGTGATAATTGGTATTTAGAGATCCTTTACTATTAAAGAAACAAGTATTTTTTGCGGGAAAATTCACTTAGTGGGGGGGTGGGGGAGTAGTGTGAAATGAAGTGAAAAATTAAATTATTTTTATGGGGATACTTATATCTCAAAACTGAAGGTAATAGACGTGAACATTGGTGTTTGGAATCTCCTTTAAACATAAGGAAACACGTCTTCTTTTTCGGTGGGGGGGGGGGGGGGGGTGGTGGCGGTAAATAAACTTAACGGCGGTGGGGTGTAGAAGGAGGTCAGACCAATTTATTTTACTGTTCTTAATGTACTTATAAGGATCCTCCGTTGCTCAGGCGGCAGCGCGCCGGCCTCTCACAGCTGGGTTCAGTGGTTCAAATCCCGGTCACTCCATGTGACATTCGTGCTGGACAAAACGGAGGCGGAACAGGTTTTTCTCCGGATACTCCGGTTTTCCCTGTCATCAGCCATTCCAGCAACACATAATAATAATAATAATAATAATAATAATAATAATAATAATAATAATAATAATAATAATGTTCCGGACCGTCGTCAAATGTGCGCACCGCGCTGGAAACGGCTCCTGGTCGGGTAATGACTAAGAATGCAGTCCGGCCGCGGGTTCAGTGCCACCAAGGCACGCAATACGACACCACGCCGGATCTCCTGAAGGATTTTATCCATATTAAAAATGATTATAGGAAAAGATGGCAAAGAATTACGGACCCAACTGACCGGGAGGAATATCTGAGCCTAGCCCGGGAAGTACGAAATCGATTGCTGGAAAGGAAGATTGAAAAATGGGAGGAAACGTGCCGTAATCTAATAGAAAACGAGTCAGATCGGGAATTTTCGTGGATTCTCGCAGAAAACGAGTCAGATCGCGAAATTCGGCGGATTATATATCTAAAACAATAAGCATTCAATTATAAATTTCAGGATAATACCGTAGCGAAGCACGAGTCAGATCGTGAAATTCGGCGGATTATATATCTAAAACAATAAGCATTCAATTATAAATTTCAGGATAATACCGTAGCGAAGCACGGGTATCTTGCTAGTCTATTATATTCCTTAATTCTGGTCACGCCTCCCAACCACATATGAATATGCAGCCCATCAGAACATCTTTCATTGCCTCCACTTTCCTACGGTAATGTATAAAGAAAAGTGAACCTTAAATGCTTTCAACTGTAGGAGTGTGTGAGTGTGTAATTTCGCTTTCAAACAATATCCCTACAATACTGTACGGCAGAGTCTATTTTCCTTTACATGTTAGCACAAGAAAACGAACCTAACGAAAATTATTCCGATGGATTGCATATAAATATGAGGCTGGGAGGCGTGACTAGTCTTAAGGAATATAATGGATAGGAAGCGCATTGGGACATACGAGGTTTTAGAAGTAAGCCATCGCAATTTTATGATGGTACACGGGATAAAATGTCAGGTTGTATGTTTCACCAAGATTAAAAGCCCTCTCGCTTTTAATTACTGTGTTGATGTGGTGATAGTACCTTATGGGAAACAATGTATGTACCTATGTGTTAATATACGGAATGGCTTCATTTGGGCGAACATATTAACGAAGTTGTTAAGAAAGGTAACAGATCTCTTCACATGGTTATGAGAGTATTAATAGTTGTAGTAAGAATATAAGGGAGTGGACGTATAAATCTCTATTAAGACCCCAATTACAGTATGGTTCCATTGTATGGGACCCACACCAGGATTACTTGAAACGAGAAACGGAAAAGATCATTCTCTCGTACAGTTACTGTAAAGTGTACTTCTGCTAATAATCCATTGTTTTGCCCTTGGAAACAGGAATTTATCTCCACCCAAACACGCACACTCGCGGGTAAACAATGGATATCAAAAGCCTTCTTCCACGTCATGAAATTTGGCAGGAATGTAATGTGTAACGAGAGTCATTTCCATGCGATGAACTACAAAACGTTATGTACTGCAATAGAAAATACCTGAAGGGGATTTTGTGTTCTTCTTACTTACTTACTGTATTTAATTTTATTTATGTTATACGTCCAAGGTTTTCCGACAGATCATAACGGCGTCTTTGTCCACACTTCACACAAGGTATTAAGCAACGTGGAGGGTCGATGACCTTCGATGTTAGGCCTCTTTAAACAACAAGCATCACTAAGCGACGTGGAGACTAAGACCTTATCCTTACCTTTTACACAGTGTGCATTATGGACAGGCTGATCTCTACTTAATGCTCATTCCTTTTCCTTTCCATCATAACATTCAATTTTTAGCTTCTAGCCCTGGACATTGGATTCTACAGCTGTTCATCGTTGCTACGAATTCGAATATATTACAGTATTACCTTAGGTCTACTGACCTATTCCTGGGGTGTTTTCATCCTAGATATTATGCCATATTCGCAGATTTTACTTTGATATCTAGTAAAAATTAGGAAACCCGTTTGGTAGAATTCACTTTTACCATTGTACATTTCCTATGAGTACATTAATACTGATTATGCCAAAGGTTTGCCTACTGTCCAGAGTAGGTTAATTCATTTCAGCAAAGTTTCCATTATTACGATTTGATGCATTTGTGAGTGGGCTCGCCTAAACCAGACAGTAAGGGCATGATTGATTCACCATAGGGAGTGTCGTGGGTTCGAATTGTTATCAAGAAGAAGAAACATTTATAAACGAACCTTGCACATCTGAGTGTCAGCCTGGTGTTCAGTCAGTCTCTGCCAGAAATGAGTACCAGGTTAATTCCTGAGGGCATACGGCTAATATCCCTCTCTCAAATCTCTTAGGGCCGTTGCCACATTGATTTGTTTCTTACCTTTAAAATATTGTGAATAACGTGCACATAAAATATGACCTGACATATTAAACCGCAAGTTGTATATTTAAAAATACACTGAATATAATTATAATAAATGAGAAATGTGACAGTTATGAGTTTCTTCACGACTATTACGGCCAAAATCGGTGGCAATAACAGGCTAGTGTCTTGCTGTCATCGTCGTGAAATATGCTGTAAACATGGACTCTAAATTCTGCAGTTACGTACGGTATATTGGTACAGACTCAACAAAAATAATTTTCTGAAGGTTTTCGCCTACAAAATGTGACTAAAATAATAAAACGATTCTATCTTGAAATGAAACCGCAATAAACAATTGGTAAGCAATAATTTCAAATTCAATGGTCACTGAAAAACATTCCTGATTTGAAATAAGAGTTTTGTCTTCTCCATTCTTGTAATTGAATTCCTTGCTCGTAACAGAGAAGTTGGGTCAATGTCATTCTCTAATGTGGGTTAATTAGTGTAGGTTCATAGAGTGACCATGGAATTTAAAATAATGTTGAAAAAGCAATCATGATCCCAACTCGTATGTGCACACAAATGTTTTAAAAAATCTTAATACTTCCCAAAAACACAAAACACAAAAACCATCGCATGGTTTGTCTCAGAAACAAACACTTAAAAAAAAAGAATTTTGTTTAAGATCTAAAGGAACTCAAACCTAGTTTCATGTTGTACTCGTGAAAGCAAAAGGGTATAAGGTGGACTTATTGCCAGAGATCCGCGTATCAGGAAGACATATTTACTGTATATTATCCTTATAATTTAAAGTAGTCTACAAGAGCTGGTATATTGTTGGAAATGATTACACCTACTATTTATTTATGAATTTTAATCATATCCAGTATGGTGAATTGATTATTATTCTAGTTTCCAGTCCAATTCGCGAAATGAGGATTTCGTAATGACAATACTGTAGAAAAAGCCTTAATATGAAGACATTAAAAAGCTCTCAAAATATCCTTCGTTGAAGAAATTTAGATGTAATGATTTTCCTATTTGATTTAAATTGTATCAAAGACTTAGAGTGAAACTAACTTACCTAAAAATATTCACATTTTTAGGTTTTCACATCAATGTATATCAAATTAATTCTTCTACTTGTGACGAAGGATTGTAACTCTGTTGCGAATAGTCTTTTACATTATTCAGGTCGTAACTACAAAATACGGTGGTCAATTTCACACAGTATTGCGTGTTAAGATTGCTGTTTTGAATAAAAATGCAACAATTTAATGTGGAAGAAATGTATGTGTCCATGATCATGATTGATACATATCAGTTAGAAAATCTGAACCAGACTGATGAGAAAGAGGATACCGTATGTGTTCTGAAAACGCTGAAGAAGATTGTTAAAGCAAAGTTGAAGTTGTGTCTCTCTCTAGACATAAACAATGATTCATGTACTATAACTTCACATTCTTCGTCTGTTGGTTTGGTGATATAAATACATACATCAATAAATATTAACATAATTAAAGACTTTGCTTATGTTTAAAGAGGATTCTAAATGTATTTTAGGAAATTAATGTAGTCCTTATATTTCATAGTTTGGTTATTTAAGGAATAATACACTTTCTTTCATTTGTATGAGGAAGATGAACAATTTTGTATTGATTTTTTTATTTCGACTCTTCAGAAACGTTACAGATTTGTAGTTGTGTTAGTTTTAAAGCGATTTTATTCTCCCAAGGCACACAGTAGTGATGTTTCATGGATGGGATCCAGTCAGCAACAGTAAATGATAGTCTGGCTAGGATTATGGTACTTCTAATGAGTTGCATGTGATACTGATGAATTCAAGACATTTTTTTGTCAAGCTTTGATTTTAATCTGGAACACAATGTTATTAACATGAAATCAAGTATAGCCTCAGTCAAGAATTGAGTTTTGATCATTTCCGCCAACAATATATTTTTGTATTATCACTGTAGTTTGTAACTGTTAGTTATCATTCCCTTTATCATATAAACCTAGCTATTTGATATTTTGGTGATTAAAAAGATTTGATATTATAATGCCACTAGTTTTATTGTATTCCTCTCCTGAACACGAATTCCTTCGTATACCCACCATCGACGCTGAGATGAGTCTCGAAGTGGGTTCAGAATATGCTGAAGTGACTGCTTGTAAATATTAAGTCTATAGATAGATAGATAGACCGTTCCTTTACATTGACACTAGAAATACTATTCAACCGATTCATTAGTGCCTGACACTAGCTGTTAATGCACATTTGAGTGAATGTTACCTGGTTTAGTGCTTCTGAATCGCATTCCCCAGAGAATTTAACTAGAGTTTTCGTGAGCGTAGTCTGAATACTGAATGTTATTGGTTCTCATCGAGCATATGACTTTTAGCTTGCCGTGTGTCATATTCACTAATCTCCTTATGTTGTAAAATTTGTAAAGTAACGTCTGGCACTTGCTTTCGAAATAAATGAGACTGCGTTATTCATAAAAAATCACTCTATAGGCTACCTGATAGTAAATTACATTAATTTGAACTTTTGGTTCATCTGTCATCACTAGGGTCCTTCAAGGCGAAATATATGACAAGGCAGAGCAAAATAAATACAAATAAGATAGTAAGATATTTCCTTACAAACAATATTCGCATGTTCGCTCGAGCAAAAGTCTGTTGGGAATGAGGACAGAGCTGGCCACACTTAACAGGGATTTACGAACTCTTTTATCGCAAATGAAGAAGTGTACGCTTGCTAGTGGAAGTTACTCGAGGGATCGGTAGCGGAAAAGAGAGCCACATGAAGAAGAAGATACCAGGTACTAGACTACATAAGCAGAACAAAAGAGGCTATGGAAGAATCACGAGGAAGTCGGAACATACAGGACAATGGAGAGCGATCATGTAGAAAAACTGCCTCTAGGCAGAACACTAAATAATGGTTAGTCACTCCTGGAAAAATTCCCATCTAGGAGGTAAATAAATGATCACTTTCTTTTCATGCGTGAGCAGGAGGGAAAAAGTACATTGAAACGTTGCTGAATGGTACCTCTTCTCATCCAACTCCTCTCTACAACTTTCTATTCACTTTGTAATATTAATACGTCTATTTACTTACTTTTTAATTTTAGCTCAATATGCAGTAGTATTTTCAACTGTTAAAGAAATCCCAATATTATACATTTTCAAACTGGAAGTTGTTTGAAATTCAAGTAGAAGATCTGCTTAGAGTAAAGTGAGAAAAGAGAACTGATACAAAGTAGAAAGAAATTGTCAAACGATTTTTTAGTGTTTCTGAACGGTTTTGCAAGATACATTTCAGTAGTAACCTACCCAATTACAATACTTTCTCAGTTCTCGGTTATCAGATATTACTGACATTTACTGTGTTTTGAAGACAGTGAGGTAGATAATGAGTACATCGGATATTGCCTGCTTTCAAATTAAAGGAATTTGCTTGAGCTTTCTATCACTACGTAATATTTACTCAAACACTGTAGAAAGTTTATTTTGCTTCCAAATGGAGGGCGAGCAAAATAGCGCATGATGGATTGACGTTTCAAGATAATTTAAGTAATACTGTGAAATAGTATACGAATAACAATGTAAACAATAAATATACAATATTTTGACGTCCTTACTCTTGATCTATTAATCCGCTGATCTGCGTAGTCGACGTTTGGCCGTGGACAAACCTCATTTTCTAAATTAGATTCGTCACTTTTCTCTGGGTATGGGTTGATAAATTTGGCCTCTTTTACTATGACACTACAAAGTGAAATAAACTCGTGTTGCCATCCCGAAGTTGTGCAGCTATTATCAGGCACACCCTCAATGGAGGTGAGCTGCATGTGCGGTTTCAACCACATACCAGCCCTCCTTCCACTCTTAAATTTCTGGAAATACCGGGAATAGAACCTGGGCCTCCGCGGACGGCAGCTAATAAAACTAACCGTTACGCTACGGAGGCGGACTATGAAACTAAAAAAAACATAAAACATTTTTCTTGCTTACTTCGTTTTTGTGTAACCTCTAGCCTAATTAATGCCCCGAGGCAATGCTTTGCAATATGGTTGTGTAAGGTCCGTAATGAGTAGAAATTAGATTATCCTCTGGGGTGAACGTGGCTAATTGTCTATAATAAATTAAGAACTGAATCTGTAGCGAGAGGAATATTATAACTAGTTCGTAAAACAATATTCTCTTTCTTTAGGCCTGGAATTGTAAATTTATGAAAATGACAGAACATGACGCAGAGGGATAAAAGTATGAGAATAGTAGGCAAGCGATTGACAATCGCTAGCAAACAAGAGATATGTTAGTCGCAGCATGTAATTACTAGTAGGTATATTTGCTGTGAAGTTCCTGTATACAGAAAGAGAAATATTAGACATATCTACGGACTAGTTCCAACACCACGTGTCTGGCGATACTGTTTCTATGCATTTGTTTCCTTAAGACTGTTCACGCCACCTAGCCACATATGGATACGCAGCCATCATAGCAATTTTAGCTGTGCTCATTTTCCTATGCTGAAGTGTAAAGGAAAATGAACGTTAAATACATTATACCGTAGGTGAGCGTAAATAAGTTATGCAAACACACGATACGGTAAAGTTAATTTTCCTGTACACATTTTCATAGGAAAATGAACACAACTAAAATTTTCTAATAATAATAATTTTAATACAACGTGCTTAACGTCGCACCGACACAGATAGGTCGTACGGCGACGATGGGACAGGAAAGGGCTAGGAGTCGGAAGGAAGCGGCCGTGGCCTTAATTAAGGTACAGCCCCAGGTAAAATTTTCTAATGGACTGCACATCGATATGTGGCTGGGAGACGTGGCCAGTCTTAAGGAAAATAATGGATAGGAAGAGCATTGTCAGATAACTGGTATTAGAACCAGGCCATCGGTAGAGTTTCAAACCTTCTTACACTATACTTGATCCACCAGAGGCAACCATGGGCCGCCGTTTAGGTGTATGGGAATGCGACATCTCACTCACTAATATTTCCGAAGGAGTTGGCTACTCAGGAGAATGTGTGAGGCTATGGATATGGCGATTTCAGTGGGAGGGCATGGGCAGCCTCGAGACACGCCGAAAGCTGGGAAGACCTATCATGACCACTTGAGGCTGGAATGGGGAAATTATGGAACTCAGCAAGAGGAATTCATTCCTTCCAGCGATTGTGAGAAATCTTCTGCCAGTGTGTCCGATGACAGTCTGCCAGTGTGTCCGATGACAGTCTGCCAGTGACTTCATTCTGCTGGCATCCACTGTCGCAGGCCTGCCCTTACGTGGGGGCATTGACAATCGCAGGTATGGCCTTCTGCCTCCAATACCTGCCAGCGATCCAGAAATTCTGGAAGATCACCGTGTTCACAGGCGGTAGAGGGAGTGGTGGGACGAGAAGTGGAAGTGGTGTCCAGACAGCAGCAAACGTGGATTATCTGTCATGAAAGTTGAGCAAGTTTCGAGTTTTTTCAAAGGTTTGGTTCTAGAATTATTCGTATTAGGAAAGATCTGGTATAATTACGGTATTTACGTAACCCCTTCTTCAAAGTTAGTGATTTATTCGGAAGTATTTGGATGGCTAGAATTGCACTATGAGATCCACGACAGTAGTATAATAATTACCGGCGATTTTATCATACCATTAATTTGCGATAATTAAACAGACCTAAATTACTCAGAAATGTCATGGTATACTCTTTGGCTTTGAGTAACTCTGTTACAAGTTGTAATTTCACCAAGTTTGATTTAGCTTTAATTAGTCGGTTGTTAACACACGTAATATGTATAAAGAGGGCTGATCGCATACTGTCTGAGGTCGTTTACCACCCTGGGCTGGAAATAGAACTCCCTCTCACTTCAGACCATAGAAAAGACCTGTAACAAGCAATAAATTAAATTACATTAAATTAAATGAATCCGGAGAGATGAAAATGTTCTTTCATAGGACGACGATGGAGGGATGTTAGTAAGGAGACCCGACAACACAAGTTACTCCCCGGAACCCTTCGTCGGCATGACATGGAGTAGAATGATCAGCTTGGCCTTTTGTGGGTGGATGAGTGCCATTGGAAGTGGAGAACTTTTTTCGGGTGTCTTCCAGGATGGACTGAGAAGAGTATATGAAGGACCTGGAAGAATGTATGCTGCCAAACGTATGAGTCCTCTACCCAACGGAAGAGATGCCTACAGTTAATCTCGAACACAATAAAAACATCGTGCATACATCACGCTCTAAAAGGACATAGCTCCGAGAGCACTAAGATATTTCAACTGATGACTGACCCACGAAATTGCCAGACCTCAATCCCATCGAGCATATCTGGGCGTCGATCATCCGGGATTGGGACACTCGTGAGGAATACACTGTTGAAGCTCTCAGAAATCATGGTTTTGAATTCCGGAAGAGCTTTAGGAAGTGTCCTTGTATTTGCAGCTCTCTAGTCTCCTCTGTACTTCGGAGACTCAATAAAAGTTTGTAAAATGTGAGATGGTGGTCCACGTATTAGGGAGAAGAAGAACATTTTGTTTCAAATCTTCCCCTTATTTCTTCATTGCTAATTATTCGAGAAGATGTGGTATTGAAGAGTAAACTTGAAGAAGAAACCAATGTTAATGATGTATCCTTTCTTCATTTAATTCCCAAGAATCACGATTTTCATTTTGTTTAAGCGATGTTCCCTTCCTTCACGGCCGTTGATTTGTTTGTTTTACCGTAATTATTATAAAGTGGTGTTTCCGCCTCGTGTAATCTAATCATTCTACCCAGACTCTTTTTCAGATGGAAATCATTTTAAGATACGCATCAGTATAGTTCTGTCTATTTTCTGTAGCACTGGTTACGATTCTCACTATCCATGAATCTTTGAGACAGGCTACTTCGATTTTTACTGTCGGCCATCTTTGAAATGAATTCGCGTGGTTGAGGTGACCAAGGGAGACTACACAGCAGATGCCTGGCACAAGTAAGTGGAAGCAATACCAGAATCAGCTCTGAGCCTTGTGGTTTTTACAGTCTTCACTCGTTGCGAACTCCTGCTGGGATGTGGAGGGATAAGATGGATTTACGTGCCTTTTCTTTACAATTCGCTTTACGTCGTACGGTTACAGATAGGTCTTATGGCGACTGAGAGATATGAAAGGGATAGGAACTGTCCATGGCCTCATTCAACGTACAGCATCAGCATTTACGTGGTGTGAAAATGGGAAACCAGTGAATTATATGCTCAGGACTGCCGACAGTGGGGTTTAAACTCACTTTCTCCCGAATGCAAGCTGACAGCTATGTGACATAGCCACTCGCTCATACCTCTTTCATTAAAAATGCAGGTGCTTATAAAATTGCTAAATAACTGATTATTTCTACAAAAAAACATAATTTATACCCTGTGATGATAAAGCAAATTGTGACCAAAAGTCTGAAAAACGTTTAATGTTGTTATAGAGAAATTTTATGTTGCCGAAAAATATTTTCAGTTCAGTGCATTTCTGCGACCTGAAGATTCTCATGAGGTTATTTGCAGACGTTTTGTCTTATAATTGTGCACTTAATTGCCATTGATTAAACAAATAAATTACCATAACTTTATAAGAAAAAAAGCTTATATATTTTTGACAAGATATGAATATGGCATCACAAAAGGCTGCCCTTTTGGCCAATGCCACATGGAAACAAATATTTAATGCAGTCTGCCTGACTACCTGATGCTTTCCATCTCACAAACCGCATCTTGGAAATACCAAACCGACTTCTAAAGAGTGCCCAGCACTTTTCGAAAGTAATCATCCTGTGTGGTCCCAGATTTATGAATGTAATATATGTTCTGGACAAGATCTAATAAGCTAAAAGTATATTTCAAGTTTCGGATTTTGTAAGCAACAGAAACCAAATCGATGGCTTTCTTTTAAAACCTCGTATGTCTCAATGCTCTTCCTACCCATTATATTCCTTAAGACTATTTGCGCCTCCATTGATATGTAATCCATCAGAGCAGTTTTCGATGTGTTCATTTTCTTGTGCGTGCTTGAAAAGTAAAATGGAACTACCGTACTGTAGGTGTGTTGTTCGCATGGCGAATTTACGCACTTCTGCAGCAAAATGTATTTACGGTTAATTTTCGTTTACACTGCAGCATAGGAAAATGGACACAACGAAATTTATTCTGATGGACTGCATATAAGTATGTGGCTAGGAGGCGTGATCAGTCTTAAGGAATATAATGGGTAGGAAGAGCATTGGGACATGCGAGATTTTAAAAGAAAGCCATCGAAATGTAGTGCCGGGGCAGGGGAGCAGCTTACCCAGCTAGGCTAATGTGCTGCGAATGCGGACGAGCGTGCATTCTCGGTTTATGTCTTATTGTGGTCGCTAGATATGATGCCACTGTGCTGTGTATAACAGTTGTCTTTGGATCAAAAGAAAGTACTCCAAAGAACGACCAGTAAATTTGGCTGAACTCAGTCGTTAGGTGAATGGAAGGGAAGATATCGATGGCTTACTTCTAAAATCTCGTATCCCTCAACGAACTTCCTATCCATTTTCTTCCTTAAGACTGGTGACGCCTCCCAGCCACATATGGATGTACAGTCCATCAGAACAATTATTTTCGTTGTGTTCATTTTCCTATGGGAGTGTGTAACGGAAAATGTACCTTAAATATATTAAACCGTGGGAGTGCTTAAATTCTCCATGATAACAACATCCCTACCATGCGGTGTGGTAAGGTCCATTTCCCTTTACACGCTAGCATAGGAAAATGAACACAACGAAAAAGGTTCTGATGGACTGCATATAAATATGTGGCTGGGAGGTGTGACCAGTCTTAAGGAATGTAATGGGTAGGAAGAGCATTGTAACATACGAGGTTTTAGAAGTAAGCCGACGATATATTGTTAGATAACCAAAGGAATAATATATTAAAATATAACAGTATTTAAGAAAACGTAATTTCACTTAAATTTTGTGGAATATCTTTTATGCTTGTCGTGGTAGTAATTGTGTATGATTCACATTGACTTTATTATTTGGTGTCGTGTACCAGTCTGTACCAATAGCAGGAAAGCACCGCCTTTCACATCATGTTATATAGGTAAAAGTAGATAAAGAAATTTGGTATGTGGATTGTTATTCTTACTGGAGTATATTGGACTAGCAATTTATATAAAGCTGAGGCACAGAATGTGCTACACTACCTATCCTGCAGAGCTAAGTTATCAAAGAGCTCACACAGTTTGCTCGACCTGGAGCATCGGTCATCGAACTAACTCTGTTACAGGAGCGTCAGAAAACGTAGGTGTCCAGTTCCAAGTATTTAATGTAGGAGAGATTGTGCCAATTTGTCTCCTTTACGTGCATTTGAAGACATATTTTTGAGCATTGTTCGAGTTCTGCCTTCCTGGATCTGGCCAACTACCTTCCACATCTGGTATTCTGTGACGTCTCGAACAAAGCCACGACTTCTGCTGTGAGATAAAATTATGTTCGTATTTACATCTGCCTTTCCAACCGTAATGGTGGTGTTGTTTCACACAAGAAGTCAGATATTACTCTAGCACGAGTCAGTAGCTGTTAATAGCTGAATGAAATCGGTTGATGGTGCTCCAACGAGGCAATCTGTTTAAAACAGAATCAGCAGTTATTTTGGTGTCACACTTAATAAGCCATTATTTTTACTACCTTAAAATGTATCCTCAAACAGAAATGAACACTTATTTGGGTCCATTCTACAGATTATCCTCGATAAAGTTCCCCGCGAGTCTTTTATATGCTTATCCCAGCCAAATACGGCGATGGTGTTGTGTGCCAGTCTGCACCAAACACAGGAAAGCACTGCCTTTCACATTATTTCATACAGGTAAAAGTAGATGAAGTAAATTAACGACATCGTTCCGAGGTTGTGCAGTCCATTTCAGTCAAACTCCCACTGGAGGTGAGCTGCATATATAATTTTAACAATGTTCAGCCCTCCTAGCTATCTTACATATCTGGCACCGGGAACCGAATCCGTGCCCCTGCGAACGGTAGATAATAAGGCTAATCGCTACACTACGAAGATGGACATGCACTATGGGTTATCAGGTATTTCTCACACAACAACACGAAGTTGATTTTGGAATATATTTGCCACCTCTAAAACGTGTCAATAATGTTCCCTGCAATGTGCCAGTAGTATTTCTCCAATTAAATGCGGTATGACCTTAACCGTTTGCACATCTAACACAAGATCATAGTAAGGAAATGCCGGGCTGAGTGACTCAGTCGGTTAAAGCGCTGGCCTTCTGACGTCAAATTGGCACGTTCGACACTGGCTCAGTCCATAGGTATGTGCAGGTGCTTACTTCAGTCTCGTATGGGTAGATTTACTGGTACGTAAATGAACTCCTATGGGACAAAATTCCGGCACCTGAGCGTCTCCTTAAACAGTCAAAAGTAGTTAGCGGGAAATACACTGACTGACAGAGCAAATGCAACACCAAGAAGGAGTGGTCAGAACTTTATGCCAATTGCAGGGTAGACTGACGTCACTGAGGTATGCTCATGATGTGAAATGCGCCGCTGTGCTGCGCACGTAGCGAACGATAAATGGGACACGGCGTTGGCGAATGGCCCACTTCGTACCGTGATTTCTCAGCCGACAGTCATTGTAGAACGTGTTGTCGTGTGCCACAGGACACGTGTATAGCTAAGAATGCAAGGCCGCCGTCAACGGAGGCATTTCCAGCAGACAGACGACTTTACGAGGGGTATGGTGATCGGGCTGAGAAGGGCAGGTTGGTCGCTTCGTCAAATCGCAGCCGATACCCATAGGGATGTGTCCACGGTGCAGCGCCTGTGGCGAAGATGGTTGGCGCAGGGACATGTGGCACGTGCGAGGGGGCCAGACGCAGCCCGAGTGACGTCAGCACGCGAGGATCGGCGCATCCGCCGCCAAGCGGTGGCAGCCCCGCACGCCACGTCAACCGCCATTCTTCAGCATGTGCAAGACACCCTGGCTGTTCCAATATCGACCAGAACAGTTTCCCGTCGATTGGTTGAAGGAGGCCTGCACTCCCGGCGTCCGCTCAGAAGACTACCATTGACTCCACAGCATAGACGTGTGCGCCTGGCATGGTGCCGGGCTAGAGCGACTTGGATGAGGGAATGGCGGAACGTCGTGTTCTCCGATGAGTCACGCTTCTGTCCTGCCAGTGATAGTCACCGCAGACGAGTGTGGCGTCGGCGTGGATAAAGGTCAAATCCGGCAGTAACTGTGGAGCGCCCTACCGCTAGACAACGCGGCATCATGGTTTGGGGCGCTATTGCGTATGATTCCACGTCACCTCTAGTGCGTATTCAAGGCACGTTAAATGCCCACCGCTACGTGCAGCATGTGCTGCGGCCGGTGGCACTCCCGTACATTCAGGGGCTGCCCAATGCTCTGTTTCAGCAGGATAATGCCCGCCCACACACTGCTCGCATCTCCCAACAGGCTCTACGAGGTGTACAGATGCTTCCGTGGCCAGCGTACTCTCCGGATCTCTCACCAATCGAACACGTGTGGGATCTCATTGGACGTCGTTTGCAAACTCTGCCCCAGCCTCGTACGGACGACCAACTGTGGCAAATGGTTGACAGAGAATGGAGAACCATCCCTCAGGACACCATCCGCACTCTTATTGACTCTGTACCTCGACGTGTTTCTGCGTGCATCGCCGCTCGCGGTGGTCCTACATCCTACTGAGTCGATGCCGTGCGCATTGTGTAACCTGCATATCGGTTTGAAATAAACATCAATTATTCGTCCGTGCCGTCTCTGTTTTTTCCCCAACTTTCATCCCTTTCGAACAACTCCTCCTTGGTGTTGCATTGTCACTGTCAGTCAGTGTAAAAATAGTGATATTATTATACCAAAGGAATCATCTGAAGTCTCACCAGACGTAGCAATAACCTTCTTCTTACAAATCTTCTTTAATCCATGCCAAAACTGTTAATAATTAATCATCAAAATTCCTCCGCGCACTCTCTTTCTGTATTAGAATGTCACCATGGTGAATATACAACTCTTTTTTATCTAAATTCGAAACTCAGTAAGATTTCGGAACTCTCCTGGATTGTGATTAAATCATTTTGAGGGACAATCTGGAATATCACCTTGAGACTTGTTACAAATTTTCACGCGTTTGCATGAGGACGATTGCATACGCAACGTTGAATGAAATATGAACCAATAACGACATAATCTGAACATTCAGGAGAGAACAAATATAATTTTCATACTCACTACGGTGACGTATTCTATATTGTAATTTTATTTTCCTCCCCTTCGAAACATGTGACCTTGCCGCGGTGGGGAGGATTGCGCGTCCCAGTGAAGCAGATAGCCGAGCCACAGGTGCAACCATATCGGATGAGTATTATGTTGAGACATCCGACTAACGAACGGTATATCGAAACGGCGGTAGCAGGCTTTCGGAAGTTACAAGGGAGGCAGTCTAGATGATTGACTGATATGGCCTTGTAATAATACTCAACATGGTTTAGTTGTGTTGATACTGCTACACGGATAAAAGCAATGGAAAACTACAGCCGTAACCCACTCCTGAGGACATTCAGCTCTCTCTGTACGAATGATGTACCGATGATGGCTTCCTCCCGGATAAAGTGTTCCAGAGGTAAAATAGCCCCAATTCGGATATCCGGGTGGGGACTACACGAGAGGGAAGATGGTTCCTGATATTCTGCTAGTCGGAGTGTGGACTGTTAGAAGTTTGAATCGTAATGGCAGGTTAGAGTATCTGAAAAGGGAGATGGATAGACTAAAGTTAGATGTAGTTGGTGTAAGTGAAGTACGTTGGCAGGAAGAACAGGATTTTTGGTCTGGCGACTACAGAATTATCAACACAAAATCAAACAGGTAAAATGCAGGTGTTTGTTTTATAATGAATAAAAAATAGGGCAGCGGGTAAGCTAGTGCTATATGACCAGCATAGTGAAAGGATTATTGTTGTCAAGACGGACACGAAATCAATGCCCACCACAATAGTGCAGACCTATATGCCTAAAGTGTAGGAGTGCTTAAATTCGCCATGAAAACAATATCCCTACAATACTGTATGGTAAGGTCTATTTTCCTTTACACATCTGCACAGGAAAATGAACACTACGAAAAAGGTTCTGATGGATTGCATGCAAATATGTGGCTAGGAGGCGTGACCAGTGTTAAGGAATATAATGGGTATGAAGAACATTGTAACATACGAGGTTTTAGAAGTAAGCCGACGATGTGAAGAGAAGATAATCTGATTCAATTGTGATGGGAGAAATGCTGTGGTAGGCCAAGAAAGAGAAGATAATACAGTAGGGGAATTCGGATTGGGACAAAGGAATGAAAGAGGAGCTTGGCTGGTTGAATTTTGCACTAATCATAATTCAGTCCTTGCTAATAATTGGTTCAAACACTACAAACTACGGCTGTGGATGAGACCTGGACACACTGGAAGGTAACAAATAGACTTCATTATGGTTAGGCAGATATTTAGAAACCAGATGTTGGATTGCAAAACCTTCCCAGGAGCATACGTGGACTCTGACTACAACTTGTTGGCCATGAAATCCCATCTAACTTTGAGGAAATTGAACAAAGGAAGGAATGCATGGAGATGGGATCTAGACAATTTGATCGAAGAGAGTGTGACGGATTGTTTCAAGGAACATGTTGCACAAGGACTAAGTGAAATGGCTGAAGGAAACACAATAGATGAAGAATGGACAGTTGCGAACAGCAAGGTCAGTAGGGCTGCTGATCAAATTTTAGGAACGTAGAAAAGATCAATATACTAAGAATCAATGGATAAGTCAGGATTTACTAGACCTGATTGAAGAATGACGGAAATACAAGAATGCAAGAAATTAAGAGGTCAGAAAGGAATACAGGCGATTGATGGATGAAATGGATAGAAAGTGCAGGGCAGCTAAGGAAGAATGGCTGAAGGAGACGTGGAAGTATATCGAAGGTTGTAGGATTGTAGGAGTGGTGTATGCTGCATAGAGGAAAATCAAGGAACCCTTTGGAGAAAGGAAATCTAGGTGTATGAATGTTAGGAACCCAGATGGGAGACAACTTCTAGGGAATGAATACAAAGCAGAAAGATGGCAGGAATATGTCCAACAGTTGTATCAAGGTAAAGACGTAGATGATATGTTTCTGGAACAAGAAGAGGCCGTTGGTGGTGATGAAATGGAAGACCACGTCTTGAGGTCAGAATTCGACACAGCTGTGAGAGACCTAAATAGGAAAAAGGCACACGGAATTGATGACATTACCTCTGAATTACTGACTGCCTTGGGATAAACCAGCATGGCAATGTTAGACCATTTAGTGTGTAAGATTTATGAGACAGGAAAAGTGCCATCCGATTTTATACAGAATTTTGTTATAACTACTCCCAAGAAATCCGGTGTTGACAAGTGTGTAAATTACCACACCATTAGTTTAGTATCTCATGCCTGCATCTTTTAACACGTATTATTCAGAGAACATTGGAAAGACAAGTTGAAGCTGAGTTGCGAGAAGCTCGATTTGGCTTCAGAAGGAATGTAGGAACACGTTAAGCAATTCTGACTTTACTATTAATCTTAGAGGGACGAATTAAGAAGGACAAGCTCACGTACATGGCATTTGTAGATCTAGAAAAAGCATTCGATAATATTGATTGGACCAAGCTATTTGAGATTCTGAAGACGATCGGGTTCAAATACCGGGAACGAAGAATTATCTAAAATCCATATAAAAATAAGTTTGCAGTGGTAAGAATCGAGGGCTTTGAGAAAGAAGCATCGGTCCAGAAAGAACTGAGACAATGTTGCAGTATGTCCCGCTCTGCCTTTTAGTGTTTATGTAGAACAGGCAGCAAATGAAATCAGAGGGGAATTTGGAAAGAGAATCGCAATCCAAGGAAGGAAAATCAAAACCCTGAGATTTGCCGATGACACCAGAAGATCTCGAGAAGTTGCTGAATGGTATGGACGAAGTCATGGGTAAGGAGTACAAGATGAAAATAAATAAGTCCAAAACAAAAGTAATGGAGTGCAGTCGAACGAAGGCAGGTAATGCAGGAAATATTAGATTAGGAAATGAAGTCTTAATGGAAGTATATGAATATTATTATTTGGGTAGTAAATTAAGTAACGATGGCAGAAGTAAGGAGAACATAGAATGCAGACCAGTACAAGCAAGGAAGGGATTTCTTAAGAAAAGTTACTTGCACACTTCAAACATTGATACAGGATTTTGAAACGATAACGAGCTCAGAACGAAAGAGAATAGAAGCTTTTGAAGTATGGTGCTACAGAAGAATGTTGAATGTGAGATGGATAGATCAAAACACGAATGATGAGGTACTGAATCGAATTGGTAAGAGGAGATCGATTTGGCTAAATTTGACGAGAAGAAGAGATAGAATGAAAGGGCACATCTTAAGACACCCAGGACTTGTTCAGCTGGTTTTCGAGGGTAGTGTAGGTGGTAAGAATGTTAGAGGTAGACCAAAGTATGAATATGACAAGCAGATTAGAGCAGATGTAGGATGCAGTAGTGACGTTGAAATGAAAAGTTCAGCACAGGATAGGCTGGCATGCAGACCTACATCAAACCAGTCTATGAATTGATGACTCAAACAATTACAATTATATTTTAATACCTTTAATTTTATGAAATTCGAATCAGACTCAGAACCTAAAATACTAAAAAATTCTAAAGTCTGGTAGAAATATAATATTATACTTCATATATAAGGAATAGAACATGTGGAGCCAGGTCGCCTACATTTTGTGAACGACTGACCAAATTTACGGATTGGCTGATTGATATTACATTTACAAAGTGAATTTCCGTCAAGTAGATCCAATGAGAACCGTGTAGTTTGTTCAATTATCGCAATGTAATGACTCTCTGGGATATGCCGAAACTTGGAATAAAACATAACATAGTATACAAATCAACATTTTAATGGTGAAAAGGAGTACCTTGGCTATTGCGAAGTATATATTACCGGGTAAATACTTGGTTATCAGTATAAAAACACTAATTAATAATGAAAATTCTATACGTTTCTCTAACGTTCTTCAACTCATAAAGACCACAGTAGAAGCTAAGAATGCAGAAATTTACCAGGGATGAGATAGGTTAGCATGCCACAATGAAAACGGTTAACGGGTTTGGTGTTTAGAGGCTTTAGAGTGATGACATTTTGCCTCAGTAGAGTATCATTAACTCATATCCGAATTTACTGACACAATGCTTTTTATGTAGCCCAATCTGTTTCCTTATCCTTTCCTTATCTGGTAAGTCCCTAATTATAGTATGGTTCCAATGTATGGGACCCTACAGCAGATTACTTGATAGAAGAATTGAAAAAATATCGAAACAAAAGCAGCACGATTTCCTCTGGCTGATTATCGAATAATGAGTTGTGTTGAGAAAATTTTGCAAACTTTGGCCTGTGGAAGACTTGGGAGTAAAGAGACGGAATGCTCTACTAAATGGTGTTCCGAGCTGTCAGTTTGAGATATGGCGTGATATGACGTTAGTAGACGAATAAGCCTTAGAGGAGATTTTAAAACGTAGGGAAAATAATATGTTTTAATGTAAATACTGTAATTGGCACTGACTTTAACGTGCAAACAGTGGTCGCCAAATATTGTGAAATCATTCAATGTGGCAGGAAATGCTGTTTTATTTTATGTATCGCTTCTTTTCTATATACATCAAGTCACAAACTGCACGTCAGTGAACGTATCTATTAGGTAAGTAAAAGTTCTCTTCGGGATCAAGTGAGAAATGCACGTTCGTTGGATTACTAAAGAAATGCAACTTCACTAAAAATACTGGTTGATAATTATAAATAGCGCATATCCATATACTCCTGCTGGCAGAATCGTAGAAGTAATGAAAAGTAAACTACTGGTTGGGGAAATAATGGCATTTCACGCAAACCACGAATATTCGCCTGATGAAGCTGCACACTCTCTATACAGCAATAATGAAGTGAAATGGCGTATGGCTTTTAGATCCGGGAGTGTCCGAGGACGTGTTCGGCTCCCCATATGCAGGTCCTTTGATTTGACTCCCGTAGGCGACCTGAGTGTCGTGATGAATATGAAATGATGACGAAGACGGCACATACACCCAGCCCCCGTGGCTGCGAAGTTAAACAATGATGGTTAAAATTCTCGACCTTGCCGGAAATCGAACCCGGGACGCCTGTAACGAAAGGCCAGCACGGTAACCATTTAGCCATGGAGCCGGACATAGCAATAATTATCACGGTATGAAGATTCACGTAAAACCGTAAAGCTTCCATTCTCCTTAGAGAAAAATGCTTTCAGAAGGAACTCATAAAATACTGTATAGGCCTATGTAAGCATTTTACGTATTGACAGTGATGGTGAATAAAATAAAGAACCTGCAAATGGTTGTTAGTATGATGATTATCAAATTGACCAGCATTATTTACCAATATTTCTATTGAGTGTTACACTTTCTATTGTTGTGGCGTGTGTTCCTTGATTTAATAATAACTGCCATATCACAATGCCTGTAGGTGTTCGTACAAATGATATAGGGCAGTCTAGTGAAACCGTTTTTAAAGAAATAGATTATGCCTTACATAAGCATTTACCTTTAACACTTTTTCTTCTACTTTCTTATCTGTTTACCTTCCAGGGTCGGTTTTTCCCTCAGACCCAGTGAGGGATCCCACCTCTACCACCTCAAGTGCAGTGTCCTGGAGCTTCAGACTCTGGGTCGGAATACAACAGGGGAGGATGGATAGTACCTCGCCCAAGCAGCCTCACCTGCTATGCTGAACACGGGCCTTGCGGGGGGATGGGAAGATTGGAAGGGATAGACAAGGAAGAGGGAAGGAAGCTGCCGTGGCCTTAAGTTAGGTACCATCCCGGCATTTGCCTGGAGGAGAAGTGGGAAACCACGGAAAACCACTCCCAGGTTAGTTGAGGTGGGGATCGAACCCACCTCTACTCACTTGACCTCCCGAGGCTGAGTGGACCCAGTTCCAGCCCTTGTACAACTTTTCAAATTTCGTGGCAGAGGCAGGAAACGAACCCGGGCCTATGGGGGTGATACTTAATCACACTAACCACTACACCACGGAGGCGGTCCCTTTAACACTTAAAATTAATATAATTTTCCATTCTATACCGTACAGATATACTTTACCAGAGTTCAATGATCCTATTGAGAGTGATGTCCGGCTCCATGGCTAAATGGTTAGCGTGCTGGCGTTTGGTCACAGGGGTCCCGGGTTCGATTTCCGGCAGGGTCGGGAATTTCAACCTTAATTGGTTAAATTCGCTGGTACGGGGGCTGGGTGTGTGTGTCGTCTTCATCATCATTTAATCGTCATCACGACGCGCAGGTCACCTACGGGTGTCAAATCAAAAGACCTGCATCTGGCGAGCCGAAATTGTCCTCGGACACTCCCGGCACTAAAAGCCATACGCCATTTCCATTGCACTGAGAGTGATAAAACCACATTGTGAAAACTGTAAACTCATCAAAATCAAAGAGGGAAAGAGTAGCTATTAACTTTGTACCTGAGAGATTACGTGGATTCCAGTTTACTAGGTATGGGCTTCATATGAAAAAAACAAAGTAAACTTCTAGTGTGCAGTCAGCTAGAAAACGTAATTAAGGGATTAATAAGCCACTGACAGGAGAAAAATGTTACCTCAGCCCACATTGCTAGACACATTGCTAGGGACAATTCTGACAGTGGGTTTTTAGAGAAAATGTAAGTAACCATAATGACAGTATTGCCTTTAATATATTGTGAATGCTGTCAGGATGTTTAATATTTCAACAAATATCAGTTCAGTTGTTAATCAAGTGATTTTCTTAGGACAGGAACTTACTGTTTATTTGACATGTTTCAGAGTTATAGTTTAGATCATGGTTACTGTAGAGATAAACACAAGAGCGAAGGTGTTGCTTTATATTGTAGAGAGGGCGGGACTTTTGTTTGTAGAAAGGCATGAAATGTAAAACACTCTTGTGACTAGTGTAGAAATGGAATTTGGTGCTCTAAATATAGAAATTGGAACTGACACTTTACTGTCATTGTTATGTACAGATGTCCAGGAGGTAATGTAAATAATTTCCTTGAAAATTTGGATTAGTTAGTGTGTAACATAGTAGACAGAGATAAGAAAGTTGTACTGCTAGGAGATGTAAATATACATTGTTTAACTGAAACTGTCTCTTATCAAAAACCGTTTGATATACTCAGAATACACAACTTTAGAGATATTTTGCAGTGTCCAACAAGCATTATACCAACCTAAAAAACAGTCCATCAGAACAAATTTTGTTGTGGTCATTTTCCTATGGCCGTGTGTAAAGGAAAATTAACATTACTGTACCGTACTATACGAATGTATGCTTGAATTACGTATTTACGCACTCCTATTGTATAATGCATGTTAGGTTCATTTTCGGTTACTCGTCGGCATAGGAAAACGAACACAACGGACATTGCTCTGATGAGCTGCATATCCATATGTGGCTGGGAGGCGTGACCAGTCTTAAGGAGAATAATCGATAGGAAGAGCTCTGTGGATTACAACCTTTTACCGGTGAAGCGACGAAATTCTTTGGCAATTTCACTAATGGAACTAATAGAGGTAATTTTCTTCATGAGATTAACAACGTACCTAGATCAGGTAAATCAGTTTACTTATTCCCTCTGACTACCCGAGTATTACAATCAGCCATCGACAGCCTAAGAAATTCTCCTTCAGTTGGATGGGACGAAATCTCTTAACAATTATTTATAAAGTGCAAGAATGAGCTTAGTATTCCATTAATGAACCTTGTAAACTAAGCCCTAATGAATGGAATCTTCTCAAAATATCTGGAAAGTAGTGCTATACCTGTTCTTAAGAAAGGAGCAGCCGATGACATAAAGGACTACATACCAATAATTATAACGTCTGATTTAGGTAAACTCCTTGAGAAAATAATTTTAAATTGTGTCTTTGCAATTTTGGGGAATAATTCTCTTCTTAGAAATTTTCAGCATGGATGCAGGAAAGGTTTGTCAACTGTTACTGCTGTAGCAGCTTCTAGTCATAACGTTTTAAATAAACTCGATCGCAATAATTTTGTTAGTTCGGTACTTTTAGACTTATCTAAAACCTTTTATAGTGTAGTACATTATTTATTGCAAAAGAAACTGGAGCACTATGATGTATGTGGTGTAATCTACTAACTTCTTACTTACAACGCCGTAAGCAGTGCGTTGAAGTAAATTATGAAATAGATAACAAAGTAAAAATGTTAGATCGCCCTTTGAAATCACAAATACCGATATTCCGAAACGTATTATTTTTGGACCAGGGGCTGCCTGGCCGAGGCGGTAAAGGCGTGCTCGGTTCACAGGACGGGGGTTCGATTCCCGGTCAGGAATTCGTATCTTTAAAAAACGAAATTTCCACTTCCGGAGGTGTACATGGCCCTGAGGTTCACTCAGACTACACCAGAAACGAGTACCGAGTTAAGTCCCGGGGGCAAAGGCGGCCGGGCGTGGAGCTAACCACTCTGCCCCACCAAGTGCCGAGATTACGGATAGTGGAAGCCTTTACTTTCCACCCCTCCAGGGGCCTTCATGGCTTTTACGGAGGTGACTTTGCTTTGCTTTTGCTTTACTATTTTGGGATAATTTCTGTATCTCCTGTACGTTAATGAAATTCCAACCACTGTATTCTACGCAGATGACACATCTCGTATTACTTGGGGCAATTTTAGGGTATCAATGGTAAAAAATATTTATGCATCCTTAAACCATATCAACAGATTTTTCACTTGGCACTTCCTTAAGATGAATCCTAACAAAACTAATGTGGTGAACTTCATACTTACAAGTTTAAACTTGTGTAGCAGAGAGAATATTAACAGTCCCGAAATAATTCAGTTATCGAAATTGTCCAAATATATGCATGCAAATCATGCATCCAATTTACAATGAGTATTCCCGTGATTTTTATTAGATTTTCTTAAGTTACTTATAAGTTACATTTTGTATTTTTCAAACAAAATTGTAGTACATAGTGTATACGAGTGAATACTGTAATTTCCGTTACGAGTACGCGAGACTGTCCGTTTCTAAAGACGGTCAAAATATTATTGTTATTATCATATCTTCACTGTGCATTCTAAGGCAACAGACGTATTTTTCTCATGTGGCGTCTTTGGTGTTCCGGTGTTTCATCTATTCCTAGATTATTGAAAATCATTTTGGTGGTTGAAAGTTCGAAATAGGATCGAGTCAGTAGATTGTGTATTCTTTTCATCTTGGGAATCAACAATTTTTAATGATCGTACGAGGATTATATTTTTATATCAGGGAGAATTCATGATTCAAGTTGATGTTTACTATTAGCTGTTTAACCCATCATTTCGGCCTCAGATTCATAATTCCCTTTTCTCCTGTTACTTTTCCATCTATTTTATTTCGATTGTTAACTTAATTATCTTCCTTATCAATATCGATCGATGATCTCGTGATTTTGCACCTTAAAAAGTCAATGATGACAAAAAGACCATTATCACCACTTAACTCGTTACCAGGATGACTGAACAATACTTACACATCAGAGATGTTAGGTGTTGACGGGCTGTGAACTTAAAATATAAATTCGTGAGTATCTCGCTGTTTCCATACCCAATGCCCTAAAATTACAGTAATCCCTCTTTTTTTTTTTTACAATTTGCTTAAGTCGCACCGACACAGGTCGTTCTTACGACGACGATGGGCAGGAAAGGGGATAGGAGTGGAATGGAAGCAGCATTGACCTTAATTAAGGTACAGCACCATCATTTGTCCGGTGTGAAAATGGGAAACCACGGAATACCATCTCCAGAGCTGCCGACAGTGGGATTTGATTCCACTATCTTTCGAATGAAAGCTCACAGCTGGGCGACTATAACCGCACGGCAATCTCGTTCGGTATTGAACTGGTGTCTTAGGAGTTCTTTTACTTGCCAGTATATCTACCGACTCAAGGTTGCCGTATTTAAGCACCTTCCCAAATCACCAGACTGAGCCGAAATCGAAGCCACGAACTTGAACTCAGGAGGAGCAGCATTCTACCATTTGAACTACTCAGCTCAGCCCAATAATAATAATAATAATAATAATAATAATAATAATAATAATAATAATAATAATAATAATAATAATAATAATGAAAAATGATAAATGAAAAGGAATTCCGTATGGCTTTTAGTGCCGGGAGATCCTAGGACGGGTTCGACTCGTCAGATGCAGGACTTTCGATTTGACTCCCGTAGGCGACCTGCTTGTCGTGTTGAGGATGAAATGATGATGAAGACAACACATACACCCAGCCCCAGTGCAGGGAAATTAACCAATGATGGTTATAATTCCCGACCCTGCCGGGAATCGAACCCGGGGCCCCTGTGACCAAAGGCCAGCACGCTAACCATTTAGTCTTGGAGCCGGAAATAATAATAATAATAATAATAATAATAATAATAATAATAATAATAATAATAATAATGATTGGAACAGCGACCTTGGTTATGGGTGGTAGCACAGGATCAGCCGTGCTTCTCGGCTTCTTCTCTAGATGTATGACGTAAGTAAACTCGTGTCCCCATCCCGAGGTGGTGCAGGTATTTTCAGGCACACCCCCAATGGAGGTGAGTTGCATGTACCATTTCAACCACATACCAGCCTTCGTACCATTCTTAATTTTCTGGCAGTACCGGGAATCGAATCCGAGCTCCCGAGGACGGCAGCTAGTAACACTAACAGTTACGCTACGGAGGTAGAAGTGTGACAAGAAACCAGAGATGAATCATTGAAGGGATAATCACACTTAAAATTTTGCGCTTTCAGCGTGGCAATTCGAACCATCGTCTTAGACTACCGCCCTACCTTCGAAGCTACGACAATTATTTTGACAGGAAATTTTACTTCTCAAACAAGAATATTTTTCATTCAAATATTTTAATATCTCTCATCATTAAATCTTTATCATACTATTATTTATTTAACATTATAAAATGCAGGCTTAAGCATAGAACGACCTATGAGAAAAATTTAAATTAAAAACAGTATTAAATATTAATAGTATGGGGGAAGGGTTGGCAGCTTATATATCCTCCCAGAGCTACCTAGCAGTAAACATAAAGAACTAACTTCTTATCTCCACTCAGGTGTCCTGTTGCCGGGACCGGTTTCACAAAGACGAGACAAGTATATTTAAGGCGTGATCCACAGAGGACACTGTGACAGCTATAGTTCTCCTCACTGGGTAACAGAGTGCGCTACTTGTGCTGAACTAAACTCATGTTTCTAACTGAATTGAGTGATGTTAGGATTACATTAGTTCACAAATATAATATTTTTTGTGTAATGTAACACTGTTAAAATTATTATGGACTTCCAATATTTGTAAAGGAAATAATCAAATCTTCTCTTATTATTTCTTCTTTCTTAATCCACTTACCCTCCAGGGAAGGTTTCTACTCGGACTCAGCGAAGGATCCCACCTCTACCGCCTAAAGGGCAGTGTCTTGGAGCTTGAGACTTTGGGTCAAGTATAAAACTGGGTTGGAGGACCAGTACCTTGCCCATTCGGCCTCAACCGCTACGCTGAACAGGGGCCTTGTGGGGGGAATGGGAAGATTGGAAGGGATAGACAAGGTCACTTATTATTAGGCATTGCTTTAACACAGTACTTAAACTATTAGGTGTAATATGTGATTCAGTATGAATGATCAGTTTATAGATAGGTTTAATGCAGCCTTCGATTTCATCATATCCCATGCTAATCTCTTTATTTCTACATGATGACTCCTTGTACTACTTTTATCTGTTTGTCATATTTGTGTTCTGGAATTTTCCTGCTATTCTTAGCACCTCCTCTTTCACCAAAAACTCTCGGACAAGTCGAGAATGTCTTAAGGCTGGTTTTCATTAATTTCCCTCCTCACTTGATAAGTTTTCGCCAAATTGTTCTCTCTCACCAGCTTTATTCAGAATATCGTCATTAGTTATCTGATCTAATCAACCTCCGCAAAAAGTTACTTTCCAACCTCGCATATTAATGGATTCTATTCTCTTTCTTTCTTTCTTTCTTTCTTTCTTTCTTTCTTTCTAATTCTCGTCCATATTCCGCTCCCACAAAATTCCATGCTCCAGAAAAAATGTCACCGAACCATCGTCTTAATAGGCATACAAATGTGAATAAGATTCTGTTCTTAGTTTCACCATTATTTCGGAGTTCATTTATGTTAAATTTGAAAAAGTTACATTTCGATGGCTTACTTCTAAAACCTCGTATCTCCCAATGCACTCCCTATCCATTTTCTTCCTTAAGACTGGTCACGCCTCCCAGCCACATATGGATGTACAGTCCATAAGAACAATTTTCGTTGTGTTCATTTTCCTATGGTGGCGTGTAAAGGAAAATGAACCTTAAACACATTAAACTGTAGGAGTGCTTAAATTCGCCATGAAAACAACATCCCTACAATACGGTGTGGTAAAGTCCATTCTACTTTACACAGTAACATAGGAAAATTATCACTACGAAAAAGGTTCTGATTGATTACATATAAATATGTGGCTGGGAGGCGTGACCAGTCTTAAGGAATATAATAGGTAGGAAGAACATTGTAACATACGAGGTTTTAGAAGTAAGCCGACGATTTAGTATTTCAAAATGAAGGATTACGTGTATAGTAAGGTAAGGAAGCGATCATTATCCGTACGAGACATCAGACTACAGTAGGTGGATAATATTATGTAGGGCTATTTGGTAAAAGAAATATTACTTGACGGCATTAAATACCATACGAACAGGTAAACGGTGTACTTAGTTCAGATATTCCTCGGTATGAAAAAGTTGACACCAATCCTTATACAAAGCTGTCGTATAAACGTTTAGTTCTACAGTACAGTCAAATCTATACGAATGGGAGGAGCGGAGCTTTAGGAATATGTCGTAATGAAATCAAATAAAAGACGTGAATGTAGAGAGAATTTTACAACATCAGTGAAGTGAAATGTATTGCTGCAGGGTAGTGACAACATAAGGGTCACGTTTAAATTGAGCATACTGGAAGAAGAACTTAACACTTGGGACCATTTATTGAATAGGGGTGATAAGAGATTATCGGGAAGACTAAAGATCTTGACGGATGTTAAATGAGGAATAAGGGATTTTCTGAAGAGACCCTTCGTAAAAACTCAATTGCACAATACCAAGATAAGTTTGAACGTTGGAAAGTGTAATATTCTGTGGTCGGGAGCTAATAATTCCATTAATTTGATCTAAAACTTCAATGACTATCACCACCATTAGAATCACACTCTAATAAAACTTTAAATGAATAATTTCCACAGCGCACAACTATATTATTTTGAAATTATTATTATTATTATTATTATTATTATTATTATTATTATTATTATTATTATTATTATTATTATTATCTAAGCTAGAATTTACAGTAGGATAAATTATTTTGTATTAATTCAGTTCGACAAACTAATATAAAAATAAACTGTGTACTGTTATTGATATTTGCGATAGGAAATTCCGAAGTGACTAAAACCAAAATTAATTCAAAAATCTTCAGCTTTTCCCAGTCATTTCTGAGATCGTTGGTTCATTTTAGGTTTCTGTCGGGGTCTAAGGCTGGATGTGATTTTTAAGATGGAAATCTCAACCTAGGATTGACCTGGATTTAAAACTCAGCCTTTCGGATGGGAAGCAAACAGCTAATAACGGCTTCCAAGTATCAAAATGAATATTTCGAGATATTACAATAAAATTATTTATTTGAGGTATAATTCTTGGATACACATGATTCCTCATTTCTCTAATGTATAGAATCAAGAAATATGGCCTATGACTCAAATGAAGAATTATATAAGTAATATACACATTTTACGTAATTACAACGGAAATTCGGATATGAGCTAAGTCCATATGTAGTTTTTTATCTTTGATGATGCATAATAGAACATTTAATCAAAAGGAAAATCAAAACAAAGTAAGTTGTTTTTGTGACCGAAAGTTTTCACTCAACGTTTCAACTTTTTAACCGCAATGATCGCTGTAAAACAAACTGTGTTCTTGTGGTAAATAATGAACTATTTATGATGGGTCCTTCGTCTTCCCGTCGGATATACCTTCGTTTAGTGCAATATTCTGAATATTACGAAGAGATTTTCCCTTCTTCAGGACATTAAACGTCCCCCAAAACCGTAATATAACTGAGGGTTCTTTGTATTTGCGTTGTCCAAGGGGAGTGATAAAAACCCTGGACCGAACTGATATATTGGGTTATTTGGTTGAGATCAAGTTGTCTGCTTCTGTCCGAAATGCTAAGGTGGTGGTGGTGGTGGGGGAGTGTTTCATTCCAGTAATATGGAAAGGATTTTTACGTAACTAAATTGCTTAGTACATATGGAACATAATATTTTTCTTTATTCCTTACCTGCGAAATCTCTATCATACGAGAGGAATTACCCTATGTCCAGAAATGAGACATATCGTCGCTGTACGGGAAAAAGGTTATATCACACTATGCTCTTCCCATCCATTATTTTCCTTAAGTCTAGTCACGCCTCCCAACCACATATGAATATTTAGTCCATCAGAACAATATTAGTTGTGTTCATTTTCCGTTGTTTATTTATAAAGGAAAATGAATCTTACAGTTCCGCACTCTATGAATGTATGTTCGTACGGCTTGTTTACGCACCCCTACAGTATAATGTACTTAAGTTACATTTTCCGTTAGACCTTAACACACGAAAACGAACATAACGAAAATTGTTCTGATGGACTGCATATCCGGGTGTGGCTGGGAGGCGTGACATATCATAAGGAACATAGTGGATAGGAAGAGCATTGTGAGATACGAGGTTTTGTCGGTGCAGCGACGATATATCGCTGTGAGGCGTGACTTGTCTTCAAGAAAATAACGGATAGGAAGTGCATCATTGTCTGATACGTGGTACTGCTCGCGCAGTGACGATACAGTCCATGCTTTGAAAAGTTCCTCAATGAACTAGAAGTAGTAAAGCTACCAGTAGCGGTAACTGTGGTATGCAGCTCCTACAGAGAGAAAAATCTCATTTTCTTCAAAAAATGGTGCTTAGCCCCTTTGGAATTCCTTGTGTTCAATTGTCATTTAAATCATATTTATGAAAAATATTAATGGAAGGAATATTTTCCTTCATGGTTTCACTGAAAATAATTAAGTAATTATGAACTTAATAATTATAAATTCTAAACTTCGTAATTTTCCATGGAACGTAAACCTTCAGAATATGATTTTACTATGTTGTCGAAGAATGAAATGGATAATGATGTACGTAGGATCAAGATCGTATTTCTGTAAAAAGGTACCGTCACATGATAACTGTCTTGTCCCCGATCTGATATTTAATGCATAGAAAGTGCTCAAGACAAACGGTTAAATTCACCTTGTTGAAGGTAATGTGTATCTTAATACGAAAAATAAAATAATAAAAAGTCGCATTAGTAAGCAATTATAAACTGTACGAAAAATCACTTATTATTCATAGTAACAAACGTGATCGAGATAGAATTGCAAAATTTAGCAAAAGGAGCTCCAGAGTTACTGGGTTTTTCATAAAGTAGATATCAAATTAATGTTTCATATTTCAAGGTAGCCTTTTGAATTTTCTCTTTACTTATGTTTCGTCATTGCCGGGACAAAACCTCCTATGTGATAATATTTTTGGAGTTATATGGACCCGCAGCACATACATTATGAAGAGCGAGAATGCATTGACAATATTCACACAATATTGTATCTTAGATGACAGAACCTTACCGTCCAAAGTTCAAAGCTAAAATATTTCACATAGCAGGTTTTGTCCCGACAGCGACGATTTGAAAATACTACAAAGATTGGTTTCAAGTATTGATAGACGCATGCGTAGGTTGATTATGGCATATTCGAAAGTATGGCATCAGAAAAAATATAAAATTTTAAACATAAAATATGCCTTGTGTACCTGTTTCCCCTTCTGACTTTAACCCATTAAGATATTTCGGGACATTTGCACATGTGTACACTTTATGTAGATCCCACAGTTCTACATATTCCAAGAAATTCTCCATGATGTATTAATTTTATAATAATTAATTAATTTCCTGTGGCTAAGTCTAGCCTGGTGCAGCTCTCCAACGAGTGTAGGCGGCGTCTGCCTTATATGGGAAATTGCGTGTTATTGTAGTGGAGGGTTGTGTTCTGTGTGGTTTATGAGTTTCTGGGATGTTGGTGACAGTACTAAAATTCAGTCCACGAGTAGGGTGAATTAACCATTTAAGGTTAAAACCTCCGATCCATCCGGGAATCGAACGCGGGGCCCTGTGAACCGAAGGTGATAACACTGACCATTCAGCTAAAGAATGTTTAATGTGTTAATTCTCTGTAATAATTTAAATAAGTTGATCGCACGCGCACAGTGCTCCACTTCCGTACACGAATAAGACAGCAGCATTAACCCCAGAAAAGAAGCGACGTTACACTAATGATTACGAGCCGAAGACACAAAATGTGACCGTGACATGACATGGTAAATACATTCATTCTTAAACTAGCGAGCTATTGACTTTATGTTTTAGAACGCCGTTATTTGAGGCATTAAATCCGACCTCTTGCCTGAATGGTCAGCGTCGGCGCCTTCGGCTCAGAGGGTTCCGTGTTTCATTCCCGGCTGGGACGGAGATTTTAATGGCATATAGTTAATTCCTTTGACTCGTGGACCGGGTGTTTGTGTTTGTCTTAGTACTCTCCGTTTCAAGTACACCCATCACATTAAACTACCAACCACCACAGAAACTTGCAAAAGTGAACACATCCCTCCATATAAGTTTGGCGTCATGAAGGGCATCCAGATATAAAACACATCCATACGCACATATGAAATATTGTTCGCTACCACAAGGGTATCGGATAGAAGAAGACGTTATTATAAATCTTTAACTAAGCAAGAACAAATTAATTAAAGCCTGTTCTACAAATTCCCCTAGAAATAATTGTTGTATTTCAATGTGCAGTACATGAATATGTACATTCAGCCAATCAATACTTGAAATAATTACCGGGGAATTTTAGAAATTGAACATTTTATAATGTACCTAGATTTCATTTAAGCTTAGAATTTCGGATGTTGATCAATTACAGTTGCCGGAAAGATATACGTTATTACGAGTTTTTATTAATTTCAATATCGTCGCTTCACCGATAAAAGGTTGTAATACACAAAAGCTCTTCCTATCGATTATTCTCCTTAAGACTGGTTGCGCCTCCCAGCCACATATGGTTATGCAGTCCATCAGAACAAATTTTGTTGTGTTCATTTTCCTATGCCCATGTGTAAAGGAAAATTAACCTTACTGTACCGTACTATACGAATGTATGCTTGCATTACGTATTTACGCACTCCTATTGTGTAATGCATGTTAGGTTCGTTTTCGGTTACTCGTCGGCATAGGAAAACGAACACAACGGACATTGTTCTGATGGACTGCATATCCATACGTGGCTGGGAGGCGTGACATGTCTTAAGGAGAATAATCGATAGGAAGAGCTTTGTGGATTACAACCTTTTTCCGGTGAAGTGACGATATGTATATGCGTAATTTAAAAGGGGGTTGTAATACGTGTTTATATATGTTTTACTATGTTAGCAAATTCATTACATTTTCGAAGATAATTTTATTTCTGGGTCGTGTCCAATAATAATCAAGATTCCTTCCAAGATTGTTCGTTCTTCATTTACAATGCACGCATTATAATCTGATTTCATGATACACATGTAACGGGCTTGTTTCATATTTCTTATTGCTTTAGGCTACATATGAGTGTCATGTGGCTCCCGAGGCGTTTTCAGTCCTTTTTCTGGAAGATAATTATTTTCGTTGTGAATACCGACTCACCAGAAAAAGCGTCAAGGCGACATTTTAACAAAAATGAGTTACATTTTCTAGAAAGTATGATTAGTTGTAGTAACTACGTTCCCTAGTACAAAAATAACTCTAACTGATGAATTCCTCTCTCTGACTTGATGTGTCCTACATTGCTGGGCATCCGTGCAGTACATTATAGATCTGAGGGCCACAGTAAGAGAGACATTTCATCTGCCAAAGTTCCAGTGTTGTTCCTGTTACAGCTCAAATGATATGCTTCACACAAGTTCTACTGCTGTAGAAGGGCTTGCACCAATGCAGGAAAGCACTGATAGTATAGCGGACACCTGTCGCCACATCACGCGTCATGAAACTGAAACTTTTGAATATTAGGAAGTAATACATTAAAATGAGTATTACACGCATTTCAGATACAGAAAACTGTGCCGCGTTAAACAGTTAACGCCACTCTTGGTCCAGGAAAATACGCCTTGTACCTAGGTACTTCCCCCTTTATTTACTTAAGCTGTTCGCTCTTAATGAGAAATGGAAATTAATTGAAAGGTAGCTTTACACTTCCAAGCGGAGAATCAAGAAATTAACGATCGAGGAACCGTGATGGCATCAGTTAACACTTTGGAATTTCATGTCTTTCTCTAAAAAACAGACACTAAGCTTGATTTTTGAGGAGAGTTGTGCTCTTAAGAAAAAGATTTTTTGAACTACATTATGAGTGGCAGTCAATATCTACTGTATCATTTGAAGAGTGATTCCTCATGGTATCAAAATAACAATGAAATAATACTGGAATTAGTAATTGCATTAAAGCAATTTTCATGAAATAATATCAAAACTCATTTGTCTCTTATTCAGACTACAGCTAGAGATTCCATTCTTCACACTCATCTACTATTTCTCACCTCACAATTTTCCCATAAAACTCCAAAATTTATTGAGATTGGATAACTAAGGTGGCATTGCTTAAAAATTTTGGTACAGCACATCTTGAAGGAACCCGTGTATATATACGAGTCTATTCTATTCTCAAAACACTACAGGTACAAGATTATAGTATATTTTGAAAAAAGAAATAAAGACTTTAAATTCAGTCAAATTAAAAATTTGCATTAGTAATGCTTAATTAGAAAATTATACCAATTATTTAAATGCACATTTTTATAAACTAACTTCACGTTGTATAGCATAATAATATTTTTTTGGCTATCGCTACCTTGGTTTAGCCATTATAAGGGATACTCCCAAACAAGCGTGGGTGACAACTGACGTGTACAGAAAGCTGTGTGTTATTTTAGTGGAGGACATAGTTGTGTGTGGTATATGAGCTGCGCAATGGTCCAATCCCCTAGCCATGAACATTAACAATTTAATGTTGAGATCTCCGACTCAACTGGTAATCGAACCCAAGCCTTCTCAATTGAAGACCATTATGTTGACCATTCAGCCATGGAGCCGGATAGCATGATGCATTATTTATAACGTAAAAGGATTATGGCGGTAAAACATTTCCAGCAAACGCCAAAAAATTGACGGGTTGTACATTTCTCATACTCATAATTTAATTTGCAAATTTGAATTTCATCTTATCTTTTTACTAATGATTATAAAATCAGTTCCACCTCTCACTTAAGAAATATGATTTATTCGGTTCTTAGAGGGGACTTCCAGCTTTTTTATAAAGTAAACTGACCGAGCGAGTGGTTGCTTAGTTTGGATCAAGTAACTGTCAGCTTGCTACTAGGGAGATAGTGGGTTCGAACCCCACTGTCGGCATCCCTGAAGATGTTTCTCCATGGTTTCCCATTTTAACACCATGCAAATGCATCGTAATTAAGGCCAGTGTCACTTCCCACTCCTAGCCATTTCCTGTCCCTTCGTCGCTATAAGATCTATGTTTGTGGGTGCGACTTAGAGTCAATGTTAAAGAAATGAAATGAAATAATGAAATGAAATAATATGTATACGAGGCTTTACTGTTTCATGTCATTGTCTCTCAGATTATGCAAAGGCAGGGTAATTAATATGGTAACTGGGGAATTATTCCGTTACTTGTCTGTTTTGGACGATAAGAAGACAGGGAACGTCCAACAATATTTTCAGGAATATTATGTTGAACAATTTTTGGAGTGACAATTGAGTTCTGGCTTTCTCTCAAGAGTAACAAGAAATTAATGTGGTCTCAAAACACGGAGAAGATTAATTTCTCCACTTCTCACAGGGAGAGGAGAAGTTATTCCTAGTTAAATATTAACATAGGTAGTTAACATTTCACATCTGCAATGAAAAAATTAAAGGAAATCGATTGTGTTTATCGATAGTTTATAGAGGCCGCAGACAAATTTCATCTGGTACCGCGATTCACTGCCAAACAGAGAAGAATTATCCATCCATTTACCTAGAAATGAACTATTATTGCAGTTGATGCTTTCATGGCCCGTTCTTAAAGACATGATACAGGCTTTTGGGCTTATGCCATGTCAAGAAAATAAGGTGAAATACTTTACATTTCGCAGAAAACTTTGCTCTCCATCATCAGAAGGAAGCCTAGGGAGTCTCTCATATTCACGAACTTCGCGGCCTTTGAATTTCTTTGGCCGTTACCTTCATTTTCGAAGTGCTGGATCCCTTCAATTTTTCCCTCATTGTTTATTGTGGATGGTTGGCCAGTTGTACTTCCGCCTAAAACAAACCACCACCAGCACTTTGTACGATTTAGCTGCACGAGTTATCCATTAACTAGTTAGCGTAGCTAAGAACATCACCCTTGTTCTATACAGGAATATAAGTTTTTCTTTAGAACCCAACCAATTTACCACATAAATGGATAACAACACTGTTAGCAAACAATTTAATGCACTCAACTCAAGAGGCATTCAATGTTTGTCAACATGCTGAAGGAACCTTTTAGAAACGCAGTGCCGGTAACTACTTTCTTAAAAAAGGAAATGTCGAGGTAATTCACTTCAACTCTCTTTAAGTAATTTAGGTTCAATATTTCACGTGTTCATAATATAACAGGGGTACCGCACAGATTTCTAGGTTTGTGTCAGTAAGGTTACGTATGTGGACAGATTATATTAATAAGACACACAGTAAGATTAAGTTGTGTATAAGTAAAGGAGTTTACATCAGCACTTTTGCTGATTCTTGTTTCTCAAAAACTGAAATTTTTGTCCCATTAATTATCTTCCAATTCAAATAGCTGTGAAAGTATTCATGCCATTTATGAGTTTTATACAGTTATATATACATGGACAATAGATGCGCAGTTAAATTCTACATACAATTTAGTTGTTCGTTTGTTTTTATTTCATTGCTTGGTACCGAAATCCTCTAAATTCGCTCACCTAAGGATCCATAAGTAACATTCGTGTATTGAACTACCTAGACTGATCTTGGCACAGTACCGCGTCCGGTGAACCATCTGGTGACGAATGAACGTACCACTTATACATCTAGTATGACGTCTAAATTCAAACCTCATTCCTTGAGAAGCCTTTTTCGTGAACAGTCGAGATTTTCTTCTGTGACGCAGAGCAAAGTTCTCTGCGAAACGTAAAGAATTTCATCTTGTTTTCTTGAAACGGCATAAGCCCAAAAGCCTCTACCATGTCTATAATTAAATATAAATCTGGAAGGAACAACCCTGAATTAAATGTTATGTACTCAGTCATGGATTTCGCTATAAACGCCATTCAGTCAGAGTTTTCAAATGTTACAATTACTAGGTAATTCTTTCACTTCATCCAAGCTTTGTGGTACGGGCAGATATTCAGAAAATTATTCATTTATGCAATATTGTTTCGTTCAGTTTCAGATTTGAATAAGAAAATATCAATTTTATACAGTTAGAAATTTACCTAAATTATTTTACTGCGTTGTTTTCCTTTCAAACAGTGCCATACAATTACATAATTTTTACTGGACCATACTCAATTACACGTCGGACGTACTGAATCGAAGACCTTGTTCAAGGAAGTACTAAACTATCATGTACTGCTTACACTAGGGCGATTTCTGGCATTGGACCTTTGAGCACATTTTACCTACACATGAACGTTTTCATACGGTTTTCCTTATTACCTTTGTTAACTACAGAAATATCTCCTCAGAGACGGACAGAAGCGATTTACTTGACACTAGAACAAAACAGTCGGCCATATGTTTCTATGTCTTCAGGACACTGATCACAGTGGTGGTGCGTTACCAAGCGTTATCTCGGTAGAGAATATCGTCGTTGCCGACAAAACCTCCTATGTGACAATATGTTTTGGAGATATACTGACCCGCAGCACGTACATTGTGAAGAGCGAGAATGCCTTGACAATATGCACACGATATTGCACCTTAGATTACAGAACCTTACCAGCCAAAGTTCTAAGCTAAAATTATTTCACATAGGAGGTTTTGTCCCGGCAGCGACGATATTATTTCCGTATTTCCACAAGTCAACGATAGACTTCTGCAGCTAATATGTTTCTGGAATTCAGAAATTGAATAATAAGTAATATCCTTTGCATAATTTTTACTGTAGACCCATAATTTATTACTGGCAATCGCCACCAAGGTGGGTTTAGAAGGTGTTACCAACTATCACATTGTATTAGCTGAAGCCACAGAAGTATACCATGACAATATTGAACTGTCTGGTTTCAGCTGTAAATATAACAGTCTTTGTAAACTCAGTTATTGTAGGACCTACGAATGCAATCATGTATTCGACGTGTTTAATTCCTTATATTAATACGCCTCCTTAATATTATTAGCGTTAGCGTTCTAGCCTTTGGTCCAAGAGGTACCAGCCTCGATTCCAGGCCGGCTCGGGTTTTCAACCGTAATTGTTTAATTCTTCAGGCTCTAAGATTGCGTGTTTGTTACGCTTTCAGCATTAAAATTCATTCTAAGAGACTCGCATATCGCCTATAGGCATCAATTCGAAAGACCTGCACCAGGCCTAACCGGAAGCCACACGTGATTGTCATAAATTTTTATTATTATTATTGTTATCTGTTAAGCAAGTGCGTGGCTGCGCAGTTTGGGTCACGTAGCTATCAGCTTGCATTCGGGACATAGGGGTTTCGAACTCCACTGTTGGCAGCCCTGAGGATGGCTTTCCTTGCCTTTCCATTTTCACTCCAGGCAAATGCTGGGGCTGTAAACGAAGGCGACGTTCGCTTCGTTCCTTCTTCTAGTTCAGTCCTACCTAATCGTCACCATAAGACCCTGTCTGTGTCGGTGCGACGTAAAGTAAATTCTAAAATATATATATTTCAGTAATGTAGAAATGTAGAAATCAGGTTGGCCTAGGCGGACGACTTGGTCTTAATGGCAGATTGTACTGAAATCCTGCAATCTAATATCTTGGAACTTGGTAGGTGCAATGAGTGTGATATCAACATGAAAATTATCCTTTCCAAGATTAAAGTGATGTCAGCAGGTAAGAAACCTTGGAGAATTGGATATCAGGAACAGGTAAATAATTTCAAGTACTTTGGATGTCTATTCTCCCAGGATGGTGGTATAGTAAGTGAGATTGATTCAAGGTGCAGTAAAGCCAATGTACTTGGCTCGCAGTTACGATGAACAATATTATGTAAGAAAGAAATCAACTCCTGGATGAAACTATCTTTACACTATTACTTTTTCAGACCAACTTTGCTTTATGGAAGTGAAAGCTGGTTGGTTTCAGGATATATTATTCATAAGATATAAGTAATGGGCATGAAGGTAGAAAAATTATCGCTAGTAGAAACAGGTGGAAACAATGGCAAGAGGTACACGGAATAAGGAGGTAAAGACTGGTTTACGAATGAACTCGATTGATGAAGTTGTACTCATAAATTGGCTTCGGTGGTGGGGACCATGTGAGGCGAATGGGGGAGGATAAATAACCAAGGAGAATAATGGACTCGGTCATGGTTTTTAAGACAAGTCGAGGGAGACCAAAGCGACGATGGTTACACTCCGTTTCTAATCGTTCAAGGATAAGAGGTTTAGAACTAAGCGAGGTCTTAGAGTTAATTTCAAATAGAGGATTGTTGCGTAGTTTAGTGAAATCACAGAGGCTTGCAGACTAAACGCTGAAAGTCATAGCAATCTATAATGAAGAGGTTTGTAGATTATTTTAGAAACTTTAGGCGACGTAGTCATTGCTCCATGAAATCGGTGAGTCTGTCTGGAGCTAGGGTTAGAGAAGGAAGTAATCGTGGCCGGCATATCGTCGGCTCACTTTTAAAACCTAGTATGTTGCAATGTTCTTCCTACCCAATATATTCCTTGACACTGGTCACGCCTCCCAGCCTCATATTTATATGCATCCATCACAATCTTTTTCGTAGTGTTCATTTTCCTATGCGAACGTGTAAAGGAAAATGGACCTTACCATACCGTATTGCAGGAATGTTGTTTTCATGGCGAATTTGAGCACTTCTACAGTTTAATGTATTTAAGGTTCATTTTCCTTCACACGTCAGCATAGGAAAATGAACACAACGAAAATTGTTCTGATGGACTGTACATCCAATTGTGGCTGGGAGGCGTGACCAGTCTTAAGGAAGAAAATGGATAGGAAGTGCATTGGGGGATACGAGGTTTTAAAAGTAAGCAATCGACATAAGATGACGTTCCGTTATTAATGTGATGTGGCAGCGGAAACCCATGGAAATCCATTTCCATGATGACGGAGAACAGAATGTATGGCCTCATTCGTTTTCATTTGACCTTAAGAGGAAGATATGTGAATGCGTTCGCAATTCACTAACGAAGATTTTAATGCCGAGCATCGAATCTGAGCAGAGAGAACTAGGTTATCGCAGCAATACACTATGATAATCATATTACAACACTATCCTCCACAACAATAACAACAACACGCAGTATCCAATACACGGAAGATGCCACCTACCTTCGCTGGAGGGTCTGCCTTACCAGGGTTTGCGTCAGGTTAGAAATTGCCACACGAAATGTATTACATTAAAATATGGCTGAAGGCAATTTTATCAGATAATAGACTCTCGGTTTAAGATAATACCAGGGTGCCGGCCATAGTCTCTGAAGTATTCTACTGACTTCGAGTGACGAAATGGATAGAGTTGGTAGACTAGAATAACGGACGTGGAAATTGGATACAAGTAAAGACATATGATTCAATGTCTTACGGAAAAATTGTACATCAGAATTACAGGTGTAAAAAAATCCAAAATCACGTTGTAAATACAGTGGTTATAAGCATATTGACGGCCCAGTTCTAATACCACGTATCTGACAATCCCATCCATTATTTTCCTTAAGACCGGTCACGCTTGCATATATTTCTATTATTTCTGAACCAAGTACACCTGCATTACAATCAGTTAATCCATCGTACTGCCATTGCCGTTGAATAACTTACACGACTAGGAGCTCCGTTTCCCTTTAGCCTACAATCCTTTCCGTCTGGAACTCATTCATTATTCTGTGTTATCATAAGCTCTACAGTTATATATCAGCCGTAGTTCTTAGGTCTCTAGGAAACATGTTTTGGGCTTGGCATAATGAAATAAAGAAATAGTTGTAGGAAGGAAATATAACTCTCCATATCCCTTGGCATATCAAAAGTGTTCTTAGGGCTACAATCACGGATTAAGGCTGACGTTAAGCCTCAGGGTTACTGTTTGAGTTGTTCTGAATGATGGTATTGTAAGAAGGTGTGATATTTTCATTAATTGGGAAGGTAATGTGAACGACAGAAAATGGCAAATAATTAATACTAGAAGGACAGCTGATTCAGAAAGTGATGGAACTAACTTGTGGGAAGAAAATACTGGACGTGGTGCCAGTAAAACCAGATAAGCTCCATAGAAATGCCAAAGTAATACACGGTATTAGTCATAACGAAGCTGTTTTTGTCGTAGATAAAAGTAAATGTGATAGAAAGGAAGGTCTTAAAAGTAGGACTATTAGGCAGTACAATATGGCTGATAAATCACGCATGAGAGAGTTTTTAAAAGTAACTATGATTGGTAGAAAATGGTAAATAAAAATGTTAACAGACTCTGCGATGGGAGGAATGTTAAAACAGGTTCGTACCTTTAAATGTGGTAAGGAAGGCTGAAGACCCGCTATATTATAACAGAGAACTAAAGCGACTAAGAAGGAGGTGCATACTGGAAAGAGATAGAGTAAGATATGGCTGTGCAAGTAAGGAGAAATTGAAGGAACTTAGCCTCCGTGGCTCAGGCGGCAGCGCGCCTGCCTTTCACCGCTGGGTTCAGTGATTCAAATCCCGGTCACTACGTGTGAGATTTGTGCTGAACGAAGCGGAGTCGGTAACGGGTTTTTCTCCGGGTACTCCGGTTTTCCCTGTGTTCATTAATTCCTGCAACACTCTCCAATATCATTTCATTTTATTTTTCATTCATTAATCATTGCCCCAGAGAAGTGCGACAGGTTTCAGCAGCCGGCACAATTCCTATCCTCGCCGCTAGACGGAGGCTTCATTCATTCAATTCCGGACTTGGTCGAATGACTGGAAACAGGCAGTGGATATTCACTAGGAAATTTAATCTATCAAAGAAGTCAGCTAAGGATAACATGATGGCAGGCATAATTGGCAGTCATACAAATTTTGTTAAAAAAAGGAATGGTATGTGTAGGTACTTTAGGGCAGAAGCAGGTTCTAAGAAGGATATTCCAGAAATCGTTAATGAACAAGGGGAGTGTACATGCGAGGATCTTTAAAAGGCAGAAATATTCATTCAGCAGTATGTAAGGATTGTTGGTTACGGGGATGATGTCCAGTTAGAGGAGGAGACTGATACTAAAGAAGTATTAAAATTTACCTATGATAACTACGACATTTACAATTAGGTACACAATTTGAAAACTAGAAAAGCGACTGGAATTGATAAAATTTCGGGGGATAGAATAAAGACAATGGGTTGGGATAAAGTACCATATGTGAAGTACTTATTTGATTATTGTTTGGATCAGAGTTGCTATAATAGCCCCTGTGTATAAAGGAAAGGGTGATAGACATAAAGTCGAAAATTACAGGCCAGTCAGTTTGACATGCATTGCATATAAGCATTGGGAAAACATTCTCTTTGATTATATTAGACTTCTTTTCGAAATTACTGACTAGATCGATAGAAGGCAGTTCGTGTTTATGAAGCGTTATTGCATTCAAGCTCAACTTGTAGGATTCCAGCAAGATACAGCAGATACCTTGTTTTCAGGAGATCAAATGCATTGCATCGTGATTGACCTGTCAAAGGCATTTGATAGGGTGGATCACGGGAGACTGCTGGCAAAAGTGAGTGCAGTTGGACTAGACAAAAAAAGTGATTGCTTTGGTGACTATATTTCTAGAAAATAGATCTCAGAGAATGCGAGTAGGCCAAGCTTTATCTGCCACTGTAATATTTTTTGAATGATGTTATTTGCTGTACGTCCCACAGACTACTTTTACGGATTTCGGGGAAGCCGAGGTGGCGGAATTAATCCCGCAGGGTTTCGCTGATGTGCCAGTAAATCGATTGCCACGAGGCTGACGAATTTGAGCACCTTCAAATGCCACCGGACTGAGCCAGAATCGAATCTGCCATGTTGGGGTCAGAAGGACAGCGCCTCAACCGTGTGAACATCTCAGCCCGGCCCTGTAATAATTAACAGAGGAATTCCTCAAAGCAATATTATTGGACATTTATGTTTTCTTATATATATAAATGATATGAGTAAACAAGTGGAATCAGAGATAAGGCTTTCTGCTAAAGATGTTATTCTGTGTAGAGTAATAAATAAGGTACACGATTGTGAACAACTGCAAAATGACCTCCATAATGTTGTGAGATGGACAGTAAGCAATGTCATGATGATAAACTGGGTTAAAAGTCAGGTTGTGAGTTTTACAAAAAAGAAAAGGCCTCTCAGTTTTAATTTCTGCGTTTATGGCGTGAAAAAGTTCCTTATGGGAATCATTGTAAGTATCTAGGTGCTGATATAAGGAAAGATAGTCATTGGGGTAATCACATAAATGGGATTGTAAATAAAAGATACAGATCTCTGGCACATGGTTATGAGGGTGTTTAGCGGTTGTAGTAAGGATGTAAAGGAGAGGCCACATAAGTCTCTAATAAGACCACCAACTAGAGTATGGTTCGAAAGTATGTGATTACTTTATTCGGAAACTGGAAAATATCCAAATATCGATTTGTTCTGGGTGATTTCCGACAAAAGAGTAGCGTTACAGATAGGTTGCAAAGTTTGGGCTGAGAAGACTTGGAAGAAAGGAGACGAGCCGCTCGACTAAGTGGTATGTTCCAAGCTCCCAGTGGAGGGAACCTTAAGTACATTATACTGTAAGAATGCGTAAATAAGTCATGCAAACATACATTCCTAGAGTGCTGTACTATATGGTTCATTTTCCTTTACACGTAAGCATTGGAATATGAACACAACGAATATTGTTCTGATGGACTAAATATCCATATGTGGCTGGGAGGCGCGTTCAGTCTTAAGGAAAATAATGGATAGTAAGAGCATTTTCCCACAGCCAGCCAAGGGAACTACTTGGATTCGACTTCACTCGATGTTCTGACTCGCCTACCCCAGTCCTACGACTAGAAATAACAGTTACACAACATACCACGCCCCATAGCAACACACTGCTGTCATAATAGTGTATTTATTCGTAATTGCTCAGTAAAAAGTAAGAAGGTTTCTAGTCCACAATGTACATCAATGACAGGACACATATTTTGAAAATTGCACATGCTATTACGTACACTACAATGAACCCATAATTTGAGACTGATGTCTACAAATGAACTTTGCTGACGTAAATATTCACGGCTGTTAAATAGAGGTATTAACTGCCCTTATTATAGTCATATTTCAAAATTAGCACGATAAACTGAATTATTGTGTCTTAATGCGTATTCTCCAGGACACACTTACAGTGATTTAACATAAAGTTTTCCATAAAGAGTCAATGTCAAGTTGAAGTTAAAGTCAAATGAATGAAATTCTTCTACGTCATACTGTGAAAAGGATTCCTCCCTTCCAGAACGTTTAATTGGACAATTTGTTCGAAAATATTTGACAGCAATACTGCAGGAAAATGTCTGTCTTTACATACGATTTATACATTAATGATGCTTTAAACCAAACCCATTGGAGCAACATTCCCGAAGGCCCATGGCCTAGAAAGCGACCGTTGCTCAGCCCGATGGCCTGCATATTATGAGATGTCGTGTGGTCAGCACGACGAATCCTCTCGGCTTTTATTCTTGGCTTTCGAGTCTGGGGCCTCCATCTCACCGTCAGAAAGCTCCTCAGTTGTAACCACGTAGGCTGAATGTATCTAGAACCAGTCCTCAGATCGAAGTAATGACCTCTGGCCTGCCAGGGAAACGAACACGGTACCTCAGGGTTAGAGGAAAGCACACTGCACCTATACCGCGGGGTCGGTTTAATAATTCTTTAATAAACGAATTATATTAGCCTTTCAAAATTCATTTAATGAGAAATCAACCAGCAACACTGATCTAATGATTTAAACATAACGTTACTTAATTGTATATAAGGCGCATATGTGCCTTTGCTGGCAATATGTAGTGTTAACAGTGCACTATGTCTTCTGGTATGGGCTAGAATAAATTTGTTACTTTCATTGACCTGTCTCAGTCTTATCTTTCGCTTTGACAATATGAAAGTGGCTGAGGTATGAGTGATGCTAGTAATATCACTCCTTATGCAGCCACAGTCCCTGCTATGAATGGTGTGAAAATGTCGCTCATAGGGTAGGTTGGTGCACGCATTTCAGTGGGCTTGGCAGACTGATATGCAATAGCAACTTCTGGCCAAGTGAGGAAAGCAACGGGAAACTACCTCACTCCTCATTCCCCTAGTTCGCCTCTTCAGTGACACCTAGGCCATCTATAACAGCTAATGGTGGACCTGTTGAGGATCCAGCCAGCATTCGGGCTGAATACCCAACATACAAGGCGCACATGCAATATGGGGTGATCGAATTCGGATAAACCTATAAAATAATATTCAGAGAAAAACCGCGTGAATTCAAATGCATGCGATGTAGATTTGGTAGCACAGCAGCATTGAAAGCTTTGAATACGGATGTTTAAAAATTCATACGAAGTGTAGTAACAAATTTTGGTCGAATGTAAATCAAGCTTTCAGTGAATAGGGCCTACTTAAGACTGAGTGTCATAATTTCATTGTGTGTCGCTCGGAGTTGGTAGCCGTGAGTTAATTAGAAAGTGAAAAGATTTCCTCGGAGGATCCAATGTACATTTAGCACACTCATTACAGTGACGTTCCGTAAGCATTCACTTTTGATATGTCAGACACACAAAGCTGCGCATATCTGTAACCCGACACTCGAAGGGTTTCCATACACTGACCCAGTATTCGGTAGAATTATTATTATTATTATGATTATTTTGATTATTAACAAATACTTCGCAATTGGGAAATATCCTCGTGGCAATGATCACTTACAGTAGTCTGATAATAAGGTAAAGATGCAACAACACAAATATACCTTTTTGAAGAAATAGCTAACAAAACAGGTTTGGGAGTCTTTGTAAAAAACCACAAATTTATCACAAACATAAACAACGCTACAAAATGCTTGAGAAAGTACAGAAATTGAAATACCTTGGAGAAATAATTCAAGACAATGGTTTAGAAAACTCTAGTTTAGAGGAAATATTACACACGATGGAAGGAGCGTATGGCATCACTAAGAATTTTTACAACAAGAAATGATTCTCTAAAAATCTTAAAATAAGACTCTACAATAGAATGGTGAAACCAGTATGTACGGAAGTTAATATCTTGTTTTGAACTTTAGTTTAGGTTAAACTGAAAGTACTAGAAAGAAGAAGACTATAAAATCTTAGGACCAAGTTAGACAAGAGAACAATGCAAAATAAGAAGGAATAAGTAAATATACCGGAACATAGAAAATGTAACAGAAACAGTAAGATAAAGGAAATTGCTGATTTGGACATATCTATAGAATGGACAAAACCGATATTCAAGTACCTTTTTCAGAAAAATTCAACAACGACCCGGATACAAGAGGTCAATTAAAATTTAGAAATAGATAAAATAAGAGGAGGGGAAACTATAGAAAGAGAGATTTAAAAAAGGAAAGTTTAAAGAGTGGAAGAATTCCAAGGAAGAATGGAAAAGAAACCCGGCCCAAACTGGCCTCTGGAGAGAAGAATAAAGCATAGTACAGTAGTGAGGGAATACTGGAAATAATCGAAGCGGTAACAGAAAGCAAGGATGAATTGAAATTGACATGTGGTTCCTAGCAGGCCTCATCGTAAAGAAGATGCAGGAAGGGAACTTATTCATATCGCTGTCACCACTGTTGCCAACCGGAAAATTAATATTAACTTCAATAATGAGGCACATCTTACGGGGTCATGCTGTAGATGTAGAGGATATTTTTCTTTGTTTACTTGCCTGATTTATTTGAAGGCTAAATTCCACGTCTCCTTCATCTATATATATAAAATAACTTGTCCTGACTGACTGACTGACTGATTCATCATCGCCGAGCCAAAACTACTGGACATAAAGAAATGGAATGTTGGGGATATATTCATATTAAGATGTAGGTGCTCGCTAAGAGAGGATTTTTGGATATTCCGTCGCTAAGGGGGTGAAAAGGGGGGTGAAATTTTAAAATGAGTGTATCTATATCTCAAAACTTTAAAAGTTTACAGATGTAAAAACAAGGAAACACGTATTTTTTTGTTTTCAGAAAATCCCAATAGGGGGGTTAAATAGGTAAACAAGGGGTTGAATGCCTTTAATCAGGATACCGGTACTTATATCTCAGAAACTAAAGATATTGCAGACCTGAAAATTGGTACTTTTGATCTCTTTTAAAAATAAAGAAACACGTATTTTTTGTTTTTGGAAAATCCAATTAATGGGAGGGTAAAAATGGGGGTGAATTTTTAAAATGAGTGCATCTATATCTCAAAACATTCAAAGTTTACAGATGTAAACATTGGTATTTAGAATCTTCATTAAAAATAAAGAAATACGTATTTTTTTGTTTTCGGAAAATACCAATAGGAGGAGCGAAAAGGGGTGAAAAAGAGGTTGAATGGCTTTAATGAGGCTACTTATATTTAAGAACCTAAAGACCTGAAAATTAATGTTGGGGATCTCCTTTAAAAACAAAGAATCATGTATTTTTTTGTTTTGGAAAACACAATTAATGGGTGGGAGGGTGAAAAGGGGGTGAATTTTTAAAATTAGTGTATCTATATCTCACAACTTTTAAAGTTTATAGATGTAAAAATTTGGTATTTAGAATCTCCTTTAAAAATAAAGAAACAAGTATTTTTTTGTTTTCGGAATATCCCAATAAGAAGGGTGGAAAAGGGTGAAGAAAGGGTTGAATGGCTTTAATGAGGCTACTTATATTTCAGAACCTGAAGATATTACAGACCTGAAAATTGGAATTTGGAATCTACTTTAAAAATAAAGAAATAGGTATTTTTTTCGTTTTTGGAAAATTCAAATAATGGGGGGAGCAAAGGGGGTGAATTTTTAAAATGAGTGTGTCTACATCTTAAAACTTTAAAAGTTTACAGATGTAAAAATTTGTATTTAGAATCTCCTTTAAAAATAAAGGAACAAGTACTGTTTTGTTTTCTGTAAATCCAACAGGAGGGGTGTAAAAGGATGAATAATGGGTTAAATGCCTTCAATGAGGATACATATATCTCAGAAACTGAAGATATTACAGAACTGAAAATTTGTATATGGAATCTCTTTTAAAAATAAAGGGACACGTATATTTTTGTTTTTGGAAAATCCAATTAATGGCGGTTAAACAGGAGTGACAAATAGGGGTGAATTTTTTGAAAGACTAATTCTACAGAATATCTGAGGAACGTAAAATATTACAGATGTAAAAGGTGGTATTTGGAATTTCCTGTAAATGTAAAGAAACATAGGTGATTTGTTTTTGGAAACTCCACTTAAGTGGAACTAAAAAGGGGTGAAATTTTAAAATAAGAATTTCTACAGTATATCTAAAAAAGTTAACATGTTACAGAAGTGAAAAATGGTATTTTTAATCTCTATTAAAAATAAAGAAACGTGTATTTTTAGTTTCCGAAAATACCACTAGGATGGAGGGGGTGGGGGTAAAAGTGACTGAAAATTATGTTGAATTCTTTTAATTAGGCTACTGATATCTCAAGAATGAAGATGTTACAGACGTGAAATTTGATATTTGGAATCTGCTTTAAAAGTAAAGAAACACGTATTCTCGGAAAATCCAATGAAGGGTGGGGGTGGGGTGAAAGAATTGAAAAATTAATTGACTTATTTGTCTGAGAATACATACATCTAATAAAAACTGAAGTTGTTACAGACGTGAAAATTGGTTTTTGGGTCTCTTATAAAACAAAGAGAAACGCGGTTTTTTTTGGGGGGGGGGGACCATCTTGAGGGGCGGGAGTGGAAAGGAGTTGAATTCCTTTCATGAGGACACATAAATCAAAAACTGAAGAAGTTAGAGTCGTGATAATTGGTATTTTGAAGATCCTTTACTATTAAGGAAACAGGTATTTTTTGCCGGAAAATTCACTGGGGGGGAAGGAGTGTGAAAGGAAGTGAAAAAAAGTGAATTATTTTTATGGGGACACTTATATCTCAAAACTGAAGGTAACAGACGTGAACATTGGTGTTTGGAATCTCCTTTAAACATAAAGAAACACGCCTTCTTTTAAATTTTATAAGGAGCATCCGTTGCTCAGGCGGCAGCGCACCGGCCTCTCACAGCTGGGTTCCGTGGTTCAAATCCCGGTCACTCTATGTGACATTCGTGCTGGACAAAACGGAGGCGGGACAGGTTTTTCTCCGGATACTCCGGTTTTCCCTGTCATCATTCATTCCATCAACACTGTCCAATATCATTTCATTTCATTTGTCATTCATTAATCATTTCCCCAGAGGAGTGCGACAGGCTTCGGCAGCCGCCACAATTCCTATTGTCGCCGCTAGATGGGGGCTTAATTCATTCCATTCCTGACCCTATCGAATGACTGGAATCAGGCTTTAGATTGTCGATATACTTATTCTGATCATAAAACGATCATTTTTAATCTTTTCTGGGTTCGTTTTCAACAGCCAACTTTTCCTTCGGAGGACGTTCTTAGATTACAGTATTCTTTTGGCATATAAATAAAAATTTAAAAACATTTGATATAAACGATAGGAATGAGATTGACCGTCAAATTGTTCACCTATATAATAAGGTCAGTAATGCACGGAAGTATGTCATTCGTATCGCCAGAAATCCCGTACACTTGCCTACGGGCGACAATGGTGCTGGTCACATTGTCAATAATGACAATGGCAGCAGATGTAATTTACCGCAAAGTAGCGGTCTTGCATTTTGCTGTGGGGTCCAGAACATCAATAATAATAATAATAATAATAATAATAATAATAATAATAATAATAATAATAATAATAATAATAATAATAATAATAATAATAATAATAATAATAATAATAATAATAATAATAATAATAATAATAATAATAATGTTCTGGACCATCGTCAAAATGTGTGGACCGCACTCGAAACGGGTCCTGGCCGGGTAATGACTACGATTGCAGTCCAGCCGCGGGTTCAGTACCGCCAAGGCACCCAAGACGACACCACGTCGGATCTCCTGAAGGATTTGATCCATATTAAAATGCTTATAGGAAAAGATGGCAAAGATTTACGGACCCAACTGACCGGGTGGAATACCTGGATCTAGCCCGGGAAGTACGAATCGACTGCTGGAAAGAAAGGTTGAGAAATGGGAGGAAACTTGTCGTAATCTATTAGAAAACGAGTCAGATCGCGAATTTTGCGGATTCTTGCAGAAACCGAGTCAGATCGCGAATTTCGGCGGATTATATATCTAAAACAATAAGCATGCAGTTATACATTTCACTACCGGTATAAAACCGTAGCGAAGCACGGGTATCTTGCTAGTTTGATATATAAGGTGAGACTCTCCTATGTTGGAAAACACGGTGAGGTGCCTGGGGCAATCATAAGGAGGACAGCAGACCAAGAAGTATGGTCCTAACCACTACTATCGTGTGTTGATTAGAGTTTATCAAAGTTGGAGGAGAACACCCATTGTGTTGTGTTACCTCTAAGAAGTGAAACAGGTCTGCGAAAGCAACGGCCACGGTGCTCGACCTTTGCTCATTGTAGCGCCCATGTACCGCCAGACAACGCGCACGTTAAAAAAAACGTGAAAAAATCGCTGTGCTGTGCGTCAGTCCGGTCCGCGTCCCGGACACGGCGCTAGGGAACAGAGTTTTCTTTATCCTACCGTTTGCTCTCCTTTGCTACTCTGTGAGCCAGAAGTGTCTCACACGGAACGTAGAGAAGTATGACGAAGTTCAAAAATGGGAATACGCATATATTCATTACGTGTAACTTACGTTGTGTATGATGCATATGCACCAGCAGTGGCATCGGAACATCGAAGTCCATTTTCAGAAGGATGGCAACCTCATATAAATGCGTTTGAGAGAGTGCATTGCAACATACGGAAAAGCTACACATTACTGGGGGGATCAGAGACTGGGAACCAAGGACGGGATGTTGAAACAAAAGAAGAGAAAGAAGAAGCAGGAGAAGAAATTCTTCTATCAGAACCACCAAGCCGCAGTTCGAATCCGCATATCACAAAGTAATGCATGGCATATTTTTCGTGAGAAAGGGCTACGTTCATTCTACAACTTGTGCAAGGATGCTTGCCGATTGACAAGGGATTGCATTATAAACGTTCAAAATGTACACGTACGCACCCCGGAGAGCCATCATTCTGTGCGTTATTCCTCCTGTCAAGAAATATTTTCAGTTAATATGTGGGCGGAAATAGTGGGAAATAGTTTGATTGGACTTTGCTTATTGAAAAGATGTCTCACCGGTATTCACTACCTTCATTTCACTGAAGAGATATTGGCGGAGAAGCACTGATTTAACCCCTTTGGATTTCTTTCTGTGAGGCACTATGAAGTAAATATATCCACACCACGGTGGTTCGTTCCTTTGAAGGCCTCTTCAGTTTCATAATAAATGCTGTCGGTAAAATCAGACGTCAGCCTTTACTGGTAAGCACTGTTGTCCGTTCCACATGACGGCGCTGTGAAGTTTGCGTGCGTGCCATCTAAAGTCACTGCGAGTAACTGCTGCGACGTAGTTTCTCGTCCGGCCCTGTTACACGAGGTTAACTTATCTACAGCCTGCCCTCAGAATGCATTACCTTACATCCTGCTATTCACCCTTATGCTTAACTTGCCTGCGTTGTGAGTGTTATTAAGGACTGATGGTTGCTCTGACGTCATCATATCGTCGCTTCACCGGTAAAAGGTTGTATTCCACAAAGCTCTTTCTATCCATTATTCTCCTTAAGACTGGTCACGCCTCCCAGCCACACATGGATATACAGTCCATCAGAACAATGTCCGTTGTGTTCGTTTTCCTATGCCGACGAGTAACCGAAAATGAACCTTACATGCATTATACAATAGGAGTGCGTAAATGCATAATGCAAGCCTCCTCCATTCGTATAGTATGGTACAGTAAGGTTAATATTCTTTACACATTGGCATAGGAAAATGAACACAACAACATTTGTTCTGATGGACTGCATAACCATACAGTATGTGGCTGGGAGGCGTGACGAGTCTTAAGGTGAATAATCGATAGGAAGAGCTTTGTGGATTACTACCTTTTACCGGTGAAGCGACGATATGCAGGCCTGGGTACGCAATTTCTGTCTAAACAGTGTGCAGCTCTAGTACAAAAGTGGTTGTGAATTCGACTATACATCTTGGCTTTGATATCTTTCTTACCATCTCTCGAATTGCCTCCTTGCTATTTGTCACAGATGAGAGACTAACCCTGCATATTTCAATCGGCAATTCCGAATTTCCATTGTTCGGATGTATTTAATTTCCTGTCATCTGTTAAGCTCCCTAATTACTTTTGTATTCATGATCATCATTTCCATTAGTTTTAAGAGTGATTCCTGTCTTAAAATTGTTTTAGTTCATTCATAGGTATTAACCTTCACGTACACTTCAAGAAATGGCACTTCCTTAGGTCAGTGTTCGTTCATCACGCTTTCTTATCGTAAACCTGAATATTTGTATATTTAAAATGAAAAACATGTTACAACTAAACTGCTATAATGTATTACTTTTTTCTTGTAGCATAAAGCACATACAAACCGTAAACCGTAACCGTATTAGTCTAAGATTTAGAAACCGCAATTGCACTCACTGTTCGAGTGTGACTCCATCAGCTGGTTCGTTCGGAACTACGCGGTGTTTGCTAGCCCTGAGGGTTTCTTATCAAGTGGTTAGGGGTTTGTCCATGCATGTTTCATATGTTGTGAAAGCTGGGGCTGATTTTTTTGTGAAAAAAGTAAAAATTATCGATTTTTCAATTAGTGCATATTATTGTACGCCGGACTCCTGCGGATCATTTGGCGGTGGTATTTTTCGGGTTCCGCCATTTTAAAAGTAGTAGCGTGACATTTAAATGTCCGGCTGAGTCCCCATCCACTAGCTGTTACTTACGAAAATGTTTTTTTCATATATACATTTTCGGGTATTTAAAATGTTCCAGCTGAACCAATTTGGTTTGAAATTCCGTGACAATTTCATGGGTTTAACACCTGTATTGTCTTGATATTAACAGAAGGAGTGTTTTATAATGTTGATACTTTAAAAGATAGTAGCCTTGAAAGGGGTATTTGTTTAGCATAATTTGAGAAAAACATCAACACATGAAACACATTTTTTCCTCACATTCATGGACTACATATGCAGACTTTCTCTCTGTTAAAATTCTTTTCATACCTTGAAGTGCCCTTTACACCAGTTTTTAATGTGATATTTGATATAAGTGTTCAGCTGGAGCATGTTTTATGCTTATCGATTTTTTAAAATTTTAAATTTTAAGTGTTAATTTCCCAGAAATTTATGTTGCTTTTTTTCCTGAACATTGGTATATAGCCTTATTTCATCATTAGGAGACCATAAACTAAATTTCATTCAATTCCAGCAATAATTACTATTTTTTTATAAATTCAGTCCTAACTTCCCTTAAAATTGTTGAGAAAGTATGATATATTTTTAATTACAAGTATAATTATATTACCTTAATCGCCGTTCTTCTCAACTGATGGTCTGAGGAGCTTAGGATAACATATTTTTTAATAAAATTATTGATGATCGTTTGGAGGTGTAATACTAATAACCTACTAGTTGGTGCGTAAAATATACAATTTAAATCGTCGTGGAGGATTAAAGAATACCAAAATAAAGATAGATGGACCTAGAATATCGTCGCTGCCGGGACAAAACCTCCTATGTGAAATATTTTAGCTTAGAACTTTGGCCGGTAAGGTTCTGTCATATAAATTGCAATAATGTGTGAATATTGTCAAGGCATTCTCGCTCTTCATAACGTATGTGCTGGGGGTCAGTATATCTCCAAAATATTATCACATAGGAGGTTTCGTCCCGGCAACGACGATATTTAAGGTACGTTGAAGTAAGAGACGAATTTGTGTTAGAATGACTAAAGGATAATTAGCATCAAGTCATTTAGGTGAATTGAGAATGTTTCAATGATGAAAAAATAAAAAAATGGTTAATACGTATGTTTATATATTCAGTCTTGGTATTATAAACATGGACTCGAAGCTAATGCTCACTATGTGGAAGATCAAGATGGCCATGTCACTAAAAGTATAGGTGTTTTATAGCTCCATATAAAATTAGATTTACAGTCGAACCTCGATATCTATAACCTCTCTTAATCGAATTTTCAGTATCTCGAGGTAACTTAAATTTCCCTGCCGTTTGTCCTATTTTTCACGTGTATTTATTTCTCTATTACCCAAAATTCGGTTACACGAATTTCTTGATTTCTCGAAGCAAACATTTCCTCCCCTGAAGCAAAAAATACACTGTAACTCGAATTTTGTGCAACATTAACTGTGCAATACGGCATTTGTGGTTTTGGGGAACAGTTAACAAGTAAAGAATGGTTTACAGTGATGCTGGGAACTAATATGACAGGAACCGAAGAACTAAAAATTCTAATGATCGGGAACTCGGCGAAGCCCCGCTGTTTCTCTAGTGTGTATTAATTAACGGCCACGTACGAATCCAACTCCCGAAGACGCGGATGACAAGCTCCACTTACGAATCTCGGCTGCATTGTATTGACGAGAAGTTTCAACATGAAGGGAGAAAAGGTAAACTGTAACACAAAGAAGAGACTAACGGAATTTTTACGAAGTTGTTAACCGAGGTATTTTTCTTATTTCACTACAGCATGCACTATATCCTGTCTTCTAAACAGTTACTATAATAAGGGTTATAATTAAAGTGATGTCATAAAATAGAGTTTCGATAATTTAAATACTGTTAAAAATAATGCATTCAGTTTAAGACCGTAGAATACATATCGATGGCTTACTTCTAAAACCTCGTATCTCCCAACGCACTTCCTATCCATTTTCTTCCTTAAGACTGCTCACGACTCCCAGCCACATATGGATGTACAGTCCATCAGAACAGTTTTCTTTGTGTTCATTTTCCTATGGTTATGTGTAAAGTAAAATGAACCTTAAATACGTTAAACTGTAGGAGTGCTTAAATTCCCCATGAACACAACATCCCTACAATAGTGTATGGTAAGGTCCATTTTCCTTTACACGTTTACACGTTTGCACAGGAAAATGAACACTACGAAAAAGGTTCTGATGGATTGCACATGTGCTATACATGCTCAAAAGGGGGTATTCTCAATATCAGGAAATTTCGATAACTCGAAATAAAAATTTAGCTCTCGAAGTGATTCGAGATATCGAGGTTCTAATGTACATCTAAGGAAGTGCTTCAAAAGGTCGTACTCTGTGTTTTCAAACGATATCAGGAGGCCGACATTTTCCTCAGTTTCTTTTAGGAGTTCAGTCTGATTTTGGGCTGTTGAAATGTCTCGAGTTCAGATTGCTAAATTGTCTGCAAATGCTAGGCAATCTATCGCTAACTTTCCTCTGCCAAAAGTGATTTGTTGGTGAATTTTGAAGACTGATTCCTGTTTCCGCCAACCTTGTCTCACTTCCTCAAGAGTAAAGGACAGTGTCCATCTCCTTGTCTTACTCCCGTTTTGATTTATAAGGGATCTTAGATTTTCCCCATGAATTTAACCTTTTACTTCATGTCTGTCAGTGTCCTTTTTAAGATTGCAAATGTTTTCAGGTATATATCATATTATTTCAATATTTGGAAGAATCATTCGCGATCAACTGACTCATAGGCTCTTTTGAAATAAGGAAAATGTGCAGACTAATTTCTTGTTACAAAGTTTGTAAAGTCTTAGGATTAGCTTTAAATTCAAGACTGCCTCTTCTGGAAACGATCATCCAGATCTGAATCCTGCGCGATAGTCTCCAATTTTGGGTTCTAGTTGTTGTCGTGCTCCATCAGGAGGACACCGGGATAGGATTTTGTGTGATACTGATACTAGTGAGATTCCTCTGTAGTTGGTTACGTCTGTTCTGTCTCCTTTCTTGTGGATCAGGTGAATTAATGCATTTCTCCAGGCTCATGGGGTTTTGCTTGGTTGTTAGATGTCTTGCATGATTTTGGTTATTTATTTTCTGGAATTTGGGCCTGATAGTTTGAAGACTTTCAGTATGATTCCTACTGCACACGATGCTTTATTTTCTTAAAGTATTGTATCTCTCTTACAATTTCTTCATTTGCTGATAATGAATTTGGGTTATTGTTTCCATGTTCTTGTTCTGAAAACACTTGTGTCCCTTGTGGGCGATTTCTTGACTGATTTTTTGGTTATGTAGTGCCAATCGCCCATTTTCTTTCTTGAAGTGAAGACTTTATTTTTCATATCCTGTAAGCTTAGTTATGAAGTTCATATAGACTTTTCATGTGTTTTTTCTTCCCAAGTTGTTCTCGATTCCAAATACTTCACCCTTTTTGTATTTTATTTTGGTCTGGCCTGATTAATTGAGATGCCTTTGTTTTACTCACTGCCAGGAATGTTATTTATAGTTATTCCCTGTATCTTTGCTGCTCCAATTGTTGAAAACATTCTGTCCAGATTAGATTGCTTGTTCAACTTCCTCATTGCACCAAGCATGCTTTTCCCTTTTCTGCACAAGAATTAGTGTTCCTGGTGTTGTAATAGATATTCGTTTTTAATTGATGCTATTTGTTTGCCTACTTTTCCTGTAATTTTTCTGTGAGAGAAGGTTGAATCCTAGTAGTGACAAATATTGAACATGGTGACTCCTATTTAGTGAATGTTTCAGGATTTAACTCTAGTTTGATCCTTGTCGGAAAATGGTAAAGAAGTTACCCGGTGCGAATAATGACGTGGTTTTGAGGAATTTTTGGATACCATTTATCCAAGTATTTCCCAGGATTTTTCTACCTTTTCTTGGTCTGTTTTATTGCTCTCATTGACCAACATATGTGCATTCATTAGTGTGTATGTTTTATTTGCACACTTTACGTTGATGTTTAATTGTCTACGCTCTTCACATTTTAAATTGAGTTGAGTATAGTTTTCTGGACTGCTAAAGTGACTCCTCCTAAAAGTGTTATGCTTTTGAGAATTCGTACGTCTTTGCCTTTAATTGTTAAGTGTCTGCATTTCAAAAATCCACTTCTTTTCAACAGTCAGTTTTGTTTCTTGAAGTGTCGGTATCTGTATTTTTTATTCTTTAAGTGGTTGTTCGAGTGCATATAATTTTCCTGCTCTTAGGATACTGCTTATATTCAGCGTCACCACAAAGGCTTGTATTCTGTTTGGGCAAAGTTGGCCAGAGGTTTCAAACTCCCTCTGTTTGTGTGTCAGTCCGGACTCCCCAGGAACCGACAGTTTTGTTGTACTGTTCTCGACAACAGAAGATCGGTTACCCCATGGGGTAAAATTTTGATTTCTGCCCAGCCTCATGATACGGTACTTGATTATAACAATTTTAGGAAAATTTTCAGTCTTTAGGACTGGAGTGGTTAGTTCCAGAACATTAATTTCCAGCCGCATCATTGGTGATCAGACGCTGACCACATTCCCACTTGCTGTAATTCAGACGTAGAGTGGAACTGAGGTGGTTCCTCCATCCTCCCTTGTCACTGGAATATGTCCTCTACTGCCTTTGAGCAATGTACCATATTTTTCTTTACCTCAGCTGATCTGCGGGTGCTTATTCAAACCTGACTTCTACATCTACGAGAACTTCCACTATCAGAAATTGGGACGCGCCGTCTCGGGTATAATGGTCCCCACTCATGTGCCTCACGTTGGGCTATTCCTCCCCCTTACGCAGTTCGGAGCTAAACCGTCACACAAGCTAATTAATTAATTTCGTGTGTCTATTTCTAGCCGAGTGCAGACATTGTAAGGCAGACCCTCCGATGAGGGTGGGTGGCGTCTGACATGTGTAGGTGACTACGTGTTATTGTGGTGGAGGATAGTGTTGTGTGTGGTGTGTGAGTTGCAGGGATGTTGGGGACAGCACAAACACCCAGCCCCCGAGCCATTGTAATTAACCAATGAAAGGTAAAATCCCCGACCCGGCCGGGAATCGAACCCGGGACCCTCTGAACCGAAGGCCAGTACTCTGACCATTCAGCCAACGAGTCGGACGTCACACAAGCTAACCGCGCACGAATTACTGTATTATTATTATTATTATTACTACCGGGGCTCTAGTCTAATCTGAATACTAAAGAAAATTAATCCTAGTCTCATAATGGCATGATATAGACAGTGTTAGACAACCTGAGCGAGCTGACTGCGCTGAGCAGGTCGTGTAGCTTTAAGCTTGTGTTCCAGAAATTGTGGTGCACCTTAAAATAGTTTCCTTTGGATTCACAATTTGACTTCAGACAAATGTAGCTTCATTAAGACCACGGCCACTAACCTCCCAGTCCTAGCTATTTCCCAATTCATTGTTCTCAAAGATCTATTTGTGTTAGCGAATCATTAAATTGCAAGAAGAAAGAGAACAAGAGGCATTACACAAATAATGTAATGGAGGCAGCTTTTGTGACATTCTTTCCAGCACAACAAGGAACAGAGATGAGATTATTAATCTAGTAACTGTATCATGGAGTACGGAGCTGCTATTGCAGTATTACGACTACGCTGCCCGTTATGGAAGACGGTGTTTTACTTTAGAGGACACATTATCTTCACCATTCGCTTTCATAGGTGTCTTAGTGCAGCAGAGCCTGCCCCGTTGTGCACGGGTAGTGTGCATCCCTCTTAGCCGGATGCCTCGGCTTCTATTACGGACCGTTTTAGGCACTCTTACCTGGATCTGTGAGTCCACTCACCAAACGTGATTAGAATCGAGGACTTATCTGACTGTGAGATAGCTGCCTCGGACTAGAAAACTAAGAATAACAGCTAAGAGGATTCGTCGTGCCGACCACACGACGCGTCGTAATCCACAGGTCTTCGGACTGAGCAGCGTAACTTTGCAGGCCAAGGCCATTCGGGGTTTTCATGCGATGGGTTTATTCTTAGTCCATTAAAAGCAACCAGGAGGAGAGGTATCCATCCGTCTGAGCTATTCATCCTGGCTATACCTGAGAACATATTAAACCCATAAATCTACGGTGAAAAAAAAATCGCTGATATTTATTTCAGCTACAAATAACTTTTTTGATAGTAGCCATGTTTTATTTCAAGAGTCTCGCTCCCCCGTGGGAACAGAACTCACCATGACGAGCGAGCCATCCTCTCGTGAAATGCCAGGACACTTCGGTGGATATCGAGTTCTGACTAACTTAGCAATTTTGGAAAATCCTTCATAACGAGAGATTTTGGCGACATGGTTAATCAAGGAATAAAGGATGGAAATTATTAATAAACATTACACGGAGACAGAATCCACAGGGTGAATGTAAATGCAATTAAGCCCGAAAGAAATTTGGCATCCATACTAGCGGATTTGCGGCACGTGTCGAGGTCGATTCCTAAGAAATCCCGCGAAGTTACATGTCAGAAATAAGTTTAGTACGCCCGTTGCAAGCATGGGAAAAATATAAAATTAACACCATAGTGACTTATAATTCTGTCTGAATTTGTGGAATAAATTTCAAGAAAATAGGTCCAGCTGATGTAGAATTAGGAGATTGCACCACCAAGCTTCATGGTGAGGGTAGCGTCCTCTCAGAGGGTATAAAAGAAATTCCCTCCACCTACATTTAACACATTCTATCTGAAGGTCTGGACGGTGGAACCCAAGTCACTCGTCTACAAGAAAGTGCGGGATTTGTGTCTTAAAATTAACTTACGTTGTCTATTCATGGGAATAGTTAAAGTAGAGTATTTAACTGAAGGTGATAGAAATTTTCCTGAGCTTCCGCCGACGAAATCTGTGAAGGCATATATTTCTGCTTAAAATACATAGCTGATTTCATCTTTTTACCTTGTGTGTGTTTGATATTGTCAAAGGGGGTTTGGAGGCTAGTCAGAGAAGGTCTGATTTCGTTATCTTTGGAACACCTGTTATTATTAGAGTGAACGGGGACAGTGTCCTGTGAAACAGTCGCATTCGACAGCAGAGAGGAAATTTCGTCGTATGAGTAAAGCGAGGAAAGTGCGTCATTTTGTGTTGTTAATCAATAGCGAGTGTAAAATCTGTGTATTTGTAAGTAATCTATAAGTTGATGATGTATTCTGCCAACATGAGTGGCTAAATCCGAAGTGAGCTGGCTAAATGTAGCCGAAAGTTCCAAGATGACTACTTACAGGTCTGTCTACATTTTGTATTAATGTTGTAGATAAAATTTGTTTGTCCCAATAACATTTTCCAGTGCGTGTGTCGAATTAGTATTTAATAATGTTCAGGCGAAAGTGTTATATTTCCGGTCGTCGTGTGAAACTCTTCAGGGCAGTAAAAATAACGTCGAGAAAACGTAAAATGCGGAGTTTAAATAATGTGTTAAAATTATTTGAGATAATGTTCAAACTGAGTAAAGTTAGGAAGATGATAACGATAGTACAGTCGCAGCGAACATGTTAATTTCGAATATCCTTTGAGTTCAGAAAAATTTAAGTGAAATAATAATAATAATAATAATAATAATAATAATAATAATAATAATAATAATAATAATAATAATATTCACAGAAGGATAAATTTTCGATGTTAAACATGTATTTAACCGTAATGTTGAATAAGATGTGCGTTCGTGTCGAAATCCAGTGAAGTCTGATAAAGTTATATTTATTCGTGGTAAGTTAATTTTTGTAATACCGTGTATCTTGTGATATGGGAAATCACGGTATGTTATTTTGTCCTTGAAGTCCGAGAAAAGTTGGAATAAAAGTTATGAAAATATTCTTATAAGATTGTTCGTCACGGGAGTATCAAGGTTGGAAACGTTTTGAAATATATAGAAATGGATTGTGTAGGAATGATATGATGAGAGAATAGTTATGTAGAAATTGAAGACATAGGAAGCCTGTATTTCATGAGTAATGACGCCATGGTGATAGGCGATGAAGGTGAATTTTAGAGACAGGCTATATTTGCCGATGGCGAAGAATTTTTGAGACAGGCTGTGTATAATATATGATATTTCTGAGGCAGGCTGTATATGAGATTCCGCTAGTAATCCGGAACAGCTGACCGGTTGAATGACGGTCAATGTCGAAGTGAGTGCTTTGTGACGCACATTATGATTTCAAATGAAGAACTCCCCATGAAAAGCAATTTCTGTAGAAGATTGTAGCTCTTGGCAGTTAAGTCCAAATGACGATTTATGTAAAGTCAGCATAGTGAATGTTATGGAACGCGACCTCAAGAATAGCAGGGCATTCTGAAAAATACCTTTGGTTTTATTTAACTGTTGTGACTAATTTCCATTCGGTAAATTTTATATTACGTGACGAGATTATCATTAAATCGGACACATTGTGGAATGAGATATTGGACGTTATTAAAGTGATAGTGTGGATTCATTGAATTTCGCTTAACTGGATATTTCGTTGATATGAAGGTTTGGAACAGTGAGATGGTAGGCGATTTTGGGCCTCACCCTAGAATTACAGTGTGGATTTTTGCGATGGTGTTGATTACTGTTTTGGCGATATTCACGTAATGTTAGACGTGTGCTGAAATTCATTATTATTTTTCCAAACTTCACTACGTATGTCGAGATCGTGTTTGAGTCGTGGATTGAGTAGCCGCGCGTAAATAATTTTCATTTTTCGTTTTTATTGATGAGATAGGGACTTAGTTGCATATCCAGACTTGCGTTCATTCTGTGGCAAGATTCGTTTCATTGTGTGCTATGGTTTCTACAAGGTTTCAGGCTATATAACAGTAATTACCTTTGAAGTTATGATTTCGCGTGACATTTTAGAGGATGAGTAGACAACCCAGTTTCCGCTCGGCAATAGATTTAGGACGTTATGCGTATCATAGGAGTATACTGATGAGTACACATCCCCGTTTACGCTCAACGATAGGTTTAGGAGGCTGTGTGTGTATAGATGTTCTTGTTGGGGTGTGTAGACACTGTAGGCGACAACAAGATTAGGGTGTCGTCTGTATATAGTCAAGTCTTATATTAGGTGTTTTTGCGAAGTGACTTGAACGATGGTAGTGTCTGCAGTAGTGTATGTAATGCGAAGAGTGTTAGCAAAGTAATAGTGAGGCCATGTTTCGGTACAATCCTTACCAGCTGGAAGGTGTTTACATAAGCCTGGAACTACCAGAGGCATAACGTGAGGGTTGTCCAGCATTGAATACTGAGCTAACGGTGATTGATTATTACTGTTGTTTGCCACGCGCGTTTGAGTTCATTGAACTTTACTATTTTTCATTTATTCCTTGACTTAATTATTGTTGTCGTTCAGACATCTGATTGCTTTGATAGTGCCGTGTGGACACTTAGCTTATTTCTGTTAGACTTAAATTACGAAAACGGTTTCGATTCGTCAGCTGGGAAAATATTTTATTTTCAATTTTCGTTCTTTCATTTTATAGTAGGTATGACTTTGATATATCAATAACTTTACTTAGTTTATTGGGACAAGCATAAGTAGGCGGACTTGTAAGGGTAGTCAGAATTTGTAAAATGGAAAGAATTCCGTAGATTGTTTTGGTATTTATTTATTTATAGTGAAGTAGTACTGTGAAGGAAAATTGAAAATTTGAAAATAAATTTTTAGAAAAGTAAATTAATATTGTACCCGGTGTATCAGGGTTTATTAAAATTGGAATAGAGATTTATAGTTCCGGAAGTAAAAAGGGCTAATTTGTTATGTTGGTTAATGTAATATTATCTTATCATGTGGACTTGTAAGTTTATGAAACTTAACATAACCGTTTATAACCTGAAAGCTGGTTTTGTAACAATATTTTTCAAGTGAGTTATCGCGTGTTTCTTTAACTTCAGTGTTTAGCATATCTTCTAAATGCATGATGGATAAGTGTTTCCTGCATTTCGCAGTTTTGTTCCTTCAGAACAACGTAACGTAAGATCCTCTCGGATCGACTTGTTGTTGTTGTTGGTTCCTTCTGAACAGCTGTTTGGGTTATGCATGTTTCAGCATCGGGATTATTCAATAACTTAAGGGTGTCACGAGATGACAATACATGGTGGAAATTTATTTTTAATTATGACTGCTGCTGTTAACCGGTAGTGAACATCATGCTTTCCAGTAGTATTTCGCAACATATCCGAAGCAACTGATAGTCAATTTGGTTCGATTAAGGGTCCATTCGGCAGGTGTTTCCATATCTGACAGGGTATTTGACTGGTGGATAACCTTAATTAAATGTAAATCTGAAATTCTACTTGTTGAAGGTCAGATTTTCTACGGATCGTGTGGATTAATTCTCAGTTACCGTTTGGATCAAAAGGTGCCCGATTTTCAGGTTTTATTTTCGTTTCTCTAGTTTTCGCTGTCCACTAATTTGCGATATTTTATACTTTCCTCCGAATAAAGTTCTTCGATAAATGTAAAAGTAATCACACTCAAGCAATGCAATGTGACAGTATTTAAATGTTAAATAATTAAACATTTCTTTTCTGTTGAATGATTTTATAACATAGTTGCTCCTCATTTCAAGTAGTTAGGCTCTCTTCTGAACCCCATCCTCTGATTAAGATCGTGATGGAAACATACTCGCTACGACCACAAGATTTAAGCGTTCGATATTGATCTATGGCAGCAGCTGTGACCGACCAACGATGGAATGGTAAGTTCAAGGATTCAGTAGGTGAAGTCGATTAGTCGTAAGCCTTGTAATTCGAAGGCAATGGATGTGTTATGTCCTGGCTGAGTTCGGTGACATATGAGATAAACTCTGTGTCGTTGTCTTCCAGCAAGTAAGCAAACTCCTGCAGGAAAACAGTGAGACATATCGGCGTCACATAAAACTGACGGAAACGAAAAAGATAGGATATTACGCAACAAAAGTCAAAAATATTTACACTGAAAAACTAAGAAGAAAGGAAATTATTTGTTCCAAATTCTAAAGAGTAACAGGAAGGAACAAGTGGACCAGCGACGGGAATCCATTCAAGTACAATGTAGATATAAACTAGACTGCAATTCATCCCTTTTGGTTAAATGCGATAGAACAACCTCTGTTCGACCCCGTAACTTAATGGTCACCATTTAGATCTTCGATTCACGGAGTCCCCCGTTCGATTCTCCACCGGTCGGAAATATGAACTGCATCCGATTAATTTCCCTGCCTCGAAAACTGAGTGTTTGCGTTCGTCCCGATACACTCTACTTCGTAAATACGAAAAACGCATCACGCTACCAACCACCACAGAAATGCGAAATAGTGAATACATTCCTTCAAACAAGAATAGTGTCAGGAAGGGCATTCAGCCATGAAAGAGTGGTAGGTCCACATGTACGACACAGTACACAACCGTAATCACGCTGGCAAGTGGGAAACGGCGAAGAAGGGAAGGAAGATATAATCTCAAAACTTTTATTTCAAAGCTTAATTATCGTTTATTCGTATAATGAATTAAGGTACTTGGTATGTTGTATTTTAATGCATTGTGTTTTAATATGTTTTGTTGCTGACGTATTCATATTTTTTATGTTAATTTTTAGTCGTAAATTTAATTTTAATTTCATGTGCATCCTTGGCAAGCAAGGCTGCCTTGCGTCGGAACTTACTGCTGTCCTAAACCTAAAAAGGTGAAGCACAGATTTTTTATATCCTACGGCTTTCATCATACATTCTAGGGTAAACTCTACCTACATACAAACCAAAGTAATCGTGTCTCATTTAGAAAAAAAATAATAGCTGCCTTGCAACAAAGCTTAACTGTTCAACATAACAATACTGACGTCCTAAGCCTTAATCGGACAATCACAAAAGTTTTTTGATAATTTTATGGATAGCATTTAGGGATCACACTACCACTTTTCAAAATACAATAACCGTGTCTCGTTTAGGAAGTGATGAAAAACACTGATGAATGATGATGTATCTCAAACGTTTATAGAAATCCTATGCGAATTAGCAGTATTGTGTTTTCCTCAAAGATTTAGCCGTACATTTGAGATCCAAAGCATAATTTTGGCGGACTAAGAATGAACTTATCAACATATCCACCAGTTTTTGATAGTAAGCAAATAACGATGTAGCTTGATACTTGTTCGGTCCGAATCAGGCATTGCTCTCCTTCTTCTCGTTTTCATTCATATGTTAAACGTAGATGAAATAACTGCTACTAACATTATTGTACAAAATTTTGAGTTAGGTCATACGTACAAGACTGTCGATTCTCTTCATCACAGAGTTGAATAGTCAGCACAGGGAATGGTCAACAATCTGTATGATTTTTCTGATTTTTTTTGAAATTTTGAAACTTACATCACCCCACAATAGTGCCTAACAATGTACCAAATCATACTTTTATATGGGAAGACTATAAATCGTCATATAAACTGTGTTCCATAAAGTCAATATCAAACTTACATGAGATGGTTGGGGTGGAATTCAACAGAGGAACTCAAATTGTGAGATTAAAAATAAAGTCAATTTAGCGGACCATGCTGAAGTATACTTCATGATCTCAAGAATCGCCAGATCAAATGTCCTGCCAGGGCCTAAAAACACACGAAGGTGAAAAGTGTGTAAGATGAAAAGAAACAAAATAATCTTGATAAACTTAGTACACTGATAAAACAAATCTCCAGAAGAAAGTTAAAACAGAATACAGAAATTTTACAAGATTGAACTGCTACTTGCACCCGATAGCCTAAAAGGGTGCATAATATTCCTAATTTTAATGTTAAAATTAAGCTTCTTCATATCCTAGGGTGTCACGTATTTATACAACAGTGAACTTTTTAATTCGAGTGATATTTAAAATGAACTGAAGAATTGATATTTCATGAATGTACGGTTGTTATAATCCCAATTGGAAACCACCTTTGTTAACATTCACCGGTGTTTTAATAATAAATACAACAGCGAGAGTTCATTGAAAGATGTTTCAAGATATATTGTACCAAATATCAATTATCTTCGCCATAAAGAATTTTTTGGCAGTGTGCCTCATTTACTTCCGTGGCTTGCTCGGGACTGAATTCAAATCACGTTATTTCCGTTCTTTCCTTCTCACATTCCTTTGCTATTTTTTAGTACCGGGAATAAAGTACAACTGTCTCGCGAATGGCTAAAAGATCTCAGATCATTTGTGTTTTGTGTGACTGTCTCCCACACTGTCTTGATTAAAACTAATACTTCATTACTATTACACTCTATATCCAGACTGGATCATGTTCTTTTATGTACTTTGTGCAGATGTTGCCAACGTATCGTTTACATTTCGCCTTGCATACCGTATTTGCCCTTAGTGTTGCCAATTTGGTGCTTTCAAAACTAAATCGGGTGTGTTTTAGAGTAATCTGTGCCGAATTGAAATGAATAGCGAAAATCTCGTGCTTTAGCAGAAAAGAGTGTTAGTTAATACGGAGCCCTCTGAGAAATAAAGGAAAAGTAACTATTTAGTAACTTAATTTCAATTTCATTATATCATTGCGTGAAATAACAAGTGTAGATTTCTCTTCCAAATGTACTTTAGTGCGCGATTCCTTAAAATAATCCTATCATTATTGACGTAACGGTGTGGATTTCTTTAATCTGTATGCCAGTTGACGCCAGTTGAGATTTAAACGCAGTTGAGTAATGAGTTTTTTCAGAGTTCAATATTATCGGCTGTCGTGCAATAATTGCCTGCAATGATCAATTAAGGAAGTTTAATCGTTTCGAGTGTGGTAGTGAATTAGTTGTTTGCTTTTTAAGTGCGGTGAAAATATGATGCGTGGAATTAACAGGAACTGTACAATTTTGGGTGCAAGTTACGTCACTTAGCGATGTCAGTGGGGAAATCCCTCTTCATAAAATAATAAAAATTGCACTCTTTCTCTTCCACATCCAAAGGAGGACGTGTAGAGTGTATTTAGCCAAGTTGTTATAAAAAATCACGACCGGGAAATAAGTTGGAAATAAAAACATGACATTCTACTTTATGAATCAGATTTGGACTTTACAAATATCGTATTTTTTTAACTACAGACGTAGTGGGAAAAATTCAAAGTATACTGTCACATTTCACAAGAATCTGCAACGACGAAGGAAAAGTAAGTACCATATTGTAGACGAGGATGACATTGAGGAAGACGATTTATAAATGTGGGTGCTCAGTACCTTATCTAACTTAAGTTTTGATGCTATTCTGGCGTCTCCTTTTGCCAAGGATTTAGCATTTTATCAATTTTCGAGTTGACATCATTGGTTGCTCGGTAGTAGATGGAGAATCGAGATAGAGATGATGGTGGTGAGTTTTTTGGTGTTTTTGATTATATTCATGATTACGACGACGATGATAATGTGTTCATAAAACATGCTATAGTTGATAATTCTTTGAAGGCAATAATGTCGATCCTCTTCAGTCTACCATGAATTGCCACACTCGGAACTTGTTTGTGAACGATAGATCTAACTTTCGTCAAAGACGTTACTGGCATGGAACGAACTGTACGGTGATAACAGTCACAGAGCGGTGCGTCAAGGGCGTGAGCGGGTGTTGCTGAGGCAACGTCTCCAACAGTTGCAGTTCCGTTTCCTACAAAACACAGCTCGCTTTGGTGGCTCGTTGAATATCATTTAAGAACCTCCATCCATTCTGATCTGAAAAGTTTTTGTAGTCCCGTAGACCTGGCGGTAAGACCTCATACAATATAGCACCTGTTTTTTCTATTCTTTATTTTATTTCTACCGAACTCGCGAACTCTAGATACTTTCATAATTTTCCTAAGCTTCGCCAGAGTTTCCCTTTTACTGAGCAAATTCGCAATGGAGCAAAGCTTCAGCTGCTTTAATTATTTTCACATTCTTCTTATATTATGACCCTACTGAGGACATAGTTGTCTCAGCAACACCAAGGAGATCTCATTCTGTTTCTATTTTGAGTGACTGTCCCCCGCCTGTCTTAAGTAAACCTGATCACTCGTTACTATTAAACTATACTACCAAGTCGGATCTTTTTATTGTGTATCCATCTTACTGTATTTGCTGTTTGCCAACGTTTCGAATACATGAGTCGCATCCACCCGGAATCAAAATTTAGTTTACCATTGCATTTTATGAGTTTATTCCACCCGGACATGAATATGTACGGTATAACTGCTCAAAAAGGATGAACGCATGGTATTGAATGTTCCTCACATGTAATATTTCATTTTATGTACTATCAAAATATAATCCACCTGTCTTGTACATGCAAACCCTGTGGATACCCATAATGCGACTGTACATGTAACGCATTAATACTCACTCAGTTGTGTACAAAAACATGTTTGAAATATAACCGACCTTGGAAAATTGCCTTGTCCCCACCTAGTAACACCGCAGTACTTGAACTATCCATATATAGCCAATGGGACATCATTTATCAGACTATCACCATGCCTGTTGGTGTGAAGAGCGCACCAGGTTTTGCATCAGGATGATTGAATTAATGTCTGACTGCAAGTGATTAAATATGCTTTTCTCTTTTTGAAACACTAGTGTCGATACTTACTTCCAATATTTGTGTCGTTCTTCTTTGAATATTCAATAAACCATTCAGAAAGAGTAAGAAATAGATGTAAATGGGGATCTAGAGTGATATTTCTACAGGGAAATGTACATTGCATAAATTGTCTTGCCCATTTTAACAGAATAAAAGTTGTCTTCTACATTTAAACTCAAAATTCTTATTCACTTGTTATCACTTAATATGTTTTGGAATTGTAGTTGGCTTAAAAGTAAATGATGATGTAGAAATAACTGTTAAGCTTGTTGAAAAATCAGAATGGAAGTCGTGAAACGTTTATATCAGTTCCTGATGAAAATTTAAAAAACGAATATAGAAAGTTTTGCAATAGTGTGACTAGAAACTTTAGTAATGTTTATCAAAGCGACTAATTTACCCCTACTCGATCCTGGGTAATCAGTCTCGCCAGGATTTTTTCTGCTACGTATTCCATATTCAGACGATTTTCATGTATGTTGGTGTTTGGAAAATGTTCGCTAAGAATGGTATACATCCAAATAAATCAATTTCTGCAGCGCTTGATGAGCAGTGGAGAACAGAACTTGAACCTAAATAACTGAAATGTGAACACCACAAGTTATTGCCAACAGAAGCAAATTATTATGATATTATTCCTTTTCCTTGGTCATAACTAATATGTGGCTAGTTTTAGAATTTGTAAAATCAGTCGTTAATGCTTGTCACTAGCACTGTAAATAAAGCATTGTTCATGTTGTGCCAACCACGTTTACTGTGGGTCTGATTGCAACCCCTATTCTCTGGAAAATTATAGTCTACTCTTTCACGATAGTAAAAAACCTGGGACTACTTTCGGGATCCAACTCTAAGGAATGTTAGGGCCGGACAACTTGGGGTTACCCAGCTAAAAGAACATGCAAATCCACCCCTTCACTCTCCACTCAAACAGGTCAGTACACTTGTACAGAGGCAGTTTTCCCTTCCTCACTTGCCCTCACTATCACACTTCTTCTCCTTCAGTCAATCAGCTGATTCAGATAAACTGCTACTCTGTAGTTCGTTTTAGATTTTGTTAACCCCATATTAATAACAGAGGGGGTAAGTTCTCTTTAAGATTAGTATTCTGAGATTCATTTGTCGGTGCGGACACTGATTAATATGAGCAATGTCTCTCTTCAAGGAAAACGCTAAGATAGTAATATTTCGAATTCTATGACGACTCTCCCAATCCTAAACTCATGAATTAATCCACAGTATACTGCCACAGACCTTTATATCATATACCGTCTCCGCACTGAAAAGTGGTCAGGTCTGTTAAAGAAAGAAGTCCCAATCATGTGACAAGAACGCATTTATTCACGAAAATTCACTCGAATTTCAGAATAGGAATAAGGTGACAGTGAAGACAGGGAGTTTTTTCTTACTAGTTACTTTACGTCGTACCGACAAAGATAGGTCTTTTGGCGACGTTAGGACAGGAAATGGCTAGGAGTGGGGAGGCAACGGCGTCGCCTTAATTGAGATACAGCCCGAGCATTTGACTGGCGTTAAAATGTGAAACCACGGAAAACCGTCTTCAGGACTGTCGGAAGTGGGGCTCGAACCACTATCTCCAGGATAATGGATACTGGTGCACGTAGGCGACTTCAGCCATCGAGCTCGATGGCAGGACATTTAACCAAATTTATCTCCGTAAATATACTGTGAAAATATTAAAAAAGTGTGTTGATTTATTAGTAACCCCGGTATTGCAGCCATGAACTTGTCCAATTCTAGTAAATTTCATAAGAGGACCATTTTGATAAATTTCATGTACATGACTGCCACTCAGTGGCATACACAATGTGGAGTTCATCGGATTAAATTCTCCTTTAACATTTGAACTCCTCTCCTTTGCATTGAAAATATATCTATCTATGTATCTATGTATCTATAAAATACATGTCCTGACTGACTGACTGACTGACTGACTGACTGACCGACCGACTGACTGACTGACTGACTGACTGACAGATTCATCTCCGCAGAGCCAAAATTAGTGGACATATAGAAATGAAATATTGGGGATACATTCATATTAGAGTGTAGGTGCTCACTGAGGTATGATTTCTGGACATTCCGTTGCTAAGGGGAGAAAAGGGGTTAATTTTTAAATTGAGTATATCTATATCTCAAAAAATTAAAGTTTACAGACGTAAAAATTCGTCTTTGGAATCTCCTTAAAAATAAAGAAACACGTTTTTTGTTTCCGGAAAATCCCATTAAGGGGGTGAAAAAAGGTGAAAAAGTGGTTGAATACCTTTTATGAGGATACTTATAACTCAAAAACTGAAGACATTACAGGCATGAATATTTGTATTTGAAACCTCATTTAAAAATAAAGAAACATGTATTTTATTTTCGAAAATCCAATTAATGGTGGGGGGCGAGGGTGAACAGGAATGAAAAAAGGGGGTGAATTAGTGAAGGAATATATCGACAGTATATCTCAAAAACGTAATATGTTACAGACGTAAAAATTGGTACATGGAATCTCCTGTAAAAGTAAAGAAACATAGATAACTTATTTTCGAAGAATGCACTTAAGGGGAAGTAAAATAGAGGTGAATTTCTAAAATGAGCACATCTACACTATACCTCAAAACATAATATGTTACAGAAATGAAGACTGGAATTTTAATCCCTTTTAGAAATAAATAAACATGCTCTTTTTGTTCTTGGAACACAAAAAAGCCCTTAGGAGGTAAAATGGAGAGAAAAGGGGGTTGAAGTCTTTTTATTAGAATATTGATATTTCAAAAACTGAAGATGTTGCAGGCGTGATAATTGCTAATTGGTATCTCCACTAAAGTTCAAGAAAAAGCTATATGTTGTTTTCTGAAAATCCACATAAAGGGGGGAGGGTGAAAGAATTGAAAAATTACTTGAATTATTTGTATGAGGATACTTATACCTCAAAAACTAAAGATGATGCATATCTATATCTCAAAAATTTAAAAGTTTACAGACGTAAAATTTGGTATTTGGAACCTCCTTTAAAAGTAAAGAATCACGTATTCCTTTGATTTCAGAAATTTCAGTTAAGGGGGTGAAAGAATTGAACATTTTTTTGGATTATTTGTATGAGGATACTTATGTCTAATAAAGAATAAAGTTATTACAGGTGTGAAAATGATTTAGATTCTGCTTTAAAAAAAGAAACACTGATTTTGGGTGGAAAATCAAGTCCTTTTATCTGGACACATATATCTCAAAAGCTGAAGATGTTAAAGTCTTGATAATAGGTGTTTGGGAGCTCCTTCATAAACAAAACTCACTTAAGGTGGAAGGGAGAAAGGAAGTGAACAATTGAATACCTTTTATGAGCATATTTATATCTCAAAAACTGTAGGTTACAGAGGAGAAAACTGGTATTCGAAATCTCCTTTAAAAATAAAGAAACACGCAATTTTAAGGGGATTACATTTACGGGGGTGGGGTGAAAAAGGCGTTGAATTGTTTTTATGCGGGTAATTATATCTCAAAAACAGGAAATGTTTCAGAAACATGAATTTTAGGCTTACGGAAAATACACTTAAGGGCCTGAAGAGAATGTACAAATCGGGAGAATTTTTAAAATGAGTACAGCTATATCTACAGTATATGTTAAAAACTTAACATGTTACCGACATGAAACTTGGTGTTTAGGGAGTCCTTTATAAATACAGGAAAACATATTTTTTTGTTTTCGGAAAACAAGTGAAAAAAGACTTGAATATTTTTTATGAAGAATCTTATATCTCAAGAATTGAAGATGTTACAGACGTGAAAATCGGTATTTGGAATCTCCATAAAAATATAGAAACACGCATTTTTTATTTTCGGAAAATCCATTGAGGTGTGGGTGGGGTCGGGTTGGGGAAGGACTGATAACGGGGTTGAGTTCCTTTTTTGGGGATACTTATATCTCAAAAAGTGAAGATGTTACAGACGTTGAAATTAGTATTTGAGATCTACTTAAAAATAAAGAAACATGTTTTTTTCAACTTGAGAGTATCCTGTTTCTCACACGTAGTTCTATGTTGCATGGTGATCTTAACCTCAAAAGGCAATTCCATGAACGTGGTTTAGGAAAATTTGTGGGGTAAATGTAGGTAAATTTTTCGGTGAGTTTTTACACTTTAGCGATTTTCAGATAATGACTTAGTACAATACCGAGGAACGATAACTTTTATCAAATCACGAAGCCCACGCGATTGAAGCCGCGGGTAACTGCTACTATATATAACTAGCCAGATTCCCGTGCATCGCTACCTATTTTAAGTTTTACAGTTTGGAGGGCCCACTGTCATCCTAGCCTGTAAAATACGCCCTCAGTTTCTGCGGCAAACCATTTTGGTCGAATGATTATTTATTTTCTGATTTAACACTCATTTGAACCCCATACGGAAGAATTTGAATGTTTGAAACATCAAGGATATAAAAGCGACAGACCTGTGAAATTTTGATATAGTAAGTCGAGCATTAATAGAGCAATGAATACGATTCAAAGGGGTGAATGGTTTTAGATATTTATTAACATCTAAGATATAGAAGACGTCTATTCATAAAAATAATTTCGTGTCTGAGACGGTCTCGCAAGAATGGACATTGTGGTTTTCAATGTCAACCATCATCTAAACCCCTTAGAGGAGAAATATTTTGCAGTATACCTAGGACATAGAAGACACTTCGTGTAATATTACAACTTTGTACTTCTAACGATTTTGGAGGGATGAATAATTTCGTTCCCAGACCTAATCTCATGTAACACTTTAGGGGTGGAGCGTTAAAAATATTTCCTAATTCACATCTAGGCTTTAAAATATACACCGCTTTTTGGAATTCTGTCTTCGTACGTTAAACCGTTTCGGAGGATGGAATGAACATATTTGTTTTCGGATCTTAACGCCCCGTTTAAGTTTCTGAGGTATTAATTTTTTATTTATGTTTTATTTAACACCTAGAAATTCATTTGGAATTTTTAAAGCCATAATTCAGACGGTTTTATATAAATGCATATTTTTGTCACCATCCTCAACCCCACCCCATCAAAACCACCTTAAGGGTGTATTGCTTTAAGTCCACTTCTTATTTGTAACTCCTTTTACACCCCCTTATGTTGATTCCAGCACCCTCCCCCTTCACAAAATAAGTGTGTGTATATTTTTAATAAAAGGGATTCCAAATACCAATTTTCTCGTCTGTAACATCCTTCGTTTTCGAGATATAATTATACTCAAGCAAATAGTTCAACTAAGTTTTCAATTCACTTATACCCCTTAATTGGATTTTCCCCAAAACAAAAGAATTCGTGTTTCGTTATATTTAAAGGAGATTCCAAATACAAATTTTCATGTCTGTAACATCGTCAGTTTTTGAGAAACTAAATGTCTTCATAAAAATAATTCAACCAATCTCTCCGTCCTTTTTACATCCCCAACCCTCAGATGTTTTTTTCGAAACAAAAAATACGTGTTACTTTATTGTTATTGACATTAAAAAGACCAATTTTCACGTTTGTAATACGTTAAGTTTTTGAGATATACTGTAGCCATATTTATTTTTAAAATTTACCCTCATTAACACTTCCCCTTAAGTGGATTTTCAGATTTTTTTCATGTTCCTTTACTTTTACAGGAGATTCAAAATACAAACTTTATGTCTGTAACATCTTCAGTATTTGATATATAAGTATCCTCATAGAAAGAATTCAACATTTTCTTCACTTCTTTTTACCTACCCTACCACCCTAAGTGGATTTTCCGAAAAAAGAATAATAGCCTACGTGTATCTTTATTCTTAAATATTCTAAATACAAATGTTCATGTCTGTAACATCTTCAGTTTTTGAGATATAAGTATCGTCACAAAATGCACTTTTCAGTCCTTGTTATAACCCCTTAAGTGAATTTTCCGAAAACAAAAATGAATTTTCCTTATTTTGAAAGGATATTCCAAATATCAATTTTTCACGTCTGTGATATCTTCGTTTTTGGAGATACCAGTATACTAATAAAAATAATTCAACACCCTTTTTCATTCATTTTTACCCCACCCAAGTGTATTTCCCAAAAGCAGAAAGGTATTACTTTATTTTTAAAAGAGATTAAAAATACAAATGTCAACGTGTGTGACATGTTCAGTTTTGATATTTATTGTAGCTCATTTTAAAAATTCACCCCCTTTTCACTTCTGTTTACCCACTTTTATGTAGGTTTTCCAAAAACAAAAATATACTTGTTTCTTTGTTTTTAAAGGAGATTCCAAATACCAATTTCCATGACTGTAACATATCCGGTACTGATGTGGGTTCCGGGTGTGGAGACGAAATCTCTCTGATGAAAAGACGACACACACAATAATCCTTCTGATGTTTGAAAATAATTGAAAATATTGTAATTGGCCTCCAGTTATGTAGAATATTTGGATATATTTCTTCATGAAGTAAATACTTTCTTTGTGAGGTATCCCTTTTAAAATGAGAATAAAAGAAATGAAAATGCTGATAATATTCCCGACAATCTGTCCTAAATATTCCTTATGAAAGGGTATATAGACAGACGCTAAATACCTGAAGAATATTCGGGTCTATTTTTCATATCATACGGAGAATCCACACATCTTTCAATCCATACGTCGACACATACGTCTTTCAATCCGAAGGAATGCTATGCGGATGTTATACTTATTTTTCGACTTCATACGGCATGTTTTTCAAAATTTCTTCGTTTTTGATAATGGGGATTTTACCATTGCAGGGTTTGTTATTTAAGATTATACTTGCCCAGTGATCGTAAAGAAACACTCCGTAAAATACTACATGTTAACGCCAATGTATTCTTAGTGAGACGGCAATTGTCTGTGTTGACTATGGACTCACAGCCAAGAATCGCAATGAATGTGTAGGAAATACCACGGTCCGATAGTGGACGGGACCTTCGAATGGCATCAACGAGCAAGTGGTGGTCCGGTAATCACTCATCCAGCCAATGCATGAGCAGAGCAAGTTTGTTAATAAAAATAAGCCATTTTAAATTATATTCATAAAAAATAGTTTGGTTACTAACTTATATTTCCGTAATTACATCACTATATCCTACTTTCCACTGAAGAGTATCGTTCCAAAACTTGCTCAATCAATAGACAAGAGGCACTCAGAACACCGTCAGTCTTTTGCACATGCACATCTCTCATGTTTGTTCACGCCAAATGATGGTGTAGTTATCGGTCGTTGAGTACGTCTTATTGCTTGATTTCAGCGTTGTTTGAGAGTTCCTGTTCAATAATTACGTGCATTCTGACACCAACTGTCGGTGAGTATATTTACATTTTAAAAGAACACATTGAATGTTACGGAAAGTGATGTATTAACAAGTAGAACAGATATAGAAGACACTGCCGTTGTCTATTTCTACGTTATGGATACAGAACTGTAGAAGTTATACACAGAGGGCGAAAACAAACAGGCAGAGGGTAACAAAATACAAATTAGACGGTAAAAGTACCAACAATCGACTCTCCTCCTCTAGCATATGAAAAGCTTGGATGTTGTGCCTCAAGGATAACTGGCGAAATATTTTTTTATATTTTTTGTGCAAGGAAGGGGGGACATCTTCATAGGACAAGTTTCTTTTAAAATATATGGTTGAGGGGGATGCAAAACATGGATACGATGAGGAGCAAACCGGTTCAAGTAAAACACTTTGCGTATACATGAAGAAATCCATCAGTACCAAAGCTTCCCAATGAATAATGTGCACTTCCTGCGACAGACTATTTAGGTTAACGAGAATGTTCAGAGAAAAAAGGCATATCTTCAAAGGAAAAACGTTGAATAATGTATACGGTAAGACTTAAAAAGGACATGAATATAACCGAAAGCTTAATTAAGCATATCGCCTAGTACAAATGTCGTGAAAGTCATTATAGGCGATCGAACAGTGGGACAAGATCTACCACCAGAAAGGTCAGTTAACAAAATGTGCCATAAATGGAAATCACAGTAAGAGTGTATCGATGGCTTACTTCTAAAACCTTGTATATCCCAATGCTCTTCCTACCCATTATATTCTTTAAGACTCGTCATGCCTCCCAGCCACATATTTATATGCAGTGCATGAGTATAATTTTTGTTGTGTTCAATTTCTTATGCTGGCGTATAAACTAAAATGGACCTTATCATACCGTAAGGTAGGGACGATGTTTGCCTGGCGAATGCATTTCAGATTCATTTTCCTTTACACATTAGCATAGTAAAATGTACTAAACGAAAATTCTTCTGATGGACTGCATATAAATACGTGGCATGAAGGTGTGACCAGTCTTAAGGAATATAATGGGTAGGAAGAGCATTGGGACATACGAGGTTTTAGAACTAAGCCAACGATATGTGTTCACACAAAATTTCTATGACTTATTTATGGCAATATTTAACCTGTGTTTCATCAATCCTCGAGCCGATGTATATTCATTTTGCGATTAGAAAACAAGAAGTTCCAGACTGCGAAAGAAGAAATAAAAGAAAGTAAATTATGATTGATAAACGACTACACAAATTCAGAGCGAAGAAACGTTACCCACAATTTAGAAGCGGTCCACCGCAATCCATAAAATCTGTATATGACTACAACAGAATCAGCCACTTTCTGCATTTTCGATTATTGACACGTTATACAGTCGGCAAGTATAGTTTTGCAACCTCACATGTAGGGTGTACCATGGCTGGGAAAAAAGGGAAAAGAAAAGGATCAAATGAGGTGGTATCAGCACTAATGCATTTCATGCAGCATTTAGAAGAATTGGTTCCGTCCCATATTAATGAAGTTTGTATACTCACCGATAGCGCACCTTCGCCGATCCACTGAGTGGTTATATGGATTCTAAAGGAAGGTGAACAAATTCGAACATTTTTTCCCCGTGCGAGAGCATAGTTACATTTCCCTTAATCGTGTATTTGGCTGCGTAGAGAAGGATCTGACCAAGAGGAATGCTACGGATTCTCCTACCGAGTGTTATGATATGAATGGCTTTCTTTTAAAACATCGAATGTCCCAATGCTCTTCCTACCCATTATATTCATTAAGACCAGTCACGCCTCCCAGCCACATATTGATATGCAATCCATCAGAGCAGTTTTCGTTTTGTTCTTTTTCCTTTGCGTGCGTGTAAAGAAAAATGGTCCTTACCGTATCGTACTGCAGGGATATTGTTTGCATGGCGAATTTACTCACTCATACATCATAATGTACTTGAGGTTCATTTTCCTTTACACGTCAGCAGGATTGAAGGACTGCATATAAATATGTGGCTAGGAGGCATGGTCAGTCTTAAGGAATGTGACTGGTAGGAAGAGCATTGAGACATACGAGGTATTAAAAGAAAGCCATCGATATTTTTAAGCACCATGGTAGGGTATTAATAGGGTATTAAGTGTTTCGGTCCGAGCCCTTTATGACCGCGGAAAGGAATTTTGTTCAGTGCTTAGAAGAAGACGCTGTTTGACTATCTCCAGTCTCTCAGCGATCAGATCAGGTTTCCTTATTGAAAGCTAAATATGTTACAATTTTTTTGAATACATCACGATGCCAAGTGAAACAGATGGCTTTTATAAAACTGCACTCAATTCTTCTCACTGTTCCAAGGAGAACGGCAACACAATTGTATACCATGCAGATGAAGAACCAGAATAGGCGTGCACTGTAACCTGTAAAACTCTTTCTACAATACATCCATAATAGAACTGAAAAACTCCCCGGAATAAGGATGTAGCTAACAAATTTTTGAGAAGTGAGATTTCAGTGGAAATAGGATAGATCATCACGCATCCATGCTGTGATATCATCTCATATCTTATATTTGAACTTCAAACTAGTTTACAGCCAGCAGAAATTTGTCCTCCGTGGTGTAAAGATGAAACATCAGTCAAGTTGGTGGACAGTCCTTGTATTTGTTCATCATTAGGAGTAACAGTTCATTTAAATAAAGGCCAAAGATGAAATAACAGGTATAATTTGAAATATTTTATTGGCATTTTTATTGTTATATTTGTTATTTTTATTATTACACCGATATTATTTGCTATAATTCGTGACCCAAGTGCACGTACATAATTTCTCTTTTGTTATATAAGAACGTAAGGCATACTTGCATATTATTTTCCATTATATTCCTTCCAATTCATACATAATTTTTAAAACCATAAGATATAATTAAAAATGTTGGTTTTATTAGATGAACCTATTTTTACACTTGCGTATACAATTCGTTCAAGTAGTGTGTACCATGAAAACCGCAAAAACAATTTTTCTCTCTCCTGAAGAATTATTGATTTGCTGGTTACATCCTTATTACGTAAAGGTATTCAATTTTAGGCCTATAGTGATTCAGAAGTACTGAAAAAAGTTTTTTATATTTATTATATTCATTCAATTGGAAGTTCAGCACAAAACCAATATTAAATATTTTAAAATAGTAACATTCTACTACTTTCTCTTCCATTTTTGTTTGGTACGCATGTGAAAGATGCTAAGTGCTAAGGCCATGGACTGAAATGGTTTTGACGGGTATTCTCTTATACAAACCCTCGTATTTCTATCTAAAACATTAACTGATTTCAGTCCGATATCTATTATTATAAGTATCCATGTGGAGAACGTGCGTGTATGGGCAACATTAAAAGTTAACAAATTATGCAGCCCTGTTTCTACTTTACTTCTGCTGTTCCTGAAAATGTTTGAAAACGGACTGAGCGAATTTTGGAACCAAAATCTTCACTTACAGATCCTGCAGACGACTCTTGCGCTTTGTAACACAATATGCTCCTTAAAATGAGATTCATATTGAACTATTAAGAAGTGAATGATAATGTTCTAAAACAAGTCGAATTTTAACACGAACTTGTTTCGATGTGCAATATGGGATTAACACTACATGTATTTAAATATTATGTTTAAATATTTCCAATTATAAAAATATTCACTTGATAATAATACCGAGAACAATACGCCATGATATACAAAGAAAAATCAACAAGGGTTCATCAAATTGAAAATTGTAAGAATGTAACAATAATTTAAGGAACTAACTTATACCTAAATAACCTTAAGATGGTGCAAAATAATTTTTTGAGTGTAGAAATGTGATACATACATGATGAAATTAGTATAAAAAAATTAAATCGCCACTCCTATACCAAAATCCCGAATGTGACAATGCACTTCCTATGCATTTTTTAAGTTAAGACTGGTCACGCCTCCCAGCCATAAAATAGCTGTTTTCCACTATCACAAAAAGAGTAAATTATCAATATTCCACGAATTCACGTCAATTTCCCTTGCAAGTGCCGCACGTGTCCAGGTTGTAAACATTCCTAATTAGATAATAAGTGAGAAAATATAGCGAAAATGTAAGAAATGAACCTTAAATACATCATACTCTAGGAGCGGGTCAGTATATCAGAGAAGCATATCGTCGGCTTACTTCTAAAACCTAGTATGTTACAATGTTCTTCATACCCATTGTATTCCTTAAGACTGGTCACGCCTCCCAGCCACATATTTATATGCAATCCATCAGAACCTTTTCCTATGCTGGCGTGTAAAGGAAAATTGACCTTACCACACCGTATTGTAAGGATGTTGTTTTCATGGCGGATGTAAACACTCCTACAGTTTTAATGCACTTAAGGTTCATTTTCTTTTGCATGTTACCATAGGAAAATGAACACAAGGAAAATTGTTCTGATGGACTGTACATCCATATGTGCCTGGGAGGCGTGACCAGTTTTAAGGAAGGAAATTGATGGGAAGTGCATTGGGAGATACGAGGTTTTGGAAGTAAGCCATGGATATATTCCCACAGTACGGTTCAGTAAAGTTCAGTTTCCTTTACACCTGAGCATAGGAAAATGAACTCAACGATATTTGTTCTGATAGACTGCATATCCATACGTGGCAGGGTGGCGTGACCACTTTAAGGGAAATAATGGATAGGAAGAGCATTGTTACATTCTTAGTTTTGAGATAGGAGTGGCGAAAACACAAATTAAATATCCCACTTCAAGCAACACAGAATCTCACCATGTTCCAACAGTAAGAACACATTTAGTGAAGAACGTCAAAGCTGTTGATGTTGATTTCAAGGGAGTGTATATGAATATACACAAATAGTAAACTAAAATGTGTTATTAGACCCGCAATTTACCAATAACATAATTTTGTAATATATAATGGAAACTGAAGAACAAATAAATATAAAATATGGAAAAAAAAATTAGAAAGTGATGATGCATTATCATTATTTACCCACTCTGATAAAACAATCCTCAACAATTGCCTTCGCTCATCGTTTAGCAAGATTCCTTTTCAATCATAATGAATTAAATCAGATGCACTTACATAAATCATCACTAGTTTTATGTTTCCAAAACCTACATATTTCCCTTCTGCTGTACATTTCACCTTAATCCTAATTCTTTTGCAGGTGACTCAGTCAGTGTTCTGATTGAGTGTTAAACATTCCTTTGTTTAGAATAGATCTCAATCTTATAGTTGCAATACTCCGACCCACGTAGAGAAAGCCGAAGTGTAGCTACGTCAATTGGATATCAGTTAGGTAAGTCATCCGTTATTTTACACCATATTTACAAATATAATTATAAAATTTATTTTTGAATCTCAAATAAAATAAAATTCCAACCATCTCTTCGGCCAGTATTACATACCGAGTGTCTGTTAGTAAATGTGAGTGTAGTAAATGTGAACTACTTCAGTCTGTTGAAAGTAATTCATATTAAAATAAATTAAGAAATTTCAGTATTTGATTAATGATATTTTTAGGTATATTCTGTATTAAAATATTTCCCTTTCGAGATATTTCTAAATTTATTTTATCTTATATACATTTCTACACAGTAAAATAATCTCACAGTTATTGAAAACTATGTCAAAACTGAAAGAAAGTGGTTTCCACTATCACAATAGAGTAAATGTTCAATATTCGATTAATTCACGTCAATTTCCCTTGCAATTGCTGCAACTGTGCAGGTTTTAAACAGTCATTAATAGATAATGAGTGATAAAATACAGCGAAGCGGTGGTATTTGAAATTTTAGAATGTAAATTTGTTTTAAGTTAGTCTTAGAATAAGCTTCCTCCCAACAGGTTATCTCAGTAAATGATGATTTTCTTGACACCTATTGCTCAAAAATAATTGTATGGAATCCGAAGGGATAATAATGACCAACTCAGCTCCCAAGTTCTTGGTCAGAACGATTCATCTACATAATTTTTATTATAATATGATACATGTTATTCATGTACATGCAATTCTATTGCCCTGTAATATTATTGTATTTCGATCTTCTCTTCTTCACGTTTTGTCCTAAATGTTGTTTAATACATTGCTTAAACTACTGAGATTTTTTCCTTTAAAATCAGCCCTCAAGGACACCTTTCTCAAAACACTAATATTCGAAATAAACTAAATGATAAAATAAACTAAATAATAATATCAACAATAAAGATGCAAACATTTCGCAATTATTGGAAATTTGAGGAATATTATCAGAAGGAAAGGCATGTATCAAATACAATATTTCTCAAAATGGGCTTTGGTACCTGCAGTAGGCAAATGATAAGCAAGGTATACATTTTTATGGATAAAGTACGTTTAATTAACGAAATTGTTCTTTCTTTATTTCTTAGTCTGTTTAACCTCCAGGGTTGGTTTTTCCATCGGACTCAGCGAGGGATCCTACTTCTACCGTCTCAAGGACAGTGTCCTGGAGCGTGAGACATTGGGTTGGGTGATACAACAGGGGAGGGTGACCAGTGCCTCGCCCAGACGGCCTCACCTGCTATGCTGAACAGGGGCCTTGTGGGGGGATGGGAAGTTTGGAAGGGATAGACAAGGAAGTGGGAAGGAATATGCCGAGGCCTTAAGTTAGGTACCATCCCGGCATTTTCCTGGAGGAGAAGTGGGAAACCACGGAAAACACTTCGAGGTTGGCTGAGGTGGGAATGGAACCCAACTCTACTCAGTTTAGCTCCTGAGGTTGAGTGGACCCCCTTCCAGCCCTCTTTTCAAATTTCGTGGCAGAGCAGGGAATCGAACCCGTGCCTCCGGGGGTGGCAGCTAATCACACTAACCACTACACAAGGGAGGCGGATACGAAAATTGTTAATGAGTAAATAATGAAATGGGACAAAATAACAATAGTGTTAACTGTCCTTTAAAACAGTTAAACTTTTTTAAAGGTAATTATTACGAGTACGTAGGCCTATTGTGTGTTATTTGCAGCTGTTGATTATTAGTTATTTTTACAATGAATGAAGAATTTGATAATCATATGGAAAATGACAAAGTCTTACAATAACAATCTGTTTCTTGGCATCTATCAATTAACTGGAGGCAGCATTTGGCCTAGCTTTATTGCCGATGCTCTTCCTGACTCCAACATTAAGCGGAGGGATGTATTCGCTATTGGATGTTTTTGTGGTGGCTGGAAGTGCAGTGTGCATTAAGGGGAACTCAAATACCCAGTCCCCGAGACAGGTCAATTAATCATCTATATATATAAAATAACACGTCCTGACGCGTTAAACATACCACTAATAATTGCGAAGCTGGAAGCCATAATGGGGAAAGACAAGCTCACTACTCTGATAAACAACATACTGACGACAAATTGCATACAAATTGATGACCAGGTCGCGACTTCGAAACTGATCATGCAGACCAACGGGGTACTCCAAGGAGACCCATTAAGCCCCTTGCTGTTTAACATTGTGACGTATGATGTAAATTTTGCTCAGCAAGGAATAGATGATTTGAAAATATACTTATACGCAGACGACATGGTCATTGGATCAAGTTCCCTACATGATGTGCAAAAATCTGTACTATCTAGACAGGTGGGCAAGAGATAACAAGATGAAAATTAACACAGATAAAAAAGTGAAAATAACATTTCGGAATGGTGGCCGAGAGGCCGCAAGTGTCAGGATATACTTAGGATCTACAGTCCTCAAGACTGTCAATACATTTAAGTATCTAGGACTGACCATGCAAACAACAGCAACAACCTATAGAATTCGCATAAAGTCTATAGCAACGGCGGCCACCAAAGCGATATATGATATTAAAACAATTACCAAGCTTTCACTAGAAACTGCTATGAAACTATTCGATGCGAAAATTGCGCCAATTGCCACATATGGACTGGATATTATATGGGATAAACTGAGTCTTGCTGAACTGAAGGAAACTGAAGTAGTCAAGTCGCGCTTCCTGAAAGCTACACTGGGAATATCAAAATACACAAAATCAAGGCTTGCATATGAGCTTGAAAAGGAGATCTTCTTCATCGAAGACCTCCGAATGAAGCGAGGGCTTCCATCCATAGACCCTTGGGAAACATTACTGTAGGACAGAGTGAAGGAGAGTGAAGAAATTTGGCTCGATTTTTACACAACGGAGGCGATGATGAAGAGAACATGGACAAAGACCAATCAAGACATGCGACATTTCGTTAACTCGATGGCGGTCCATTGGTATCACCATACACTGTGCAACACTGAGTACTTCCATGACCCTGACGAAACCTGTGTTTGCAAGCTGTGCAGTGTGCATTGCAGTCGATATCATGTAATCACATGCAAAAAACGGGGATTATTCATTGTAAACTTCTGTAATAGTGCGACAAACTTTGTTTATACCATGCACGATTTGTGCACTGTACCTTTATTATTTATGACGATTAATAAAGAGTTTATTGTATATTATTAAAAAGGGGGAAAGGGGTTGAACACTCATTACGTGGAGACTAATATCTCAAAAACTGAAGATGTTACAGATATAGAAATTGGTATTTGGATTCTGCTTTGAAAATAAAGAAACACGTATTTTTGTGGTTTTGGATAATCCGATAAATAGGGGGTGATAAGGAGTGACAAACGGGATGACGTTTAAAAAAATATATATCTGCAAATTATCTCAGACACGTAAGATATTACAGATTTGAAAACTGGTATTTGTAATTTCCTGCAAAAGTAAAGAAACATATATTTCCGGAAAATTAAGTTAAGGGGAACTGAAAATGGGGATGAATTATGAAAATTAGCATATACTATATATAGTATATCTCAAAATCCTAACATGTTGCATCCGTGAAAATTGGTATTTGGCATCTCCATTAAAAATAAGGAAACATGTATCCTTTGGTTTTCGGAAAAAATCCTTAATGGCTGGGGGGGGGGGGTGAGGGAAAGAATTGAAAAATGTGTTGAATTATTTGTACGTTCATGCATGTATATATACCAAAAGATCTAAAGATGTTACAAACGTGAAAACTGGTATTTGGAATATCCTTTAAAAATAAAACACGAATTTGTGGGGGGGGGGAAACAATTTGGCAGAGGGGAATGGAAACGGAGATGAATTCCTTTTACGAGGATACATATATCTCAAAAACTGAAGATGTTACTGTCGTGATAATTGGTATTTGGAAGCTCTTTTAAAGAAACAAGTACTGTTTGTTTTTAGAAAATTCACTTAAGTGGGGAGTGTGAAAGGCAGTAAAAGAATTGAATTCTTCTTCTGGAGAATTTTGTATCTCTAAACTGATGTTTACAGACGTTGTAATTGGTATTTGGAAACCTTTAAAAATAAAGAAACACGCATTTTTGGGTGGGAGGAAAACCAACTTAACGGGTGGAGGTGGAGTGAAAAAGGAGTTTAATTTTTTCATGAGGATACTTATATCTTAAGAACTGAAGATGTTACAGACCTGAAAATTCGTATATGGAATTTTCCTTCAAAGTAAAGAAACACGTAATATTTTGCGTTTGGAAAATCCACTTAAGGGGTGAATTAATTGAAAAATTACTCGTATTCTTTGTATAAGGATACATATCTCAAAAACTAAAGATATTACAGACGTGAAAATTAGTATTTTGAATCTCTTTTAAAAATAAAGAAACACACATTTTGAGGGGGGGGGGGGGCGAATCAACTGAACGGGATCGGGTGTAAAAGGAGTTGAATACATTTTATGAGGATACTTTAGTCTCAAAAACTGGAAATGTTAGGGGCATGAACATTTGTATTTCGAATCTTCTTTCAACGTAAGGAAACACGTGTTCTTTTGTCTTCGGAAAATCCACTCAAGGGGGTGAATGAAATGAAGAATTAGTTGAATTCTTTGTATTAGGATACTTATATCTCAAAAGCTAAGGATGTTAAAGACGTGAAAATTGGTATTTGGAATCTTGTTAAAAAATAAAGATACACGCACTTTTGTGGAGGGCGGAATCAGCTTAACGGTTAGGAAAGGGTGGGGTGTTTGAAAGGAGTTGAATTACTTTTATGAGGAAACTTATATCTCAAAAACTGAAGATGTTACAGACGTGAACATCAGTATTTGGAATCTCCTTTAAAAATAAATAAACACGCATTTGTTTTTGTTTTTTTCGGAAAATCTACGTAAGGGGTGCGGTGTTGAAAATAAGTTAATAATAAGTTGAAATATGTTTATGAGGATACTTTATCTTAAAAACTGATGCTGTTACACACGTGAAAGTTGGTATTTTGATTTCCTTTCAAAATAAAGAAACACATACTTTTGTTTTCGGAAAGCTCACTTAATGCGGGAGAGGGGTGGAAAGAAATCAAGAAGAAGAGGAAGTTGAATTATTCTTATGAGTATACATTTATCTCAAAAACTGAATTGGTTACAGACGTACAGACATGCAAACTGGTATTTGGAATCTCCTTTAAAAGTAATGAAACACGTAATTTTTTATTTCGGAAAAACCACTTAAGTGTCTGAAAAGAATTGGAAAAGTGGGTGAATTTTTAAAATGAGTACCGTTATATCTACATTATATATCAAAAACTTAACATGTTAGAGACGAGGAACTTGTTATTTGGAAAGTCCTTTAAAATACAGGAACATGTAGGCCCTACCATTTTGTTTTCGGAGAAGGCACATAATGGGGAGGGGGGCGGGGTGGTGAAAAAAGTGAAATATAGTTATTTTATATGAGGATACTTATATCTTAAAAACTGAAGATGTGACAGAAGTGAAAATTAGTATTTGGAACCTCCTTTAAGAATAAGGTAACTTGTATTTTTGTTTTCGGAAAATACTCTTGAATGGGGGTGGGGCTGGGGAAGGACTGATCAAGGGGTTGAATTCTTTTTATGGGGCACTTATGTATATCTCTAAAACGGAAGATGTTACAGATGTGGGAATAGGTATTTCGAATCTCCTTCAAAAAACATGTATTTAGTTTTTCGTCTTAAGGAAAGACTGTTTCTCACATGTACAGTTTTATGTCGCATGATCGCCTTTGCCCTAAAAGGTAATACCACAAACATGGTTTACAAAGAATTTCTGGTGTAAATAAAACTCAATTTATGGTGAGATTTCATACTTTAGGAATTTTCAGATAATGTCTCAGTACAATGCCGAGTAACGGTTACTTCGATCAAATTACGAAATCGACCTGAGCGAAGGCGCGGGTATTTGCTAGTCCAGAAATAAAATCCGTGGCTCGAAAGGGAATAGAATCCGTAGCCCTCTGATCCAAATATAATTCAGCCAAGAAGCCAGATACAATAATAATAATAATAATAATAATAATAATAATAATAATAATAATAATAATAATAATAATAATAATAATATGCAGATATTTTATTTGCTCTTGTTTGTAACGCGATACCTAAAATAATAATAATGTTATTTGTTTTACGTCCCACTAACTACTTTTTAAGGTCTTCGGAGACGCCGAGGTGCCGGAATTTAGTCCCGCAGGAGTTCTTTTACGTGCCAGTAAATCTACCGACACGGGGCTGTCGTATTTGAGCACCTTCAAATACCACCGGACTGAGCCAGGATCGAACCTGCCAAGTTGGGGTTAGAAGGCCAGCGCCTTAACCGTCTGAGCCACTCAGCCCGGCACGGGATACCTAGTCTGCTTTGAATTCAAACAGTTTCAGAATGACTGATGCTTGTGAACACAATCATTCTACTGCAAATTCTCATAATCGTAGGAAATCTTCGTTTTCTGTATTTTACAGAATTGTTTGATTCCGATTGAAGCAACAACGTTCCTATATCACCATTTCGTCATGGAATGTAGAACCAAAATTTGATCTAAGTTGTGAATTACAATTTTTTACCAGGTTTGTTAATTTAGCCTGCTTCCAATACGGACATATTTCAAGTAAGTGGAACTGTAATTGAATTAGAAACTACGAGTATATTAATTAATGGTGAAGTTAGAGAAGTATCACACAATCTCTTTGAAGGGTTTCAGGTATATTACTTCGTCTAGAAGTTCGCTGGTCGTAAATGTGGAGTAAATTGTAATTTCAAGAGAGTGGTGGAATCGAAGATTCGGCAGTGGCATTTGGATTACTAGAACAGAAAAGAACAGAAGAGAATAGAATTCTCCCCTCACCCAGTTCAGGATCGCCAGGAACTGAGGAGAGAATATTAAGTTTATTGGTAATTCAGCATATACCAATTACAGCCAAAACAAACAACCAACCAAACAAACAAAATTTTAAAGAACTGCTCTACGGAATACATATCAATGAACAGAAATACTTCCAAATAGAATATATAAAAATATAAAAGAATACGATCAAAACTGTACAAATATTGAAACAGAACAGGATAGTAAAATTCGAATTATTATTGTATTTGATTCTGTACTGTTCTATACTCTTGAGTCACAATTTTGTGTTGTGCACATGCATGGTTAGGAAACCTAATTTTTTACTTCCCCATACAAAGATGATACTTTAAAATGAGTATTTTATCCCTATATTTATTTTCAACTGAAATATAGACATTTTTAACTGTTTATTTGCTGTACAGGCATTTGTTTAATTTTAGAGTCTCCGTCTTCCAATTTCGATTGTCCGAGGAAACAGAGAGGAGACACGGTTCATCCTGAAACGTTAGTATGCATTTCTGAATGTGTAGTATTATTATCATATACCATGCGTACTCTTGCTGATTCCATGTTTTTCAGGTTGTTACTTGCCGTTGTACCATCACATCAATCATCCCAATGATTTTTCTCCCATAACCTATTTTACGTTATCAATAATTTGGACATTTTCACTGGCCTTCCCCATTCCTAATTTATGATTTTTAACAGTAATATTCGTATAATATTCGTATTCTCTCTCCGTTTCCTTTCACTCTTCCGTTTTTAAATATTTAAACCGTAATATCCTTGTGCTTTCACGATGTCTCAAGAAATGTACATTTCCTATATCCTTATCCCACAATAAACATATATTTCATTTCCCATCTGCTTTAAATGCCGTCTTCCTCCACATAATTCCCCTGGATTTTTGTTCACTTAAAATTTCTCATTCTCATGCCTGATTATATATTCATGATTTCCTGCAGAATTCTTCTATATTCTTCCTCAGCTCCTAACACTCGTGCTTTTTTATTTCTGAGCCACTTTCCTACAGACCTTTCTTTCTTCTAGATTTCTATTGCAATAGTTACTCATTCAAATAGTTTCCAGTACTTTTAATCTACCCGCCCAATAACCCTCCTTGTACTTCAATTTGTGTCGGTAAGTTATATCTATAATTTCTCCTCCACCTACTCCTTTTTGTGACGTGAGTCGATATTTTCTTAATCCCGTAATTACATCTACCCTTATACTAATATACGTACACAATAATCTTACACCACTATTTGCTGCAGATATTGGTAACCCTGTAATCTACAAGCGACTGAATCAAGCACTGCGGCTTCCCTTCCTGTGCTCCATGCTTCTCAATCGTATAACATTTTACATTTGAATATAGCATTAATATGTTTCGTTACACCCTAAGGTCAATATTAGACATTCTGTTATCTAATATTCGTATCCTAGTTAAGCTGCAGAACCAACCATGCTTGTCCTCTTGACGTGTTCATTCTACTTTCCATTTCCTGATATTATAATTCCTAAATATTCTATTTTGTGAAATATATTCATATTTAGTCCTTCGAGACACAATTTCTCCTTTCTTGACAATTTGTTCCCATATTTTACATACCACTACTCTGGTTTTTTTGTGCGTTAATTTTCATATTCCACACATTACAGTATTTCTATTTAGGTCACCATCAAAACGTTTTGCATTGCAGCTGTTGTTAGTGTGAACTCGAGGATATCGTCAGTGAAGACAAGAAAAGGAATATCCTGATTTTCTAAGCATGACTGTGCAAACATCTTCTACCTTTCAAACTCTAGTATATAATTAATAAACAACAGAAATCAAATAGGTGACAATTTACACCCCTTCTTCAGTCCTATTTAAGAAATAATCTCTCCGAAAACTATACTCCTCCCTTCACTCTCACTGTACATTTTACTTCAGCATATCGTCGTTGCCAGGACAAAACCTCCTATGTGATAATATTTTTGGAGTTATACTGATGCGAAGCACATACATTATGAAGAGCTAGAATGCATTGAAAATATTCACACAATATTGCACCTTAGATGACAGAACCTTACCGGCCAAATTTCTAAGCTTTTGTGCCAGCAGTGACGATATGTTTCTCCTCTCTCTGTTATCTTACATGATACTCCAGCTTGTCTCGAACTGTAATGCTTCCTTTAAGTCTATTGTTGTTATATACAGCTTACCTCCTGTTTTCCCTTACATGTTTGTTGATAGTTGTTGTCATAATAAAACATTATCGGGTGTTCTTTTCCCTCTTCCGAAATGACTTAGGAATGTTGACAGGACTGTATGTCTTTCACACCAGTTCATTAGTAACTTTTGCCAGGATAGCCGTATAAACTTTCCCAATGTGTCTAAAAAAGCCCCCTGTAGTTACCAGGATTAGATCTATCCACTTTATTTTTGTATATTTTGCATATTATCCGTCTTTCCAAGATTTCAAGTTTTCGGAAATGACCCTGCCTGGAAGATTTTATTGAATACCCTCGTTAATATTTCCATTATGCCACATCGCTTTCACAACCCATTATAAATTCATATGTGATTACTGAAATAACCCCTGACTTCCCATTTTGGGATATTTGTAGCACGTCTCGTACACATTAAGTCGAAGTAGTTTCATCTATTTCAGGAAAATCCTTCGAAAGGGCAATGTCCTCTTGATGAACTCTCCATTTGCCTTCTTTATTCAATATATTTTCGAAATACTCAACCCTTGTCCTATGATTTACATTGGTTTCCCCCACCCGTCCACCTCAACAGTATGATTTTTTTAGTTATCTAATTTATTTTATCCCATTCATTCTTGCTATCGTTGCCCTTACAATTTTAATTTATGTCTGTGCTCATCCTTTGTTGTCACTCTAACTTCGTGTTCCTTAACATCATTTAAAAGAAGGGAAACATATTTTCCAGTGTCGACTTAGCTCATAGAACTTCTACAAGTTTCTGTAAGTAAATAAGGTGACAGTTGAGGGCTACTACAATCATTATTTGTTATTACATACTGATAATATAACCAACTCTGAATCATTGACAAGTTTACGCAGCGTAACGTAAACAAAATTGTACTTAGATGCACATGATTTGAGGTGATTCGATAGAATCTGAGGATGTTCTTGCACAACGAAACATATTGTTTGTTTAGTACAGTGTATTTTTTAAAGGTATGTTATATTGTTATGCATGTTATAATTAGTGTTTGAAAAGCTTTAAAGTTACATTTCTTAACATTTCTCAGTATTCTTTGCCTTTTTCCACAACATTTGTTGGCAGCTACTTGTCCATCTATCCTGTATCCCATACGTTCCATAAACATTGTATTTTTCTTTGCACATTCTGTATTATACAACTCACCTTTTATCTGCGCTTTATCTGGGTTTAGCCTTGTACCTTCCTCCCTAATGAGGGCTTCTTCAACTCTATTCTCTCTTATCAGTTTCTCAATACTTATTTTCTAAATGTTAAAATTCTCTAATGAAGTAGGCCTACTCCCTGTATTCATTCCCTAATTCTTCCCGCCAACGATACCTAGGCATCTTTCTCTCCTTAAACTATCGTATATCGCTTTCTCAACTCTTGTACGTCCGGCTCTGTGGCTAAATGGTTATCATGCTGGCCTTTGGTCACAGGGGTCCCGGGTTCGATTCCCGGCAGGGTCGGGAATTTGAACCACCATTGGTTAATTTCGCTGGCATGAGGACTGGGTGTATGTGTAGCCTTCATCACCACTTGATCTTCATCACGACGTACAGGACGCCTGCGGGCGTCAAATCAAAAGACCTGAGCCTGGCGAGCCGAACATATCCTCGGACACTTCCTGCACAAAAAGCTATACGCCATTTCCTTTTAACTCTTATTTTTATAGTTACTGGCATATGAATTGCCTCTGTAAAGACGCCAATTATTATCTCTTGGATAACTTGCAGACTACAACATATAACTAGGTCAATTCTACTGCCCCATTTTCTACCAGGGAAAGGAAGTTATGCTCGTGATACAGGTAAGTTTGTGATAAACCTTTGAATAAGTATCACGTGTCCGCTGGAGCGCGATAAAGATCAGTGCAAATAGGTAGATATCTGTTGAGAACTCAGGCAACTAGTACTAAAGTTGAAATGCTTAGTCTGCAATAGGGAAGTTAATGATACATGATACTTCTGAAGAAAGCTGTTAACTCACTTTACCCTATAAAGCAATTAAAAATATGAAAACCCTCTGCCGCATATAATTCTAGTAGGTTTTCCTCATTTCTGTAGCATTCTTTATCCCGGCTCTTTCTGTTAACTCTCATTACCCTGCCCTCATCTTGGCTGTAAACTGACTTCCTGACTTTCTGTCCCTTGGGTTAAGACCTCCCGTTGAGATAATATCCGTCTGTTCATATGTAATTCACATTCGCCTAATTTCTGCTGCTAGATTCTCAAGAAAATCTACTCGCGTAAATGGTGATGCCTGAAGTGGATTAAATAGAAAACCTATATATTTCATACCCCCAATGATCCCTGTTTAATATCCTTATTCAAAATAATTATTTTAATTCAGGTTCTAAATTATCATAAATTACCACCGAAACTCCACCCGATATCCTTCCTTTGTTAGATCTCCTTGATCCAGTTTAACTCCACACAATACGTTCATCTATTTTTAGGTCATTCTCATAATCAGACTAAAGTTTTAAGGGTTCAAGAATGTCCATTTTTGAAGTAGTTGTATAGAACCTTCATTACCCACTTTGTGACATATTCCTTCAATACCGACCCTTCATGGCTCAGGCGGCAGCACGCCGGTCTCTCACCGCTGGGTTCCGCGATTCAAATCCCGGCCACTTCACGTGATATTTGTGCTGGACAAATTGGAGGGGACAGGTTTTATCTGGGTACTCCGGTTTCCGCTGTCTATTTCATTCCAGCAACACTATTCATTTCATTTTATCTCTCAGTCATTAATCATTGCCCCAGAGGAGTGCGACAGGTTTCGGCAGCCGGTAAAATTCCTATCTTCGCCGCTATATGAGAGCTTCGTTCATTTCATTCCTTACCCGGTATAAAGAATGGAAATAAGCTGTGGATTTTAATTCCGTTCTTTCAGTGTTAACATACACTACGTTTAACACTTAAGTTATTTTTTCCTCCGTGTTCCAAGGAATTTCCTGCTCTACTTTTAGTCATCCTAGATCTCTACCCTTCCATTATACTCCCCTCAGAGGAGGTGATGGAGATAGGTCTTCTGGGATATTTTCTCTACTATCTTAACCCATACCGAGCTTCTGAAGAAGGCTGTTTAACTCACCGTCTTACGCTTAAGGTGTGTTCACCCGCTCCACTTGGTCTCACTGCTGGCATCCGGCTCGTGTCGTCACTCGCTAAACTGGTTCTCGTCCCCGCTGGAAGCTCTTCTGACCCGCTCATTCATCTGTTCAGGCTTGTCAGCACCAACACTCACAAGAAATCAGGAATTCTTCGTGTCATCTCTTCTGCACTGTGCACTTCCGCTGAGGTCGAAACGTTGTTTGAACATAGCGCCAAGATCACTCATCGTTCTAGCTCACGTATTGCCTACTAGATGCAAGCGGATTTTTCTTTATATATCGTCGTTGTCGTGACAAAACCTCCTATGTGATAATATTTTTGGAGATATACTGACCCGCAGCACATACATTATGTAGGGCGAGAATGCCTTGACAATATTCACAAAATATTGCACCTTAGATGATAGAACTTTACCGGCCAAAGTTCTAAGCTAAAATATTCGCCATAGGAGGTTATGTCCCGGCAGCGACGATATGCTGATAGATTCGACTTCCTGTCTTAAACGAAACTCTAAAACTCCTTTCTCAAAGGGGATTTTCGAGTCCTTATCCCAGACCTTACTGTCTGTCAGGTTCGGCACCCTATTCAGAATTCGGTTTACCAGTAGTACCGAGACAAACTTAATTCTGACAGGTTTTCTCTCCGTAGTCTATCCAATCCTGAATAAATCATCTATATATCGATGGCTTACTTCTAAAACCTCGCATGTTCCAGTGTACTTCCGACCCATTATATTTCTTTAGACTGGTCACGCCTCCCAGGAAGTTATTTATATGCAGTCCATGAGTATAATTTTCGTTGTGTTCATTTACCTATGCCCTTGTGTAAAGGAAAATGGACCTTACCATACCGCAAAGTAGGGACGATGTTGGCCTGGCGAATTGATGCACTCCTACAGCATACTGTATATAAGGTTCATCTTCCTTTACACATCAGCATAGGAAAATGAACTCAACGAAAATTGTTCAGAAGGACTGCATATAAATATGTGGCATGGAGGCGTGACCATTTTTAAGGAATATAATGGGTACGAAGAGCATTGGCACATACGAGGTTTTAGAAGTAAGCGAACGATATATTTCTGCACTCTCTACCATTTTCCTTCTGTTCATTCTCTCCTTCTCCTCCTTCTTTCTTCTGCTATCTTGTCAATGAACTACCAGAACTTGTTCTTTTGGCGCCTTAATCAATATATCGTCGGCTTACTTCTAAAACCTCGTATGTTACAATGTTCTTCCTACACAATATATTCCTTGACAGTGGTCACGCCTCCCAGCCACATATTTATATGCAGTCCATCAGAATCATTTTCGTAGTACTCATTTTCCTGTGCTGACGTGTAAAGGAAAACGGACCTTACTATACCGTATTGTAGGAATGTTGTTTACATGGCGAATTGGAGCACTTCTACAGTTTAATGTATTTAAGGTTCATTTTCCTTTACACGTCAGCATAGGAAAATGAACACAACGAAAATTGTTCTGATGGACTGTACATCCATATGTGGCTGAAGGCGTGACCAGTCTTAAGGAAGAAAATATACAGGAAGTGCATTAGGAGATACGAGGGTTTAGAAGTAAGCTATCTATATCATCTTCTTTGTTTCCTACCATCTTCTGCTTTATTGCTCGATTGCTGAGCTGAGCTAGACGTGTGTGGAAAGTATCCGGAAGTGCGGGGAAAGCAGTGTGGCTGTAACAGTACGACAGTACAGGAATGCGATTGGGCGATGGCATAGCCGAGTCAAGTTGATCAAGACGAAGTGCAAAATAGTAAATACCTAAAGAATAGGCCTGGTAGTATTGTTGATGGCGTCAGCGATGGTGCCTACTCTGTTAGTCACTGGCGGTGACGAGTTCATGCATTAGGAGTGCGTAAATACTTCAAGAAGGTACAATCCGATATGGTAAGGTTGAAATGAAATGTCGTATGGCTTTTAGTGCCGGGATATCCCAGGACGGGTTCGGCTCGCCAGGTGCAGGTCTTTCTATTTGACTCCCGTAGGCGTCCTGCGCGTCGTGATGAGGATGAAATGATGATGAAGTCAACACATACACCCAGCCCCCGTGCCATTGAAATTTACCAATTAAGGTTGAAATCCCCGACCCGGCCGGGAATCGAACCCGGGACCTCAGAACCGAAGGCCAGTACGCTGACCGTTCAGCCAACGAGTCGGACTATGGTAAGGTTCATAACACTTTACGTGTTAGAGCAGGAAAATGAACATAATGTAAGTTTTTCTGATGGACGTCATACCTATATGTGGCTGAAAGGTGTGACCGGTCTTAAAGAAAATAATGGATGCGATGAGCTTTGTGGGATACGAGGTATTGCTCGCGCACCTTCGATGTGTTGTAATTGCGTTAATTATGAAATTTGAAAATGAAGTGTGAATTGTCTCTCAAGGTAACTGTGAGCTTAAATCGGTTCTTCTACAATGAATGCATATTTTATATTTAAATTCAACGAAGTTGTTTAGCAAGATTAGGGAAAGTTAATGACTAAGAATGGTAATGAATTTGTAAAGAACATCATATACAACCATAAATGCATAATCGATGGAGGAAATAAAAAATCCTGCATTACTGATTTAAAAGAACAACAACACTAATAATAATAACAATAAAAATAAATATTGTGACCGAGGAAGGAAAATTATTGGCAGTGCAATAGAAAGGAAAATAAGTGGTATATTATTAACTAGTAGTTACCCGCGGCTTCGCTCGCGTGTATTTCGTAATTTTATAATATAAATCGTCCATCGGTGCTGTACTGGGACATTATCCGAAAATCCCTCAAGTATAAAATATCACAAAAAATTTAGTTTCACTTACCCCACAAACCCATTGTAAACCACATTTGTGGCATTGAATTTTGGGGCTAAGATGACCATGCCACACAGTGTAGAACTGTACATGTGAGAATCAGCCTTCTCTCAAGTCGAAAGCAAAATGTTTATTTATAAAGAGATTATATATACCTATTTACACGTCTGTAACATCTACAGTTTTTGAGAAATAAGTATCCCCATAAAAATTATTCATCCCCCACACCCACCCCCACCTAAGTGCCTTTCCAGAAAACAAACCAAAAATACATGTTCTTTATTTTTGAAGGAGATTCCAAATAACACTTTTCACGTTTGTAATATCTTCAGTCAAGTTGATCAACAATCCTCATAAAAATCATTTAAATTATTTTTCACTTGATTTCACCCCCGTTAATTGCCTTTTCCGAAAACAAAAGTACGTGTTCCTTTATTTTTAAAGGAGATTACGAATACCAGCTTTCAGTTCTGTAACATCTTCAGTTTTTGAGATATAAGTATACTCACAAAAGATATTCAAATTCTTCTTAACTACTTTCCACCCCTCTCCCCCTTAAGTGGACTTTCCGAAAACAATAAGTATTCTACTGGTTTCTTTATTTTTCAAGGAGATTCAAAATACTAAATTTGACGTCTGTAACTTCTTCAGTTCCTGAGATCTAAGTGTGCTCATAAACGGAATTTCAGTACATTACTTATTTTCACCCCCCACTTAAGTCGATCTTCCGAAAAAGTAAGTGTTTCTTTGTTTATTTATTTTTATATATTCCAAATAGCAATTTTCACATTTATAACATCTATTAGTTTTTGAGATATAAGTATCCTCATAAAAATAATTTAGATTTTTCACTTACTTTCTCCCTCCCCCTTCAGTGAAATTTCCAAAAACAAAAAATTCGTTTTTCTTTATTTATAATGAACCTTCCGAATACCAATTATTATTACTGTAACATCGTCCCTTTTTGAGATATATGTACGCTCATAAAAATAAATCATTTCCTTTTCACCCTCCCCCCAAGTTTGTTTTCCCGCGAAAATGCGAGTTTATTTATTTTTAAATGAGATTCCAAGTACCAATTTTGATGTCTGTAACATCTTTAGTTTTTATAGATATTAGTATCCTTATACAAATAACTCAAATAATATTTCTATTCTTTCACACCCTTTACGTGGGTTTTCCGAAAAACAAATGAATACGTGTTTCTTTATTTTTAAAGGAGATTCGAAATTCCAATTTTCAGCTCTGCGACATCTTTACTTTTTGAGCTATATGTATCCTCATATAAATAATTCAACTATTGTTTAAATTCTTTCACCTCCCTTGAGTGCAAAAGAAAGAAATACATATTTAAATAAAAGAGATCAAAAATACCAATCTTTACGTCTGTAGCATTATAAAATTATGAGATGTTCTACAGTTATTCTCATTTTAAAATTCACTCCCTTTTTCAGTTCCCCTAAAGTAGATTTTCCGAAAATAAGTTGTCTATGTTCCTTTACTTTTACTTGATATTCAAAACACTAATGTTCGCGTCTGTTAACAATTTACGTTTCTGAGATATATTCTAGATATAGTACTTTTAAAAATTCACCCCTCTTGGTCACTCCTGTTCACCCCCCCCCCCATTACGTGGATTATCCGAAAAGACAAAATACGTGTTTCTTTATTTTTAAAGGAGATTCCAAATACCAATTTCCATGTCTGCAACATCTTCAGTTTTTGAGATATACATAGTCCCTTAAGAATTAATACCGCGTATCTGACAATGCTCTTCCTATCCATTATGTTCCTTAGGACAGGTGACGCCTCCCAGCCACTCGTAGATATGCAGACCCTCGGAGCAATTTACGTTGTGTTCAACTGAGCCTTGAGTACATTATACTGTAGGAGTGCGCATATACGTCTTGCAAACATACGGTACGGTTCGGAACGGTGAGGTTCATTTTCCTTTACACAACAGTATAGGAAAATGAACTTAACATAATTTGTTCTGATGGACTGCATGTCTGTATATGACTGGGAGGCGTGACCAGTCATAAGGAACATCATGGATAGGAAGAGCATTGTCAGATTCGCGGTATTAATTCTTAAGGGACGATATCCTCATAAAAGTTATTCAACCATATTATCACCTTGTTTCACCCGTCTTAATGGGACTTTCCGAAAACAAAAAATGCATGTCTCTTTATTTTTATAAGAGATTAAAATTACCCATTTTACGCCTGTAATTTTTTTCAGATATAGGTTTGCTCATTTAAACAATTCACCTCCTCATTTTTACCCTTTTAGCGACGAAATATCCAAGAATCCTCCCTTAGTGAGCACCTAATTATAAATGTATCCCCAAAATTTCATTTCTTTATGTCAAGTAGTTTTGTCTCGGCGATGAAGAAGAAGTCAGTCAGTCAGTCAGTCAGTCAGTCAGGACGTGTTATTTTATATATCGATGACTTACTTCTAAAACCTCGTATGTCCCAAAGCTCTTCCTACCCATTGAATTCCTTAAGACTGGTCACGCCTCCCAGCCACATATTTATATGCAGTCCATTAGTATAATTTTCGTAGTGTTCGTTTTCCTATGCCCTCCTGTAAAGGAAAATGGACCTTACCGTACCGTAAAGTAGGGACGATGTTTGCCTGGCGAATTGATGCACTCCTACAGCATAATGTATTTAAAGGTTCATCTTCCTTTATACAATACATGGAATGTTCATTCTCTCTTGCTATATGGAATAACACCTTATAGGTATATAGGTATGTACATATATATATTATTATTACTATTATTATTATTATTATTATTATTATTATTATTATCATTATTAAGAAACATCTTCACCATAATATAAATAACACCATTTTATGAAACTAAACACGGTGATCTATATGAAACCCACACTCACTTGATTTTAAACCATAATATCTTCCTGAAACCTATTTCAATGAGAGCAACATTTAAAGCCTAAGTAGTAATTAGTTTTCCTTGAATAGATTGTTTACAAAATAATCGCACTAATATAAATGTTTACAGCCTACGTGAGAAATGTATATTCAATCATAAGCACTTTGCTGTAACTCATCGTTCATAGACATATCTTCCTTGTTTTAAATAACCACTGCTGTTGTATTTAAAAGAAATTTGGCTGCATTAATTTAGAGAAAAACTTAGCAATTTAATTGAAGAACTCTCCAGAATAATGATGTAACCAAATTGTCTTTGAAATGTGAGACGTTAGTGAGGATAGGGCAGATCGTCACAGCTCTATGCTGTGATGTTATCTTATGCCTTATATTGCAACTTCAAGCTGGTTTACTGCCAGCAGAACTTTGTCCTCCATTGAGTAAGGATGGAACATCAGTCAAGATGGTGGACAGTGCTGAGTTGGATCATCATCTGTAATAGGTAGTTTAAAAAAGTCCATACACGAAATCACATCTATATTTTGAAATATACTCTTGACACGTTTATTGTAATTGGTGTTATTTTTAATATTACACTAATATTATTTGCTATCATTTGTGTTGCAATTTCATGTACATAATTTCTCTTCTCTAATATTCAAATATAAGACGTACTTGCGGATTATTTTCCTTTGAATCACTTCCAATTCATACATTATTTTTAAAACTTAAATTTATGAAAATAAAATATTGTTTGTAATAGATGGACTCATTTGTAGACTTGCAAATGCAATAATTACTGTTTTGATGTTTACATCTTTATTCCGGGGATGTCTTCAATTATAGGTCTACCTGCGTTGTTGTCGCCGTTTTAATTTTATACAGGTTATCGACGCCCTAGTTCTAATACCACGCAACTGACAATGCTCACCCTATCCAACATTTCCCTCAAGACCGGTCACATATGAAATGGCTAAATGGTCAGCGTGCAGCCCTTCAGGTTGGAGGGCCCCGGGTTCGATTCCCGGCCGGCTGGGGTATTTTAATAACTTCTGTTTAAATCTTCTGGCTCGGGGACTAGGTGTTTGTGTCTGTCCCAACATTCTCGTTTTCATATTCAGAAAATACATCACACTACCAACCACCACATAAACACGCAATACAGATTACATTCCTCGATATAGAGTTGGCGTCAGGAAGGGCATCCGGCCACAAAACAAGGCCATATCAACATAAGCTTGCACCTGCGACACCACATTTATGGGAAAGGGGGCAGAAGAAGAAGAAGAAGAAGAAGAAGAAGAAAAAACAGAACCATTATTATTATTATTATTATTATTATTATTATTATTATTATTATTTGTTTCCTTCTTCCTTTCTTTCTTTCCTTTCTTAAACCGTTTATCCTCCAGGGTTGTTTTTACCTCGCACTCAGCGGGGGATCCCACCTCTACCACCTCTAGGGTAGAGTCCTGGAGGGTGAGATTTTTAGGCAGTTGGATGGAACTGGGGAGCAGGACCAATACCTCGTCCAGGCGGCCTCAATTGCTATCGTCGGCTTACATCTAAAACCTCGTAGGTTACAATGTTCTTCCTACTCATTATATTCCTTAACACTGGTAACGCCTCCCAGCCAAATATTTATATGCAATCCATCAGAACATTTTTCGTAGTGTCCATTTTCCTGTGCGAACGTGTAAAGGAAAATGGACCTTAGAATACAGTATTGTAGGAATGTTGTTTTCATGGCGAATTTAAGCACTCCTACAGTTTAACGTATTTATGGGAAGTTAGGACTGAATTTATAAAAAATATATATTATTGATAGAATTGAATGAAATTTGGTTTATGGTCTCCTAATGGTGAAATAAGTCCATATACCAATTTTCAGAAAAATAGCAACAGAACTTTCTGAGAAATTAACACATACAATTTAAAAGTTTTAAAAAATCGAAAAGCATAAAAAATGCTCCAGCTGAACAGTTACTTCAAATATCACATTGAAAACTGGTGTAAGGCACTTCAAGGTATGGGAAGAATTTTTTTTTTTTTGCTAGGGGCTTTACGTCGCACCGACACAGATAGGTCTTATGGCGACGATGGGATAGGCAAGGCCTAGGAGTTGGAAGGAAGCGGCCGTGGCCTTAATTAAGGTACAGCCCCAGCATTTGCCTGGTGTGAAAATGGGAAACCACGGAAAACCATTTTCAGGGCTGCCGATAGTGGGATTCGAACATACTATCTCCCGGATGCAAGCTCACAGCCGCGCGCCTCTACGCGCACGGCCAACTCGCCCGTTAGGGGGGAAGAATTTTAACAGAGAGAAAGTCTGCCTATGTAGTCCGTGAATGTGAGGAAAAAATGTGGTTTATGTGTTTATGTTTTTCTCAAATTATGCTAAAAATGCCCCTTTGAAGGCTACTATCTTTTAAAGTATCAACATTATAAAAAATTCCTTCCGTTAATATCAAGACCATACAGGTGTTAACAACCCATGAAATTCTCATGAAATTTTAAACCAAATTGGTTCAGCTGGAACATTTTAAATACCTGAAAATGTATTTATGAAAAAACACATCTTTGTAAGTAACAGCTAGTGGATGGGGACGCTAGTACTTTAAAAATGGCGGAACCCGAAAAATACCACCGCCAAATGATCCGCAGGAGTCCGGCGTACAATAATATGCACAAATTGAAAAATCGATAATTTTTACTTTTTCCACCAAAAACTCAGTCCCAGCCTCCCTTAAGGTTCATTTTACTTTACACGCAACCATAGGAAAATGAATACAAAGAAAACTGTTCTGATGGACTGTACATCCATATGTGGCCGGGCGAAGTGACCAGTCTTAAGGAAGAAAATGGATAGGAAGTGCATTGGGAGATACGAGGTTTTAGAAGTAAGCCATCGCTATGCTGAACAGGGACCTTATGGGGGGGTATGTTAATCTTGGAAGGCTTGAAGGGATAGACAAGGAAGAGAGAAAGATGTGGCAGTGGCCATAAGTGTGTTACTATTCCGCATTTGCCTGGAGAAGAAGTGGGAAACCAGGGAAAATCACTTCGAGTATGGCAGATGAGGGAATCGTACCCCCTCTACTCAGTTGAACCCCGAGGCCCGTTCAACCCTTCGTACCACCCTTCAAACTTCGTGGCAGCGCCGGAAATGGAACCCTGGCAGGGGCGTTGCAGCTAATCACACCAACCACTACACCACAGAGGTAGACATTATTATTATTATTATTATTATTATTATTATTATTATTATTATTATTATTATTATTATTGTCCGACTCGTTAGATTAATGGTCAGCGTACTGGCCTTCGGTTCAGAAGGTCCCGGGTTCGATTCCCGGCTGAGTCAGCGATTTCAATCGCTTCTCATTAACTCTTCTGGCTCGGGGACTGGGTATATGTGTCCGTCCCAACACTCTCCTCATCATATTCAGACAACATACCACACTACCAACCACCATAAAAACACACAGTAGTGATTGCATCACTCAATATAGGGTTGGTGTCAGGAAGGTCATCCGGCCGTAAAACAGGGCCAACTCCACATGTGCGACGCAGTTCGCACCGCAACCCCATAGGTGTGGAAAAATATGATAGCAAAAGATTATTATTATTATTATTATTATTATTATTATTATTATTATTATTATTATTATTATTATTATTATTATTATTATTATTATTATTATTATTATTATATTTTCTCATGTGTTTCGTTGAGTTCACCTCAACAAGCTCGGCGGCTAAGGAAGGTAGCAAGCAAGAAAATGAGTTATTGAAACTTTGGTTCTCTTATAAGACCGTCTGGGTACGGTGCTACTGTTAGAATGACTCTAGTAAGAAACATAATCTGAAGAAATTAAGCTGCTTTAATTTTGAGAAGATATTATCAGTTTAGTTAGCACGTCTGTAATGTATTATTGTTTTTGTTGTACACATTTTATACTGGATGTTTTATTGATTGTTTCACTTTATTCAGTCTTAAGAGGTGAATGATATCAATTTATCTTTGCATTATTCTGTTTCATCTTTAATTACTTAGATATAAACTTGCGAAACTCTTCTCAGCATAAGGAATTATTCATCCTTCCCTAAGGGCACACTGAAATTGAACTCCTTTACCTTAAAATATTAAAATCTCAGTAATTAGGAATAGAGTTCACTTCGTAAGTGTCATATCGAAATTGCAATTCTCTTCCCGTATATTAAAAGTTTACTAAGTTCATATCCTTTTGGTGAACCGTCTCTCGGAATAAATTTTACGCATGGTTGTATAAAAACAACAGAAATCGTAAGGACCAATAATTTCCTTGCTTTAATAAAGGCAAGGAAAATATCCGCAACTTGTGTTTAGAATATCTAATTATTTCATTATTTTTACTGTTGTGAACTTTATTTAATATAGTTAGAGAATGGTCGAGCTGACGTCTAGTCTAATTTACAATAAGCATAGAGGAAACTTGAGAGAGCTGCTCATGTTTGGGCTTCCCATTGGCTAACGAAATCTTACGGCTGAGCAGCAGGTAGGTCGCTCCACCTCGCGACCTGCAGGGTGCGCTAGCCATGCGCTCGTCCTACAACCCCCTCCCTCCGTTCTTCCTTTTTTAACGTAAGCTAATTGAAGAACGCGGCAATAGATGGCTCCACTTGCTTGTATCATTGCCTCTATATGCGAATCGCGCGGTATGCAGGCATACAGTTTTAAAGGAATATTTAGGCCTACGCAAGATTAAGAATGGACTCATCACTAAGATAACTAGTTTTAAAATAGAAGTAAATAGAGGTGCATTTTCAAATATTCATTCACTTAAATTTTCAGGTTAAACTAAATTAATGTTTGAATAACTGGGTTATTTATAAAAGAGAAAACATGTCTTCATTACATTAAGAAATATATTAGATTCCTACTTTAATAATAATAATAATAATAATAATAATAATAATAATAATAATAATAATAATAATAATAATAATTTATTTTGCATATTTCGGAAATACTTTACCATCCTCCTCGTCCAATTCATCACCATCATCATCGTCTTCTCTCTCTTCATTACATTATTATATGAGTAATTATTTCGAGAAGCTAAACGTCATTTATTGCCGTTTTCATGCTCATCAGATTTTAAGTAATTCCAAGCTCTTAGGAATTAATTGTAGAATGTTATGGTCAATCGAAGTTCAGTTACGTTCCGTTTCCATATTTAGATGATATCTAGACGATATTTATAATTGCCCACTATTGAAATATCAAACAGAAAGTAAATGCATATATCCTGAGATTATTTCTCCAGATAATTACTTCAAAGTGTCTCTGAGTTACATATACCATTTCACAAAATTGCGGGTTCTGCTGGCAACTGAATGAAAATGATAAGTCCACCGCTATGTGCATAAATTGATGTTGGTTTTTCTAAATAGGTTTTCAATGTTCCTAACGAATGTTCGCCACACAACGCTTCGAGAAATGACTCTTACACCGAGGTAATAGTGATGTCATTCTAATTCTCACACTGTTTACAGTATTAACCATGTATTATTTAACCTTCACGATATCAACCATATATTATTTCATAGAATATTTAAATTCAAATTTCTATAATAAAGTTTCTCATCTGAACAATGTCTAATAGGATCAGACGGAAAGCAAACTTTCCACTAATGATATTTTGTAGGATAGTGCGGTAATGGGCAAAACAATTATTACACTTGCAGGAAATTAATGTTTAATATACTAACAAAGCGTTTTTAAAATACTACTTACCTATTTTATTGGTAATCTGGTAATCTTTTATAACTCAGCTATGAAATCTGAGCAATAGAGTTAAAGCAATGTTATGTTTCAAGCGCGAGAACGAACTGTGTATGTAGGCCTAATATTTTATCCCCCGTAGCGTCTTGAAGCCAGTGATGCGTAATGTGGATGTGTCGAGATTTGGAAGGAATTCTATACAAGCTGGTCTAAGAACTTGACGAAGTTGTGTTTATTATTATTATTATTATTATTATTATTATTATTATTATTATTATTATTATTATTATTATTATTATTATTATTATTATTATTATTATTATTATTATAGTTAATGGATTGTACTTAACAATTTATAATATCGTTTATCATAAGATCCTAATTTTTATAAAGATTTCACATTTCCGTAATTTCACAAGCAGAAATATGCTCTCGAATTCCATACCTTCAGTTCATAAAGAGGGGACAGGAACATCAAAGGAAGGTTATTAACTAATATATGTCTCTCTTTTTGCTTTACGGCTCACCGACATAGATCTGTCTTATGGTGACGATGGAATCAGAAAGAGCTAGGAGATTGAAGGAAACGCCCATGACTTTAAGTAAAGTACAGCCCTAGCATTTGCTTCGTGTGAAAATGGGAAACAAGAACAAACCATATTCAGGGCTGCCTGCAGTAGAGTTCTAACCTACTATCTCCCGAATGCAAGCTGGTAGCTGAACGACACTAACCGCACGGCCATCTCACTCGGTAAATATAAAATAATTCGTTCGGAAAAATAAATAAATAAATAAATAAATAAATAAATAAATAAATAAATAAATAAATAAATAAATAAATAAATAAATATATATATATATATAAAATTAAGTTAATCTACTATCCTAATCTAGTGCTCCATATTTTGGAGGATCTTTTAATAATAATAAGATTAATAAGAATAAGAAGGATAAGAATAAGAATACTCTCTAGACAATCCATTTATGTCGTTGACATTTATTTCAAAATGGAAACCTGAAGGATTTTATGTTGTAATTATATTGCTACTTAATTTCTTCACAAAGCATTTCTTACAGTTAAGAATTATTTGCTGGAGGGAATACACTGCCATTCCAATGTTTGTGAACACTACTGAAAAGACGCGGTTACGAACGTTTAGTATTTATTCGTAAGGAGTTATTAATATAATTAAAATATACAAGAACTTTGTAGATTTTGCTTGCTTCGAAGTAACGTTCCTTTGCTCTGATCACTGTTTTGCACACCGTAGGCATCCTTTCCATCAATTGTGCTAAATTCCTTAGAAAATGTCCATCCATTCTTTCGGAAAATGGCTCCACATTCCATTTACGTTATTCAAGGGTATCCTTGCTATCCCTCTAATCACATTGGCCTATTCCTTTAGGGTTGCAATCGGTGCTTTGAGAAGAGCTTACCAAAATTTTTAGTTCTTTCTGCACTTCTAATCGTTCAAAATACTTCCTGCATAGTAAGTTACATGTGATTATTTAGGATCATTATGTTGTTGCTGTATAAATTCTATGATTATATTGAACGCACCCCTGCATGGTTTTCTATGACCTTGGATGATGTTACGATGCAGTTCCTTCCTTATAGCTCCCTCAGTTTTGACAGTATCACGAGTTCTATTGCCGCCCAGGTAGTCTCATACCATGTTTCACTCAAGTGGATATACACAGAGGTGACACGCATTCACCTTTTACACTTCGAAAAGTCTTGAGGCGTTTTGCGCCAAACGGCTGGAATTTGGATTCATCCGTATAAAATACATTTTTCCACAGACTAAGAGTCCAATTTTCGTGTTGTTTGGCCCAATATATCCTTCTTCGATGTAAACGCCCCTTGCTTTGATCATTGCTTTCCATCAACTGTGCTGAAGTTCTTCCGGAAATATCCCTCCAATCAATGTGCAAATGACTCAACAGTCCTGCTTACTGCAAATGAATTGCTTACTATCTTTATATTGATGCTGTATGACACCCATTCTAACTGAACGCATTCCAGATGGTTTTATGTGATATTGGAGAATATCATGTATCTGTCCTTAGTATGGTTTACTTTGGTGGAATACATCCTTTATGATTTGTATCCTGAAATCGTTTCTTCATTGTAGAAATAATTTAGGTCCATCCCACACCTGATTAAATGCTGCTATCGGCTAACAACTACAAAGGATTTATTATAACTTTTTGACGTCATCATAGACCTTCCCTTGCGATAACGATCCTTATTACTATGAGTAGACACGTTGAATATAAAATGAACACTTGCCAAGAGAACATGTTCTTGATTTGCTATTTCACCTACTGTACGTAACCTAAATAATGTAGCAAGTTTTTCTTTAAAAGTATCCTTCTTTCGCTCATTTTAAGATCTACACATTTTCCGAACATTATCTACCTTGAGCTTGCTTGTAAAGCACTACATTTCTTTTAATTATTAACGCCTGATTATCCAGCATATCTAAGTGACATTTCGATGGCTTACTTCTAAAACCTAGTGCACTTCCTATCCATTTTCTTCCTTAAGACTGGTCACGGCTCCCAGCCACATATGGATGTACAGTCAATCAGAACAATTTTCGTTGTGTTCATTTTCCTATGGTTTTGTGTAAACAAAATTGAACCTTAAATACGTTAAACCGTAGGAGTGCTTAAATTCGCCATGAAAACAACATCCCTACAATACTGTGTGGTAAGGTACATTTTCCTTTACACGTCTGCACAGGAAAATGAACACTAAGAAAATGGTTTCGATGGATTGCATATAAATATGTGGCTGGGAGGCATGATCAGTGTTAAGTAATACAATGGGTAGGAAGAACATTGTAACATACGAGGTTTTATAAGCAAGCGGACGATTTGGTGAATTACAGATACAACCTGTGTTCAAAAAACAACCTTGGGGTAAGTTATCTTATTACGCTTATCAAGAATTCACCTTAAAATGTTAATTCAACATCAAACTATTGTAGAAGAATGGCATGCATAAGTGTTTCCTTAGATTTACATCTTAAATAATCTTAAATTGCTTGAGTATATAGTACCTATTATCCAGGAAGCAGACCACAAGACCTCTAGTAGTCTTCAGGCGTTCGGGCTGAGCAACAGTCGCATCGTAAGTTCAGGCTCTTCGGGGCTATTGCGCCATTAGTTTTGGTTTTGAATAACCTAAAAATATAAGGGTGTTCAAAAACGTTTGAATGATAGTGAACTTACAATTGATAAATACTCAAATTTTGTGTGAAAAAGCATGTAAGTACATATAATAATATGCATAACTCTTAAGATAATACATTTTTATTAGTGAAAATTAATTTCAAAACAGAATCATTAATCATACACACATACATCATTATGGAATGTTATGTCCTGCAGCGTTCAGGCTGTAATCCTATGTCAATTTACTGAACGTCTCCATACTCCTTTATTTGTAACTATCATTGTTGCATCGTATACAGTAGTTCCCTAACTCTTATCTTTAAATCACTAAAAACTCAGTCTACAAATCGTTGCCTTGGTCTCCCTCTACTTAACTTACACTTCATATCAAAGTCCATTATTCTCCTAGGCACCCTATTCTCCTACATTCGGAATGTTGGTCTGAAAACTGATCGGTGTGAAGATAGTTTCGTCCGGAAGCTGACTCTTTCCTTACAGAATATTCTTGAAAGCATCTCTGTACTGACTGCATTAGCTTTGTTGTAAAGTGATTCAATCTCACCGTACTAACATCCTAGGGGAAACATATCCAAAATAATAATGGAAATGATCTACCTGTTCCAATTTTGTATTCTCAAGCTGGCATTCAATTCTCCTATCTTTCTTCACTAATGACATAACTTTAGTTTTAGAAATGATAATGTTCATATCAAACACACTGCATCTTTTTTTCAGGTTCCAAGATACTAGATCGCAGGCTTTCAGTACAAACTTCCATTCAGACCATTAATCGCTCGCTGCCACTTTATACCTTTCTTTAAATGAAAGGTATTAAATGCTAAAGGTATTGCCCTGTGAAGCCATTTCATCCGTGCCTTCCACTATATTTCACCATTTCAGGTCTAATTTGATCTATTTATGTTGCTTTGTGACGCTGGAGTATATTTGCCATACTTTCTGCTTACTCAGGATTAATTTCACTAACATTTTTGAGAAGAGTTTTAAAAATATTCCTTCCACCGTTCCAGTGATTCCCTGGGTTCTGCTGCGAGTTCAAGTGATTTACCCAAAACACTATCATTTCTTTTTTCTCCTCCTTTCTTTATTACTTTCCAGAAATGATTCTCTGCCTATTGACCATGCCTTTGCAGTTTATTATCGAAATCTCCCTATGACTTCGTCTTTGATTCTCTAATTATTTGTTTCGCTCTGTTTCTTACATCTAGGTATAACCCCCTGCCTTTATCAGGTTATTTGGAGCCATTTATGGTAATCCTTCTTTAAGGCTTATAAATTGCCCTGAATTATCATTCCGCCAAGGTGTTCATTTGTTCCTATGCATTCCATCGCTGTTTGTAAAACAGCATCCCTGAATGCTTCCGATTCTCTTTCTATTTCCTGTACCGTGTTATTGGTCATTGCTCTGGACGTTTCACTAATCATGTCCACGTACTTCTGTCTATTATTCATCATGGTAACTATAATATCTAGATTGCTTATTTTTTGACTGTTCTCTTGTAAGAAATTATGTTAAACTACTCTCTACGTGGTAATATACCCCTAAAACCAGCTAATGATATCCGATTGTTTGATGCAAGGTAGAGATATATAGCAACATTTTTGAATGCATATCACAAATAACATTTGCATACGTTTATATTTCCGTTATCAGGGTACATACGTAGGTTGATGAACTGAGTCTGTAAGCATAAGTAATATCCTATCGATTTCACTAGTTCCTTCTTACTTCTCATTGCTTACTCAAAGTTAATTTATCTGACTTCCTTATGCCATAAAATTAAAGAAAAACAAATTGGGATTAGGCTGTTCTCCCATATAGGCCATTTACCAATTATCATAGCCGAAGGAAATTATTATATGGTTAGTGTCGTCCACATATATCGTATACCACTCGTTAATTACAAAGCATAATTGTTCAAAATTCAATAAACTTGAAGAATAAATTTACAATGTTTATAACTATCTATTATTTTCTGTCTATTGCATATTCCTCAAATAAATAAGCTTATTTCTTCCTTATATGTTAAAATTTTTGTTTTCAGGTAAAATAATACTGGAATGCTCTTGAAATTATTTAGACTACTTCACGGATTACGCAGTTTAGGAACGTAGAGTGCATTAATCATTGGAACACTAACATCTACTTACTGACAAACTTAGATACAGATATTCTGACGTTATTTTTTAATTTCTTTAAAATTCAAGAAAGCATACTAAGTGATTATAAGCACATTTGCTCAAAAAATGATTGATAATTGACTGAAAACAATGGGAATGTTCTAAATTAAGCTCTATAAACGATGAAAGATCCGAATGTGACCGAATAAGTTCTTGGGTTAATGCGACGTTGAAGTGATAGCAATAAGAATATCCACAAACTGTAAGACACCGAGCCATTTTTTACTCCTAACCCACTGTCAACATTTTTTCAGTCGTTGTTTCTTATCTTTATCTCTTTCATTACTTCTTACTAGGTATAAGGTTATACAGTATGTTACCGTTAATGGTTTTCATGGACAATCTCCGTATACTTTAAAGGTGTATGGAGGCAGTTATTGTGTCCCGCCTTTAGCTGTTCTTTATGGTTGCTAATTTTGTAGCATTAAATAGTCAGTGCTTATTTTATAAGGATTATATTAACTTACATATAAATGTTTCTTAATTAATTCAAGCATCGTCTAGAACACTACATGACATTACGTAACGTAATCATATAACATAATTACAGCAGAAAGAGGTAAAGGAAATGAAAGTGTGATAAGTTTGAGTTGGGGACTATATATTAAATCTAATGCGTAATTTGGTTTATAACAGTCTGTAATACACTACCACAGGATGTAGCAAACGCATTCCGAAATATTGTAAATACTTATATAAAAACGTTGCATTTGGTTAAATTGAGTCATAATTGTACGTATTCGCAGTCCAGATGATAACGAAACCCTCAATAATAAACGTACTTGAGAAATTTTCTTTGAATATTCTCTATTGAATAAACGTAATTAGAGTTGTATGGGTTCAGTACAGTCAAAGCATATTCTATTACTAATCAGACGAAAGCGTTATTTCATTATTATCAAGGTCATGTAAGAAATCTGAGCGAATTTTAGGCAATACATCCCAAACGTTAGAGAACTTTTCCCACAATATATTGTATATGACTTCTAAAACTTAGATCGTAGGTATATGTAAGTCCTATAACTTTTACTTCACGAACTTCATGGTGAAAATTTCTCTCGACTTTGTAGTTATAGATCATGCTAGTTTTTGGCCGAGTGAATTCAATTGTTTCACAATTCTTCTTCTTCTTAATCAACTTAACCTCCAGGGTTGGTTTTTCCCCCGGACTCAGCGAGGGATCCTACCTCTACCAACTCAAGCGCAGTGTCCTGGAGCGTGAGGTATTGGATTGGGTGATGATACTGGGGAGGAAGACCAGTACCTCGCCCAGGCGGCCTCACCTGCTATGCTGAAGGGCCTTGTTGGGGGGATGGGAAGATTGGAAGGGATAGGCAAAGAAGAGGGAAGGAAGCGGCTGTGGCCTTAAGTTAGGTACCACCCCGGCATTTGCCGGAAGGAGAAGTGGGAAACCACGGAAAACCACTTCCAGGATGGCTGAGGTGGGAATAGAACGCACCTCTACTCATTTGACCCTCCGAGGCTGAGTGGACCCCGTTCCAGCTCTCGTACAACTTTTCAAATTTCGTGGCAGAGTCGGAAATCGAACCCGGGCCTCCGGGGATGTCAGCTAATAACACTAACCACTACACCACAGAGGCGAACGTTATAAAACACGATGGTTACAACTTTTGGAACTTCATAAAAAGTAGATAAAAGCAAAAATGTTTCCTTGACAATAGTATGTAATGGGAATGAGTATTGACAATTACAAGATGTTTTCAATTGTTTTGTTAAATACTTGAAATCAGAAGATTCGTTGTAAGTTACTTTACATTGTTCGTTTATTTTATTCGATCAAGTTCATGTGGAGTTTGATACATTCGTAGTAATTCTTAATTGATTGAAGTCATTTTAAGTCACCAGCAAATAATAACTTTTCAGAACAATTTACTTCTTCGGAGAGGCCGTTCAAAAATGATAGAAATAATATGGGCCCGAAATTGGAATTCTGGGGAATTCCAGTTTTAGGGGCGAACTTGTAAGAAAACTGCACTTCATACTTCACGACTTTAGTTATCTTCTTCAGATAAGACAGTATTTGTCTGCGATGGGGTTCATAAAATACCGAGTGGTACAACTGCCCCTATTCACTCAGTTTCATGCAACCCGCGGATTATAGACTAAGCTAAAAACGTTCACCTTGGCTATTCACAGCGATGTCTGGTCTTACTACGTTTTCTATAATTCGTTTGTTCGCGCCAACGAAGTCACCTTTAACGATAAAATACCGAATAATTGTAAAGAATCGTGAAAATTCTGTATCAGGGAAAGTTCATGTACAGAGAATATGATGGCTGAATGACCAGAAGTAGTGTTGATATAACGCTGGTAAACGACAGCTAGTGATAGCCAAGCGTGCTCGAAAATAGAGGAGGAAAGCGTTGCTCGCTAGTGGGAGATTCGAATACGATATAGGACGACCTTTTTATTTTGTTGTTAAATGTACGTGTGAATCGCGTTGTTGAAGACAAATCTAAATGATGATCAGTTCTTATGTTGCGGGTGCTCTTTTATGTTCATTCCTAAGCAGCTTTTAAAACAGCTATTGGCTGTATAATAACCTATTACCGACAGATGAGCAATGAGCTTGAGTATGGCCAATCGATTAATGAAGGAAATGTTCAAATGACCACTTCCTCCGTTAATTCATATCTGAGTACGGTAGAGGTGAGTCATTTTTGCTTTCTGCAGCGTATGTGGCGAATACTGCCTATAGTTTGCTGTAAAGATCACTATGTGCTGTTTCATGTGCCCTACGTATGAAGCCCCGTCGTTCTTCTAGTCGAACGTATGCACTTATTTGGTTGAATGGATTTGTCATAATTCTGACAATACGTGCAGTGCATTTTATTCGTTGTAGCCGTTTGCCAAACAAAAATCGCATATATTTATTACTTTCTGATATATGCTTTCTTTCTAAAGATGAAAAGTGACTTTTGAGACTTACGGAAGTTAAACCTTAAAAAGTTAGGGGTATACAAATAAAAATGAAAAGCTCGTTCCTAGATTCGAACTTTGAATCCGTCGGAAAACTCACATGCTGGCGGCAATTAGTACAATGTAGCCACCCCAGGCGACGAAAAATAAGTCCCTAATCCCTGTACTAATGGAATAATCTACGCTATCGCTTCGAAAATGATCTTGTATATTACATGTTCTGAACTCGAATGTGCAGACATATTTACCTGGCCTCATATACCACAGCGTGCTAAGAAGGCAACTCTCTCTTAAGCCCAGACACTTTCAACCATTCCCTGTGAGTAGAGTATGTGTCCAGCATTATGTTTCAAGTGGTATTCACAATGAATTTGTCTGCAGTCGGTACTTAAATGGCGATTATTATTACGCCTGTTTATTTTAACTTACTTAAAGGAAAATCTGAGACTTCAAAAAAGTCAAGTCTTCGTAAAGGATGCCTAGAAGTGTACACAAATTTTAAAAAGGCATGACTCAGTAAAGTTTCGAACCTCGCTGCTCCCTCTAGCTTATCCACGTATATCTAAAATACCTAATTCCGCTTGACTACTTCCTGTTTGAAAGTCTTGCTCTTACAACTCTGTATTCACGCGGAGAGTGAAAGTTCTCGCTTCGTAAAATTACTGATGTGTTACAGCCTTATGGTACGGTTTTATGACTTTACCGAATGCTGTAACGGTAGTAATTACATGGCGTTGTCTATCACATCTGCTGTACAGCATTAGAGTGCCATGGATTATAAAATACTGTGAAAACGCATTTCTGCCAATTTCGATGTGATGAGACTATACAAAATGCTTGTGAATTGACATGTCTGTAATTGGTCCTAACCTATCACGTTTTCTATGATACCGTGAACCATCGTTTTCTGTTAAAGGAAATGGCCTCTTGAACCAATCAGGTGTGCAATTCTCTGCCGACAGCTAAAGGAGTGGCTGTGGTTTGTACAGTACAGTAATATTTATTAAAAATAACTGGAGTATTTGACTCTACTCAACATTAAATGGCACAGTGTATTGACATGGGCCTAACTTACTGCTTCTTGTACCATTTTTGCATTGTGCGGTGAAGTCTATATCGGACTAACTGCACATAAAATTGCAGTAAGGTGTTGCCCAAGATAGGACCAAGAGACATTTAATTCCTGGCTGGTTGCATATGTTTGGGAAGAAATAGGGGCACCTGTACCACCCGGTATATACGTTGACAACTTCAGCATTAAAACATCGTGATCTACTCTATCGAGTTCCTTTAGAATGTCTATACCTAACATCAAGTTACAATTTTTATCAAGTTCGGTGTATACATAACAGATTAAATGAATCGGAATGGTTTACGTAGATCTAATTGATATCTAGTCATGCCCATTTGAGGATATGATGGACCTAACATGCTGAAAACGGATTGTATATTGTCCTCTGAAATATATTTGCTGGTGACAGCGAAACTATTACTGGCTCACAAATATCTTTGATGGTGATGACGAAACTACTGTTAGTCTATGATTAATTTGAGTTGAGATTCCAGCTGTTAATAATGGCCTTACTTTGTTGTTCGTCTTTCAAATTGGCAGGAAATTACCCGTCCTAGATATAAGATTATACAGCATATTACCGCTAAAGGTTTGCATAGACAATCTCCGTATACTTTGAAGGTGTATGGATTGTCTCGCCGAATTCTATGCCGTTAGTTTTCTTTCTTTTTTTTTTGTTGGTTATCACTGCCACATCATGTGTAAATTTCTGAATGTCACAGAAATTTTGTAAGTAGTTTCATTTAAAGGCTGCGACTGATACATCGTGTGTAACTTCGGAATCTCACATCAGTATTGTAAGTGATTTCATTTAAAGTCTTCGGTGTTAATTTGAATATTGTAGTTATTGCAGTTAGGAATAATGAACGAATGGTCTCCTTTCAAGTAGTCAACAAAACAATTGACAACATCTTGTAATTTTCAATATTCATTCCCATTACATACTAGTTTCAAGGAAACATTTTTGCTCTTATCTACTTTTTATGAAGTTCCAAAAGTTGTAATCATCGTGTTTTACAACGTTCATCGCGAGAGCTACATACTATTTCCGAGGTTTGATATCATTACACTTGAAATTATATCTAAGATAAGCATTTTTCAATTACCGGGTGCATACTGAAAATCTGATCCTCACAGTCCCTGTGTGGTCTGAAACCACAATGTCCCGCTTACATTCAACCACAGATCGCACCGTCCGTTACAATATGCCAGTGAACAACTTCCTAGTATAGTGATCAGTAAAATATATGGATAGTTGTTGCAATCCTTCCTGTTTCCTTGCTTATAGATAGATGCAATTATTGCTTTCATCCAATAAGAATGTACCTTATTAACATTCCATTTTAATCTTATTACTATATGAAGCCATTTCATCGCTGCCTTCCCAATATATATCACTATTTCAGCTCAAAGTTAAACTATTCCCTGTGATTTATGACACTGGAGTTTATTTACGATGCTTTCCACTTTCTTAAGTATAATTTCACCTACATCACCTCCCCAATGAGATTGGTCTTCGAGACTTCACCAAAATGGTTTCCTCCTACATTGAGAAGATTTTCAAAATATTACTTGCACCGTCCAGTGATTCCCAGGGGTCAGTAACGAGTTAATCTGAGTTCCCAAAACATTATTCATTTCATTCCCCCGCCTTTCCTAAGATTTTTTTTTACTGTCCAGATAGGTTTACTTGCCGTTCAAGGTTACTACCAAATTTTCCGACGACTTCTTCTTGGGTACAACATATACTTGTTTAGCTCTGTTTTCTTCATCTACGTACAATTTCCAGATTGTATCCGTTCTTGTTTGGAGCCATTTCTGATACGTCTTCTTTACGCTTACAAGATGCTCTCACTTCATCAGTCCACCAAGATGTTCGGTTTTTTCAATCCTTACGCACAGTCGTTCCTAGGCTTTACCTTGGTGTTTCTACTACAAAATCCCTGTATGACACCCATTCTCGTTATTATATTTTGAACCTGCTTACTGTGCTTTTTTGGAAATTTCACTAATCATATTCGTGTATTTCTGCCTAATCTCCTCATCTTGGAGAATTTTTACCCTTATTTGTTTTACTCTCACTATTCTAAGCCCAAAGATGTTCGGTGAAAAGGTCATATCTCCGAATACTCTTCCTAGCCATTATTTTCCTTAAGACTGGTCACGCCTCCCAGCCTCAGACCAATATTCGTTGTGTTCATTTTCCTATGCTAGCGTGCAAAGGAAAATGAATCTTACCGTACAGCAGTCTAGGAATGCAAGTTTGCATGACTTATTTACGCACTCCTGCAGTATAATGTACTTACGGTTCATTTTCCTTTACAGAATAGCATACGAAAATGAGCACAACAAAAATTGTTCTGATGGACTGCATATCCATTTGTGGCTGGGAAGTGTGACAAGTCTTAAGGAAAATAACTGATAGGAAGAGCATTGTGAGATATCATCTTCTGCAGAGTATTAACGGTATAATTTCTGGAAAACTTGCTCAATCCTAACCGATTTCTTCAATTCGAAATCAGTTAAAATCTAGTCAATAATGGATCTGCTTTCCCTACACTCTCATGTGTAGCGGTGAATAGCCTGATGCCAGAAGAATGTATTCTTAACTGGTAATCCCATACTAGCACAGAAATCCAGTGAACGTTTCCCATTCTTGCTAATTTCCATATCTTCTCCACATTTACCCATCACCTTCTCATACCCTTCAGTTCTATTTCCATTTTCGAATGGTACTATCCTATCCTTTTTGTTTATCCTGACAATTATATAACTCAGTTTTTCGCAAAAACGTGCCTATTTCATCCTCATCTTCAACCTCACATGGTGAATACACTGAGACAGTTCTCGTTCTAATTCTTCCAAATGCCAAACCTACCCTCATCATTCATTCGTTTACAAGCAAAAAAGAAATTATAATGCGTGCAATACTATTCTTGACGTACAGTCCTACCCCACTCTCTGACCTTCGCTTTATAACACGCGTTAAGGAAACTTCATCATCTCCGAACGCCTCCTCGTTATCCCCCTTACCCGAATATCTTTAACTCCTAACACATTCAGACCCATCCCGTTTGCTGACTCAGCCAGTTCTATTTTACTCCTCCTTAAGTCCGTTAATACCGATAGCTGCAAATCGAATTCCATTTCGTTCACGAAGTTGTTCCAAGGAGACCCAGGCCTGTGAAATCTGTAACGATTGTGAAAACCTGGCTAACTGTCAATGTACGTCCGAAAAATTGTTTTCCTTAAGACTGGTCACGACTCACAGCCACGTACGGATATGCAACCCATCAGAACAATTGTCCTTGTATTCATATTCCTATGCCTATGCATACAGAAAAATGAAACTTACATGCATTATACTGTAGGAGGGAATCATGCATACATTTCGGCAGCAGACCTATGCTACAAGGTAGCCCTTTCCTGTCCCATCGTCGCCATAAGGCCTACCTGTGTCGGTGCGACGTAAAGCCAATAGCATACATATCTGCAGCAGGCCTATGCTACAAGATATGTAAGGTTAATTTTCTTCCTTAAGTCTGGTCACGCCTCCCAGCCACATATGGATGTACAGTCCATCTGAACTATTTTCGTTGTGTTCATTTTCCTATGGTTATATGTAAAGGAAAATGAACCTTAAATATGTTAAACTGTAGGAGTGCTTAAATTCGCCATGAAAACAACGTCCATACAATACTGTATGGTAAGGTCCATTTTCCTTTACATAATTGCACAGTAAAATGAACACTACGAAAAAGGTTCTGGTGGATTGCATATAAATATGTGGCTGGGAGGCGTGACTAGTGTTAAGGAATATGATGGGTAGGAAGAACATGTAACATACGAGGTTTTGGAAGTAAGCCGACGATATTCTACCGCTAACGGGTTGACAAGGGGAATTAATTTTTTAAATGAGTAGATCTATATATCAAAAACTTGACAGTTTAGAGACGTAAATATTGGTATTTAGAATCTCCTTTAAAATTAAAGAAACCCGTTTTTTTGTTTATTGAAAATCTTCTTAAGGGAGTGAAAATAGGTGAACAATGTGTTCAATTACTTTTATGAGGATACTTATGCATACAAAACTGAAGATATTACAGACATGGAATTTCCTATTTGAAATCTCCTTCAAAAATAGAGAAACATGTATTTTTTTGTTTTTCAAAAAATCCACTTGAGGTAGGTTACGGGGAGTGAAAAATGTGGGTAAATAGAAGAATAATGAGTAAATATACAATACATCTCAGAAAGTAGGGACTTTGCAGACTTAAAATTTGGTATTTAGAATCTCCCCTAAAATGAAGGAACATAATATTTTGGTTTTCGGAAAACCCTCCTAAGGGGGTAAAACGATGTGAAAAAGTGGTCCTTACCTTTTTAAGAGGATACTTATATATTAAAAAATGAAAATATTTCACACATGACCATTTGTATTCAGAATTTCCTTTAAAAATTAAGAAGCACGCATTTTTTGTTTTCGGAAAATCCAGTTAAGGGAGTCAAAAGAAGTGAAAACGTGGGTGAATTTCTAAAATTAGTAAATCTACTGTATATCTCAAACACCATCCTCTGGGAGGGGTTAACATCATGCAAACATACATTCCTACAGTACGGTACAGTAAAGTTCATCTTCCTTCACACGCGCGCATAGGAAAATGAACCCAACGATAATTGTTCTGATGGACTGCATATCAATATGTGTTTGGGAGGCGTGACCATTCTTAAGGAACATAATGAATAGGAAGGGCATTGTTGGATACGCTTTGTTGTTTCTTAAGGGGCGATGTGTATATGCAGTTCATCAGAATAATTTTTGTTGTGTCCATTTCCCTATAATAATCTGTAAAGGAAAATAGACCTTAGCCTACTACACCATATTGTAGGGATGTTGTTCGCATGGTGAATTTACGCACTCCTACAGTATAATGTATTTAAGGATAATCTCCTTTCACGTTAGCATATTAAAACAAACACAACGAAAATTGTTCTGATGGACTGTATATCAGTATGTGGCTGGGATGCGTGACCAATCTTAAGAAATATAATTTGTAGGAAGAGCTTTGGCCATCGATATGCATTGCAATTTAACTAAGAAGTGGTCTTAAACCAACACTCGTAAGGTGTTTTGATTGTGGTGTGTTCTGATGACATAATATTAATTTCTCTAAATCCACACGACGTTAAAATGTAACATAATGTTTGCTCCTATATGTTTTAGATTTTTAGGTCAGAAAACAATACACTTCTAAGAGGTGTCAAAAATATTTATGAGAAATTGCACAAAATTCACTACACCTTTCATAGTTAACTGCATAATCATACAGTTTCGGCTGCTAAACACAAACTGGAAATGTACCATTTATTGGTATATATTTATGCTCGACAGTATTACTGACATAGTTTCGTCATTATATATGCATCTTTCCCCTTCAACACACTTTTAAAATGTAAATTAGTACAGTTTTTCACTTGCAGAGGTATATAAAGCAGACGACCGGTCTTTAACTACTCAACGTAGAGTTTAAATTCCTGAGGGTGGTCGAGAATACCAAATTATCTGCATGTGACACAGAATGTTATGTCGTTTTTTAGAAAAAATAGTGTTGTTAGAAGTAAAGGAAATGAGCTCGCTCTATAGAAGTGTGAGCTACAGAAAGAAGAAACTCAGGCTCATGTAAATGTCTACGGGCAGTTGAAAATGAGCGGTCAGTTGTGATATACCCTATACGAAGCAACGAACAAGCTGGTGTAATAAAACAGTCTAGAATTCAAATGTTAACACCATGAATGAAAATGACTCAGGGCAATATATTATGCGAATAAGAAAAAACGAGACAGATAAATGAAATGAAGAAAGAGGACATGTGATTGGAGGTACCTGAAGTGTACCTAGCGAGTTAACAGTAGGTTAGTTTCGCGCAGCTGTGAGCTTGTATTCGGGAGATGGCGGATTAGAAACCCACGTCAGCAGCCCTGAAGACGGGTTTCCGTGGCGCTTTATTTTTCACACCAGGCAAATGCTGGGGCTGAACTTTGATAAAGGCCACGGTGCTACCATCGCAATCCTAGCCCTTTCATAACCTTCCATGAGCCGAAACCTTCTATGTGTTAGGGAGACGTTAAGACTTCCGAAATCACAGCTACCTTCATAAGCCTGAAGGGTGAATCACAATTATTTTTAATTTTCCGTTTCTTTACCATATTGGATTCTAGAGATCACCCTACCTATTTCCAAAACAAAGTAGCCTTAGCTCACTTAGAAAGTGACGAACCAAAACCATTGAATTTTGCTGTATCTCAAACGTCTATATCTTTTTATAATTGTGTATTTTTATATTTTTTATTTATTTTAAATTTGCTGTTCGTCGACCGAAGGAAAATGAAGCACGACATATTTCCGTATTTCCCTATTTAAGGTTCATTTTCACTTTCACCCCCGCATGGGATAATGAACGAAACGAACATTCTTCTGATGGACTGCATATCCACATGTGGCTGTGAGGCGTGACCAGTCTTAAGAGAAATAATGGATAGGAAGAGCATGTGACATACGAGGTTCTGTTTCTTCACCGATGATATGCCAGCATCAACCCACATACATTTAATCTGGTTGAAACTGTATACCTACAACACTGGGAGCTAACTCCGTCTCGAAAAGTCTTATACAGAATTTGAATACAACGTTAAGCGCAATGTAGAAGAGAACGGGCCATGCTTCATCTCCAAATTCGATGATCCTGCAGAATCCAGCTAAGTGAACGCTTTTATATTTCTCCGAGACAAATTAGGAATTCGGGCCGCTTGATTCCGTATTTAGTAATGGCTTGTAAAGAGTTGCGCTGTTAGTAGTTATTATTACGTAATGGAACTGTGTCGATATAATTGGAGAAACATACAAAAATTAATGTTACCGTCGAACTAAGGCAATAAAATTATAAAATGGGTACATTACTTGCCTTGAACTTCAATAGTCTAACATTGATTCCTCAAGGAACAAATCTGAAAATTATGTTGTATACCCTCACAACGTATAGAAATTATATTAATAACTCTGAAGTCTCATCAGAAACTGTCGTAGTGCGTAAATACGTCACACAAACAGAAATTCCTATAGCACGGTACGTTACTGTAAGTGTCATTTTAATTAACACACGCATAGGGAAATGAATGCAACGAAATTTGTTCTTAATAACTGCATATCCATATGTAGTTGGGAGGCGTGACCAGCCTTGTGGAAAACAATGGGTAGGAAGGACATTGTGACATGCGAAGTTTGGTTTCATCAACGACGGTATGGAACCTGGAGTTTTAAATTTCGTAATGAAAAGGAATTTATACATACATTTTCTCACGAAGTGTCAGATATAACATATAAAACAACAGAAGAGAAAACGTGAATCTTGTACTACGAAGTTCAAGAAATATGTCGTCTTTTCCTCTAGAAACTTCATAAGAGCTATGGCAATTCTCAGAGGTACTCTGAGATTGATTCACTTACTGTAGATGAGATGTTGGGGAACCAATATTTTAATTCTATAATATAGGGATTATCGGTCAAACATTAGTTATGTTTGGAGTAAATGTGCGATACTATTTGAATGTATAATTTCTATAATTTACTGTTGAAATACAGTAATTATGGAGTATTTACAATTATAATTATTTTCAAATTTGGACCTGGGACGTTCAGTGTTACAGTCAGATTTGAATTCTGTCGTAAGGTATTCTTCAAATTGTTTTCCATTATTCCTCACTTTAACAGCTAGGTATATGGGACTGGCTTATTTCGGAAGAACACAGCGATCATTCAGTCACTGTTAAGTAAATCATACTTTAGAATAAATATTGGTCTTCTGGTGTAGGTATATCGCTGCTTCTTGCCCAGAGGTCCGAAGTTCGATTACCGCACAGATCAGGAGATTCTACCTGAATCTGGGGGGGCTGTTTTGAGGTCCACTAAGCTTATATGAGAGCAGAAGATGAACTAATTGACGGAGTGATAGCGGCGCCGGTCTATAAAAGAAAGAATAACAGCCAGCAGAAAATTTCGTAGTGCTGATCACGCGTCACCACTTAATTTTCGAGCTTTGAGCCTGACCAGCGGTCGCTGCCGTCAGGGCCGTAACGCTGTGGGGTTTGGTTTAGGTTTGGTTTTATAGAATAAACACATTAAACAAATTTTACACTCATAGGAAATAGATCTGGATGCTGACTACGATGTTCAAAGCATCATTTGATGATAAATAACAAATCCTTACGTTTAATTAAAAATTCAAAATACTAGGAAATAACTTTGAAATAATAGTCTTTAATTTATAACGTATCGTCTCTCGTGTATCTGACCTTAAGCACATTTACTCAAAGAGAACATTTAATATCTATACGCCAATAGAGTTTTTCTCACTCATTCTCATTACTAATATTCGTCACATCACGTATTACATTGTTTTAAACACACTCTTAAAAATGACACTAAAATTTCTGTCCCAATTGTCAGTGAAAGGTCAAATAAACTAACACATTCTTCCATACCTTTCAGATTTTGTGTCACGTTTCACTTCATCTAACAAATCATGTCGATGACACTAACCTGTTACATATTCTACCCGTCTACTTATGCGGAAATTTCAAACATGTACCACATAAATCCCGTTTTGTTCACTTAATTAACTTTCATTATTTAATTCATCCTTTATTCCCTAAATATGCCCTACTTCTACTAGGGGTGCCCCATCTTTTGCAGGGAGTTACTAGTCTGTCCACTGACGGTAGCCTGGAACTTGTTCATTGTGCTGTCAGCGGGTTGGAAAGTTGCCTATGAAGCAGGTTAACATCACCGTCGGCACAGGTTCTCTGTGATTTTGACCTGTGGTGGTTTAGAGGCCAAAGGTTGGTTAGGTGTTGTAAGCCCTCAGGGCACACGGAGGGCCAGTCTTACAATAAAAATCAAGGCCGCTCCTTCCCCTGAGTAAATTTCGTATCTACTGCCCTACTCTTAGAATTATTGAGCCTCTAACCCGATATCCATAAGAGGAAATATTTGAGACTTGTTCGAAAAATAAATAAATAAATAAATAAATAAATAAATAAATAAATAAATAAATAAATAAATAAATGAGCCTCCGTGGCTCAGGCGGCAGTGCGCCTGCCTCTCACCGCTGAGTTCCTTGGTTCAAATTCCTGTCACTCCATGTGAGATTTGTGTTGGACAAAGTGCAGGCGGGACAGGTTTTTCTCCGGGTACACCGATTTTCGCTGTCATCTTTCATCCCAGCAACGCTCTCCACTATCACTTCATTTCATCAGTCAGTCATTAATTAATCATTGCCCCAGAGGAATGCGACCGGCCTCGGCAGCCGGCACAATTCCTATCCTTGCCGCAAGATTGGGGCTTCATTCATTCCATCCCTGACCCAGTCACTGACTGGAAAACAGGTTGTAGGTTTTCAAATAAATAAATAAATAAATAAATAAATAAATAAATAAATAAAAAAATAAATAAATAAATAAATAAATAAAAAATAAATAAATAAATAAATAAATAAATAAATAAATAAATAAATAAATAAATAAATAAATAAATAAATAAATAAATAAATAAATAAATAGGAAACGCCTGGTAACATCTGGTCGCAAGAACGTAATGAAACCCATTCCGAAAGGATGAAGAGATACTGGGCTGACTGGTTTGATGCAGCTCTCCATGTCACCCTATCCTGTGTTAACCTTTTCATTTCTACGTAACTACTGCATCCTACATCTGCTCTAATCTGCTTGCAATATTCGTACCTTGGTCTACCCCTACGGTTCTTACCACCTACACTTCCTGCCAAAACGAAATGAACAAATCTTGGGTGTCTTGAGATTTAGCCAAATCGATCTCCTCTCGCCAATTCGATTCAGTATCTCTTCATTTGTGATTCGATATATCCATCTCACCTTCAGCATTCTTCTGTAACACCACATTTCAAAGGCTTGTATTCTATTTCTTTCTGAGCTAGTTATCGTCCATGTTTCACATCCATACAATGCCACGCTCCACACGAAAGTCTTCAAAAACATCTTTCTAGTTCCTATATCAATGTTTGAAGTGAGCAAATTTTTTTCTTAAGAAAGCTCTTCCTTGCTTGTGCTAATCTGCATTTTATGCCCTCCTTACTTCTACCATCATTAGTTATTTTACTACCCAAGTAACAATATTCATCTACTTCCTTTAAGACTTTATTTCCTAATTTAATATTTCCTTCATTACCTGCCTTCATTCGACTGCACTTCATTACTTTTGTTTTGGACTTATTTATTTTCCTCTTGCACTCCTTACTCAAGACTTCGTCCATACCATTCAGCAGCTTCTCGAGATCTTCTGCAGTCTCAGATAAAATAACAGTATCATCGGCAAATCTCAAGGTTTTGATTTCCTCTACTTGGATTGTGATTCCCTTTCCAAACTCCTCTTTAATTTTCTTTACTGCCTGTTCTATGTACACATTGAAAACGAGGGGTGACAAACTGCATCCTTGCCTCACTCCTTTCTGGATGCTGCTTCTTTTTCAAAGCTCTCGATTCTTAACGACTTACCATTTTGAATGGAATAAGTTTCGGGGTCATTCTGGAAACTGAAATGTAACCATGACGAACTATATTAGCTAAAAACAAAGTTTACGTGGAGTTGACTTTCAACAAATGGCAAAGTTATACCTAATTCCACCAGAGGCACGGGATGACTTATTACCTTTTGAATGCCAAACCTCGTGGCCTTAACACAGGTTCCGTCTTGCTCCAATCGTACAAGCTATTCTACTCTACCAGTTGACTTGCTACCATTTTCATTGGCATGAGCGTTTACTACGTTCTCCGTGATAAAACTAAATTTCGATGAAATTTTGACTTACTACCTATCTCACGTCAACGCCTCAAATGTATTTCAATAATATCTCACTCTTATTTTCATTAGGAAACACGAGTGAATGAAAACAAAAAATATCTCGAATTGAGATTGTAACGGGAGTATATCAGTGAAACATCTGTCATATATTTCAGAATAAAAATCACTTGAGAAATTAAGAGTTCGCTGTTGCATACATTCATAAAGCACTGGTGTATGAAGAAAAACATAAAAAAAATTATTTTAATATGAAACTAGCATTTGTACCCGCTCTTCGTAAGGGAATTTCCAATGGATTACAGGTTTCCTTCAGGAATTATGAGAAGCAACATTTCTCTCTTCACACGATAATGCGGTATGTTAAAATTATATTTTCCTACGACAGCCCGGGGCGCTAACGAAAATATGATGAAGCTCAACAAATTCAAGAGAGAATGAAGACGATTTCCAAATATTTTGTTCGACACAGTTCCTAGTCCGAAGTTGTGTAAAATTCTCCGTGGTTCTCAGGTTGCATTTCGATGAGTTCCTACTCATTCTATTTCTTACTACTGGCCACACCTCCCAGCCACGTATGGATATGCAGTCCATCAGTACAATTTTCATTCTTTTCATTTTACTATGCTAACTTGAAACTTAAAGGAAAATGAATCTTAAATACATTATACCATAGGAATGCATAAATTCGCCATGCACACAACATCCCTACAATACGCTATGATAAGGTCCATTTCTCTTTACAGGCCAGCATAGGAAAATGAATAAAATGACATTTGTTCTGATTGACTTCATATAACTTACATTGCCTATATGGATATGCAGTCCATCAGAGCAATTTTCGTTGTGCTCATTTTCCTATGCCGGCGTATAAAGGAAAATTAACATTAAATACATTTTACGGTTGGAGTGTGCAAATACCACATGTCAACATACAGTACGGCATGGTACGGCAAGGTTCATTTTCCTTTAAACGGTTGTATAGGAAAATTAACATAACGAAATTTGTTCTCATCCATATGTAGTTGGGACGCGTGATCAGTCTTAAGGAACATAATGGATACGAAGAGCATCGTCAGATAAGCGGTATTGTTTCTTAAGAGACGATATGTGGCTGGGGGGCGTTACCGATCTTATGGAATATAATATAATTGTGTCATAAGATTTTAAAAGGATGCCATCGATATGATGGGGTCCGTCTTTTAATTGTGTTAAAGAAGTAAATAACATTTTGTCAACACATCAAGTACGTCGAAGTATTTCGTGCATATTCATGTCAAATTACGCAAATTTAATTATGAAATATAATTTTACCACTTTCAGCGTTGCCTGAATTGAAATCACTACAGTTTCTAAACGAAGGTATATTGGGTATTCAGGTCGAAGGGTGGTTTGATCCTCCACAGCTCCGCCAACAGATATCATCGATACCTTAGGCGTTACTGAAGAAGCATACTAAGGAATGGATGAACGAGGTAGTTTCCTGTTGCTTTACTCACCCAGTCAGAATATGCGTGCACCAACTGACGATATGATCAATATTTTCACACCATTCATAACAGTGACTGGCTGCATAAGGAATGGTATTACTAGCGCCACTCATACCTCGGTCACTTTCAAGTTGTCATATTCAAGGAAGGAAGGAGGTAGCAATAATAGTGTTACTATTTAGGTCTCTAGAAAAGCTCACCACTAAGTGTGTGCAAGTTCTGCTAAAATTTTCAGTAAAAGGAAAGCATAGAAAAAATTGACATTAGAAAATAATCTGGTAAAAAATTTAACTTTGGTCTTTTTATGGACGCTCAGTTCGTATGTCTGTAACCAGAAGTAATAATATGATATTGATGTGGTTCTCGTCGATTGGGTGGCTCATGTTGGTTGAAGCGAAGTGCACTCTCTCGCCCTTAAGCCACTCAGCTTGCTAGTCAGCAAAAAGCTGATTTGGCCCATTCCCAACATGTTCTGGCAGGCATTCATTTCGAAATAAAATTTTCAGTTTAATCCTAATTGAAGAGCTATACTCACTTAATGCAACAGTAATTCACAAATCATAAGAGAACTGCTTTGGCTGGAAGTATTTCTACTGTACATACAGAGGTGTTGACTACAGGTTTGGCTCTCAGATTCCCGGTGCCTGCACATGTAATTAGATAATGAAATGGCAGCTGTGGTACTCTTAACTCAGTTTAGGACCAGGGCTATGTTAGTTTCCGCCAAGATGGCGATACGAGTACGATGGTCAGCTGATATTTATTATCACTTAGAGCTCGAGAAACAAATGCTTCTTCCCAGCTAGTTCACATAAAAAAATTCCATGTAGGCACTCTGTATAGGTATTTTAGTTACGGATTATGTACCTCTTCTACATAAATTGCTATGAGCATCTCCTTTTGAGTTAAACAAATCATGTAGGTATATAATTACTAGAGGTGTTATGACAAACACACATTTTTATTCAACATTAAAATTAATATCCTGTAGTGAATCTCATATTACTGTATATAATATTCTGAATAATTGATGTTCATACAGTATCCATCGCTCCTTTCGTCGATATAATAAGCGAGCTTAGAGAATATATTTAAAGAAGGATTTTCCTTGTGATGTGGCTTTCTCCCTTGAAGAGCGAAGCTGTGGCTTCATGCTGCATGTATTTCAGTAGAAAAATCGTGTAAAGGCAGTTAGTCCAATCTCACACGTTGAAGACGTACCTCCAGATGTTGAAATGTTTTAATATTTCATATTTAGTCACTTCTCTTGGCAATATTTCCTATGTATGATTATTTCATGCAGCTGCACATGTGCCATCTTAATTCAATTAACAAGATGCTACAACGAACTTACTACCAGAAAAAACTGTTGGCAAAATATTAGTTTCCTTTCCATCTACAACATATTTGTAACTGATGAGTGAGTGAGTAAGATAATAATCATGTTTCAGGAAATTATTTTAGTCACAGTATGCTCTGTTATTTATGGAAGGAGAAAAGGTAATTTATGATACTGTAATTCATTTTTCTTCTTGACTAAGAATACCGTTATTATTTATTATTATTTATTATTATTATTTAACTTCAATTAATTTCAATTCATTCCTTTTAAAGGAACTTTCAACATTTTATTCTATACAACTGACTTCAAAATCTGCGAAAATTTAAAATTTGAATATTCTCTCGTCCGCCTCTGTGGTGTAGTGATTAGCTGCCACCGCCGGAGTTGGATTCGATTCCCACCTCAGCCATTCTGATAGTGGTTTTCCGTGGTTTCCCGCTTCTCCTCCAGGCAAATGCCGGGATGGTACCTAACATAAAGCCACGGCTGCTTTCTTCACTCTTCCTTGTCTATCCATTCAAATCTTCCCACCCCCCAACAATGCCCCTGTTCATCATAGCAGGTGAGGCCGCCTGGGCAAGGTACTGTTCTTCCTCCCCAATTGTATCCTCCGCCCCAATGTCTCACTCTCCAGCACACTGCCGTTGAGGCCGTAGAGGTGGGAACCCACGCAGAGTCCGACGGAAAAGCCAACCCTTGAGGGTAAGCAAATTAAGAAAAAAAGAAAGATAGAAAGAATATTCTCTCATTAAATAATACGGTTTTATTTTGTATTTGAATCTCATTTTTCTGATGTATGTAAGCACAAATACTTGCGTTTCATAGAATTACATAGGGCACCTTATGTGGTGGAAAGCTTACATGCATTATACTGTAGGAGGGAATCATGCATACATTTCCGCAGCAGGTCTATGCTACAAGGTATGTAAGGTTCATTTTCCTGTACACGTAAGCATATGAAAATGAACACAACGACAAGTGTTCTGATGAACTGCATATACGTAAGTGGCTGAGTGGCATGACCAATCTTAAGGAAAATAATGGTTAGAAAGTGCATTGACACTTACCCGGTTTTTCACAATTGTTACAGATATGAGGTAAGGTTTCGAACTCGTCGCATCCTTTTCAACGAGTCATTCCACGGGGAGATCTAATTGGGATGATATTAAAGGTCATTTGAATTGATTCTGTCCATTGTCCGCACGGCATTCCTCTCTTATTGCTGATCCAAGCATTTCTATTCCCCCAGTTAGGAAAGAATATTACTTATTTACACTTTGATTGAAATGTGCACGATTTTCTCAAGGTCATGATGATGCTTGTTGTTTAAAGGGGCCTAACATCTAAAGTCATCGGCTCATATTCTCAAGGAATATTTACAGAGTACTTTCCGGACGTGCTTGGGGAGGGGGTTTTAGAGACACTCATCTTGCTCCTCTAAGCGGCAAGTGTTCAAAACAATGGGCGATTTCAGTACGGAACTCTCTAGTGGCTGCGATGTATGGTTTCATCACACGCATCAGCTTCTTGTAAATATATGTGTTCATGAACCCTGTTTCCCAGAACTTAAAACAACAAAACTTAACGATTGTTAATTCTGTTTCTTTGGAATGCCCTTAAAGCATTTGCTATGAGATGTTTAAACGTTTAGTACTGTACGTGAAGTTTGAATATCAGAAAATGGAGAAACAAAATCGAAACCTCAGTGCCTGTCTGAGCATTACATTCATCACTTCCTAATTTGCGTCGTATCATAATGTGAAAAGTGGCACAATAGGACAGGTAAGACTTAGAAGAAACGTTAGGCACAATCCGCAGAAACATTAGGTGATATTAAAAAACCGAATTAGAAAAGCAACCAATGATTACATGGCCCTCAAGGAATAAAGTAACACACTTGCTTATTTACAACGTATTGGCTGCAATTTCACTTTTTATGTACTTTACATTGTATTCTTAGCTAGGCGGTCGGTGCAAGTATGACTTGATACCAATCCATTACAGTTGAATTAAGGATAGGCAATGTCCATCTAAATTCCGGCTAGAAGTTACCATAACGTGCATGTTTTATTACGTCTGTGAGTCTCTATGTCCCTTATTCGGAACTTTGTTGAATTAAAGATCACAGCAATATTAAATCATGCAGACCTTCCGTGAACGACATAAAAATTCTTTGTTATTTTCGTTTAAAGACTAGTATTATATTTTTCATGGTGAAAAAGTAGTTTTGGGCAGGAGTAGTTTCATTATATCTTCATTGAGGATATTTCTGCACATATTAATTTATCTGGGTCTAATGCTGTTATTATAAATTGGTAATATCAAAAACATTTTGAATATGGACTCTGGAGGATATTATTTTCTAACTACAGAGATGTCCTTTTGGTAGTTAATACGGTAAATTACATAATTTAAAAATCGAACGCCTTGTGAGGTAGTAGTATTAAAATATTTCAAATAATTCATGATTATAGAAGTACTGACAAAAATGAAATCACAATATCTGCAAGAAATAAAATCTACATTCACGAGATACTAAATTAATATTATTCAAATTTTAACCTCGTACAAAATAACTGTTACATTTCAAGGTTGTAGTAATGAATGCGTTTCAACGTGTATACTGTGAGGATACAATAAGTCAGTACAACATTATAAAGGGAATACGCAATATGCCACGACTCAGAGACATTAGTTCTGTTGAAGGGTAGCTCCCTTAGAAATTACAAATAACTTTCGAAATAGTCCTCCTGATTCCCAGACGAGGTTGATAAGACATGTGCCGTAGGAGAGTGGACAGAGACATTTTAGGGTTAAACGTTCTATGCCTAACTGAAACTGAATATATGACACTGATTACTTGATTTGCTTAAAACGATTTCCAATTAGAAACTCACACTATAATCAACAACATTGTCGATGATAGTGCCGGATCTGATTATCATTACACAGGTCTGTCCATAACCTCGGTCATTCATGTCTTGGGACACAAGTATACGGACAAAATGAGGTCTAATCTCCCAAACAGAATGTCTCTTCCTATACCGTCGGTGAAAAATAATTCTTCGTATGTCACAATGTTCGTCCCATCCATTATATTCCTTAAGACGTGTCACGCAGTAGGCCTCTACTGTAGGAGTGCGTATATACGTCACGCAAACATACTTTCCTACAGTACCGCACGGTAAGATTTATTTTTCTTTACGGACATGTTTAGGAAAATGAACACGACGAAATTTGTTCTGATGAACTGCACATCCATATGTGGTTGGATAATAATAATAATCGATAGAAAGAGCTTTGTGTCATACGAGTTTTGTTTCTTCAACGACGATACTCACAAATGATGTGAGACCGCGTAAGTTTGAAAGGCGTATATAGTATGTTCTATGGGCCATTTCAACACGTCTTACCCCAATCTTTTCAAGATAACCTATATGGTAAGAATCAGATATCACATTTTAGTGTGACTAGTAGTATTGAAGTTAATTACAAGCCGTGTAGTATTTACCCCACAGGCAACTAACGTCGTCGAACAGAACCCACCTAAATGTTACTACTCATCATTCAAACAAAACATACATTCACTCATCAATACTGCTTACATAATAACCCAGAATATTAATTTTATTCGAGAAGAAAAATGAGAATGTAAAACGTATCGCTATCGATCTAAACTGCAAAATTCGTCGCTTCACCGGTAAAAGGTTGTAATCCACAAAGCTCTTCCTATCGATTATTCTCGTTAAGACTGGTCACGCCTCCCAGCCACATATGGTTATGCAGTCCATCAGAACAAATTTTGTTGTGTTCATTTTCCTATGCCCACGTGTAAAGGAAAATTAACCTTACTGTACCGTACTATACGAATGTATGCTTGCATTACGTATTTACGCACTCCTATTGTATAATTCATTGTAGGTTCATTTTCGGTTAATCGTCGGCGTAGGAAAACGAACACAACGGACAATGTTCTGATGGGCTGCACATCCATATGTGGCTGGGAGGCGTGACCAGTCTTAAGGAGAATAATCGATAGGAAGAGCTTTGTGGATTACAACCTTTTACCGGTGAAGCGACGATATGTAATATTAACTATACATTACGTTTCCATTAGACGTTCATGTCAACATGGGGAAGAATTTATAGAAAATTTGCATTAATAAAATATTCTTCCAAGGAAATTTACGTAAAATTAATATCAATGAGATATTAAGGAAATTTTCCAAAATTTATTCCTTACTCTTCAAGTATTTTAGAAGCTCTATCAGTTAATGTGGGATAAATAGAAAATGAAAACTTGTTTTATGATTTGATTTATTCAGGTAAACCCTGCAATGTACAGGGTCGTAAAGTACATACATACATTATCATTATAGACTGTTATGTCTTTCAGCGTTCAATCTGCAAGCCTCTGAGAATTTACTAAACGTCGCCACAATTCTCGATTTGCAACTAGTGTTGTGGCCTCATTTAGTTCTATACCTCTTATCCTTAAATCGTTAGAAACTGAGTCTAACCATCGTCGCCTTGGTCTCCCACTACTTCTCTTACCCTCCATAACAGAGTCCATTATTCTCCTAGGTAACCTATCCTCCTCCATTCGCCTCACATGACCCCACCACCGAAGCCGGTTTATGCGTACAGCTTCATCCATCGAGTTCATTCCTAAAGTAGCCTTTATCTCCTAAATCCGAGTACACTCCTGCCATTGTTCCCACCTGATTCTACCAGCAATCATTCTCGCTACTTTCATGTCTGTTACGTCTAACTTATGAATAAGATATCCTGACTCCACCCAGCTTTCGCTCCCGTAAAGCAAAGTTGGTCTGAAAACAGACCGATGTAAAGATAGTTTCGTCTGGGAGCTGACTTCCTTCTTACAGATTACTGCTGATCGCAACTGCGAGCTCACTGCATTAGCTTTACTACACCTTGATTCAATCTCACTTACTATATTGCCATCCTGGGAGAACACACAACCTAAATACTTGAAATTATCGACCTGTTCTAGCTTTGTATCACCAATCTGACATTCAATTCAGTTGAGTTTCTTACCTACTGACATCAATTTAGTCTTCGAGAGGCTAATTTTCATACAATACTCATTGCACCTATTTTCAAGTTCCAAGATATTAGACTGCTGACTTTCGGCACAGTCTGCTATTAAGACCAAGTCGTCAGCATAGGCCAAACTGCTTACTACATTTCCACCTAACTGAATCCCTCCCTGCCATTTTATACCTTTCAGCAGATGATCCATGTAAACTACGAACAGCAAAGGTGAAAGATTACAGCCTTGTCTAACTCCTGTAAGTATTCTGAACCAAGAACGCACTCTACCATCAATTCTCACTGAAGCCCAATTGTCAACATAAATGCCTTTGATTGATTCTAATAATCTACCTTTAATTCCATAGTCCCCCAGTATGGCGAAAATCTTTTCCCTCGGTACCCTGTCATATGCTTTCTATAGATCTACGAAACATAAACATAACTGCCTATTCTTCTCGTAGCATTTTTCAATTACCTGGCGCGTACTGAAAATCTGATCCTGACAGCCTCTCTATGGTTTGAAACCACACTGGTCTTCATCCAACTTTCTCTCAACCACTGATCGCACTCTCCCTTCCAGGATGCCAGTGAATACTTTGCCTGGTATACCAATCAATGAGATACCTCGATAGTTGTTGCAATCCTTCCTGTTCCCTTGCTTATAGATAGGTTCAATTACTGCTTTGTCCAATCTGAAGGTACCTTACCATCACTCCACGCTAATTTTACTACTCTATGAAGCCATTTCATCCCTGCCTTCCCACTATACTTCACAATTTCAGGTCTAATTTCATCTATTCCTGCTGCCTTATGACAATGGAGTTTATTTACTATCCTTTCCACTTCCTCAAGCATAATTTCACCAACATCTTTTTCCTCCTCCCCATGAGCTTGGCTGTTCGCCACACCACCATGATGATTTCCTTTTACATTGAGAAGATGTTCAAAATATTCCCTCCACCTGTCCAGTGATTCCCTGGGATCTATTATGAGTTCACCTGAATTACTCAAAACACTGTTCATTTCGTTTTTTTCTCCCTTCCTAAGATTCTTATTACTGTCCAGAAAGGTTTCCCTGCTGCTTGACCTAGCCTTTCCAGGTTATTACCAAAATCTTCCCATGACTTCTTTTTGGATTCAACAACTATTTGTTTCGCTCTGTTTCTTTCATCTACGTACCAATCCCTGTCTGCCTTGGCCCTTGTTTGGAGCCATTTCTGATAAGCCTTCTTTTTACGTTTACAGGCTGCTCTCACTTCATCATTCCACCAAGATGTTCGCCTTTTCCCATCTTTACACACAGTTGTTCCTAGGCATTCCCTGCTGCTTCTATTACAGCATCCCTGTATGCCACCCATTCACTTTCTATATCCTGAACCTGCTTACTGTCTACTGTTTGAAACTTCTCACTAATCATATCCGTGCACTTCTGTCTAATTTCCTCGTCCTGGAGACTTTCTACCCTTATTCGTTTGCAGACAAATTTCAATTTCTATACCCTAGGCCTAGAGATAGTGGTCTGTATCATCGAAAAATCCGCGAAAAACTCGTACATTCCTAACAGATTTCCTGAATTCAAAGTCTGTTAAGATATAGTCTATTATGGATCTGGTACCCCTAGCCTCCCACGTGTAGCGGTGAATAGTCTTTTGCTTGAAGAATGTATTCGTAACAGCTAAACCCATACTAGCACAGAAGTCCAGCAAACGCTTCCCATTCTCATTAGCTTCCATATCTTCCCCACATTTACCAATCACCCTTTCATACCCTTCAGTTCTATTTCCAACTCTCGCATTGAAATCGCCCATTAGCACTATTCTATCCTTGCTGTTGACCCTGACCACGATGTCACTCAATGCTTCATAAAACTTTTCAACTTCATCCTCATCTGCACCCTCACATGGTGAATACACGGACACAATTCTTGTCCTAATTTCTCCCACTGACAAATCTACCCACATCATTCGCTCATTTACGTGCCTAACAGAAACTATGTTGCGTGCAATGGTATTCCTGATAAAAAGCCCTACCCCAGACTCTGCCCTTCCCTTTCTAACACCCGTCAAGTACACTTTATAATCTCCTATCTCTTCCTCATTATCTCCCCTTACCCGAATATCACTTACTCCTAGCACATCGAGATGCATCCTCTTTGCTGACTCATCCAGTTCTACCTTCTTTCTTCCATAAGCCCCATTAATATTGATAGCTCCCCATCGAATTCCATTTCGTTCGCCAAGTTGTTTCCTAGGAGTCCCTCGCCTGTCAAATGCGAGTGGGACTCCATTACTCCCATAGGTCCGAGGCTTGCTTAAAGTGTTCTGAGCTCGGTAAATTCATGAAGCAGGATGCTGCCCCACTTGCACATAGTCCAAGTGAGGATCTCTCCTCTAACGGGTTATGGACCACCGGTGAATTGTATAGTCCTAGCCACCTGAGCACAAGGAGGGCCACGACTCAGAATATGTCAGAGATGCCCACTCCCATTCCATGGCAACTGGCATCCCGACTCTCAGGACCATTTTGAAGTATTTAATTCCATAAATGTTTATGTCTTTTGTGCATTTCGTAAGTGCACCATAGTAAATTAGAACCGTTTCAAAAGAAAGGAAATATGACTTAGAAGCGGTTTGGATTTTTTCGATAGGTTCCAGGCATTAAGGTTTATGGATTTGGTGTTTCTAAAATAGTTACTCATTTGCAGTTCTTAATTTTCTAGATGGCGTACAGAAAAATATCGCCCCTTAAGAAACAAAACCGCGTATCTGACAATGCTCTCCCAATCCATTATGTTCCTTAACACTGGTCACCCCTCCCAGTCCATCAGAACAATTTTCTTTGAGTTCATTTCCCTATGCACACGTGTAAAGGAAAATGAACCTTTCTGTACCAAAATGTAGGAATGTATGTTTGCATGACGTAACCCCCTCCTAGGGTATGGTGTATTTAAGGTTCATTTTTCTTTAAACCAGCACATAGGAAAATGAACTCAGCGAAAATTGTTCTGATGGACTGCATAATCATGCATGGCCCGAAAGAGTCACTAGACTTGAGAAAAATATTTGACAGGAACAGCATTGTCAGGCGCGGTATTGCTTCTTAAAGGACTATGTGTTTTGTAGGAAAATATACTCATTTAACACTGAATTTTCTCACATGTGGTGTTGTAGATATGGGCCATTTATAATATTAAGAATCTGCGTTTACTCCTTTTTTTCTAAACTTAGTGATTCATATTTCATTAGACTGTCAACCAATAGTTTGCAGTATATTCCTCTTCCATTTTTAAAATTTCAATGTTATTTCATCCTCAGTTTACCAATTAATTCCTTGCATCTACACTGAGGTAGATTATGATTACTTACCCATACTTAATGATATATATCATAAAAATGCGCGTGACGTAAATACCGTGCTGTCCATAAGTGACAAGTAAAAGAATAACAAAGGAATGGATATGACATCAAATATTTCCTAAAAGCTATATAAGCTAAACAGTATTCCTTGTACATAAATGTTTATGTCTCTTGTGCAGTACGCAAGTCTACCGCTGTAAATTGGAACCGTTCAACGAGAAGGAAAATATGACTTAGAAGTGGTTTGGTTTTTATGGATGGGTTACAGTATTTTTTAGTTCATCTTCTGAAATGATCCGGGGAAATGCTTCTATTCACAATTCATACTTACATTTGTGACATGTACAGTAATAACTTTCTGCCAGATAAAGCAGTGATCTAGAATCTTCTACGTATACCACGCAAGGTAATAAAAACGATAACTAACAAAGTTTTAGGATAGTTAATGACATGAGGAGAACAAACGGAGCTAGAAATTGAGGTATTTACATACATTAACGGTCTCGTCTTAAAAACTACTTTTTCTAAACAAGCCACACTTGCACAGAGGAACATATGGCATACACATTTCATTTAGTGTAACCTACGGTTCCCCATTCAAACAGTTTCTCTGAAAGGTGATCGATGCTTCACAATTGTGGATTATGTAAGCAAGTTGCAGCTCGCAGATAACTGTTGGACTAGAAATGAATATTCCGTGCACAATCCCCCCAGAAGTTTCTCCTTCAGATCTACCAATATGGGAGGGGAAAGGAGCAAAAAAAGTTCCTGAACGAAACCTGGTCAAGGTAAATATTGTAGGAAATGAAACCATAAGCATTCATATCGCCTTGGAAATAAATAATAATGGAGACAGGTTTAATGGCAACCAGTAAGAATAGCAGAAACTATTTGCATAGTGTGTTACGTTAACAGTGTATGATTTCATAGAGATATCGTCGGCTTACTTCTAAAACCTCGTATGTTACAATGCACTTCCTACCCATTATATTCGTTAACACTGGTCACGCCTTCCAGCCACATATTTATATGCAGTCCATCAGAACCATTTTCGTAGTGTTCATTTTTCTGTGCAGACGTGCAAAGTAAAATGGACCTTACCATACAGTATTGTAGAGGTGTTGTATTCGTGGCGAATTTAAGCACTCTTACAGTTTAACGTATTTAAGGTTGATTTTCCTTTACACATAACCATAGGAAAATGAACACAACGAAAATTGTTCGGATGGACTGTACATCCATATGTGGCTGGGAGGCGTGACCAGTCTTAAGGACGAAAATGGATAGGATGTGCACTACATCCGTATGTGGCTGGGAGGCGTGACCAGTCTTAAGGACGAAAATGGATAGGAAGTGCATTGGGAGATACGAGGTTTTAGATGTAAGCCGTCTATATATACATTTATAGTTCACCTTGACTATAATCTAAATGTATGTACAGGTAAATAGGAGCGTTTTGCTGGGTATCAAGACTGAATATCACGAAAATAATTGTAAAACTATTTTTTGCTAGTGCACAAGGGCACATAGAACATATTCTAGAGAACTTGCTAGAGACTCAATTTATTCATTCATTATTCGTAATATTTGTAATGTCAATTACATATCCAAAAAATATATTTATTCCAGCATTAGATGAAGCTCCGAATAAGATTTTAAACTTCTGCTTAATAAGAACATTCATGTAGAGTTACATTAAATTATTGGAATTAATTAAGGACACGAAAACCACCATAAATATGACCAAAATCGTACTTAGAAGACACTTCGTTCCTAGGTTTACGATTGTTTACCGTCTGCGGACAGTAAAAGGTTTCGCGAATGGCGTATATATACTGTATATCTATGGCTTACTTCTAAAACCTCGTATGTCCCAGTGCTCTTCCTGTCCATTATATTCCTTAAGACTGGTCACGCCTCTTGGACACATGTGGATATGCAATCCATCAGAACAATTTTCGTTGTTGGCATTTTCCCATGGTTATATGTAAAGGAAAATGAACTTTAAATACATTATATTGTAGGAGTCCGTGAATTCGCTTGCAAACAACATCCCTACAATACGGTATGGTAGGGTCTATTTTCCTTTACAGAGTCGCACAGCAAAATTAACACAACGTGGCTGGGAGGCGTGACCAACCTTAACGAATATGATGGGTTGGAAGAGATTTAGGACATACGAGGTTTTAGAAGTAAGCCGTCGATATACAGTATCTGTAACGATTGTGAAAAACCGGGTAACTGTCAATGTACCTCTTAACCATTATTTCCCTTAGCACTGGTCACACCTCACTGCCACGTACGAATATGCAGACCATCAGAACAATTGTCCTTGTGTTCACATTCCAATGCCTATGTGTACAGGAAAATGAAACTTACATGCATTAAACTGTAGGAGGGAATCATGCATACATTTCTACAGCAGGCCTATGGTATGGCATGTAAGGTTCATTTTCCTGTACACATAAGCATATGAAAATGAACACAACGGCAATTTTTCTGATAGACTGCATATCCGTACGTGGCTGAGAGGCGTGATCAGTCTTAAGGAAAATAATGGTTAGGAAGTGGATTGTCACTTACCTGGTTTTTCACAATCGTTACAGATATGTGTCTATGTGTACTGTCCTGTAGAAAGGTATGTTTGTGTGACGTATTTCCGCACTCTTACAATTCATTTTCGTTTACACACATGCATAGGAAAATGAACACAACGAAAATTGTTCTGATGGACTGTACATCCACATGTTGTTGGGAGGCGTGACCAGTCTTAAGGATAACAATGGATATTAAGAGGGTTGTGACATACGAAGTTTTGTTTCTTCAACGACGATATAGTCGGCTTATTTCTAAAACCTTGCATGTTACAATGTTCTTCCTACCCGTTATATTCCTTAACACTGGTCACGCCTCACAGCCACATATTTGTAATGCAATCCATCAGAATATTTTTAGTAGTGTTCATTTTCCTGTGCAGACGTGCAAAGGGAAGTGGACCTTACCATACAGTATTGTAGGGAAGTTGTTTTCATTGCGAATTAGCACTATTACAGTTTAACCTATTTAATGTTATTTTCCTTTACACACAACCACAGGAAAATGAACACAACGAAAATTGCCCTGATGGACTGTATATCCATGTGTGACTGGGAGGCGTGACCAGTCATAAGGAAGAAAATGGATAGGAAGTGCATTGGGAGATACGAGGTTATAGAAGTAAGCCATCGATCTGTAAATCTGTGTAAAGAAAAATGAACCTTAAATACATTAAACTGTAGGAGTGCTTAAATTCGCCATGAAACAACATCCCTACAATACAGTGTGGTATGGTCCATTCTCCTTTACACATTAGCATAGGAAAATGAACACTACGAAAAAGGTTCTGATGGATTGCACATAAACATGTGGCTGGGAGGCGTGAGCACTCTTAAGGAATATAATGGGTAGGAAGAACATTGTGACATGCGAGGTTTTAGAAGTAAGCCGACGAGATGTAAGAAGTGAAGACAGAGTACAGGCCAGCGGCGGCTGGTGGGCCGCGGGAGTGGCGGAGGCCAGCTGGACGGCCGGCCTTGGTTCAGCGCGTGCAAGCATCTGGTTTTATACATAAACCCTGTGTTGTTTCTACTGGAGAAAACCTGAGATATTAACTTAGATATGTCAACGCAAGGTCATCTCGATGAAAATATTTGTTGAGACGTCTGAGATTTATATCTAGACCTAAAATCTCTTATTTGTTTCTAATGTCTTTTAAATTGATTTGTACTGAAAACTGACCTGTTTGTGTCGTGCATTAAGCTTTGGCTAACGTTTTGGAGGAAGTTATAATTTTCGATTAAATAAGGAAGCAACACATAGGCCTATGTTATTACAGAAATAAACGTAGTTAGACAGTCAGATAAATAGACCTTTCATTAAAACTCCTTCTCTAGAATGTTGCCATTTAAAGTACGTTATAACACACTACGCATTCAGGGGCTAAATTTCATTTATTTTAATAGTGTAACTGTTGATTTTAGTATTTTGTTTCTTTGCTTTGGACTCGAGGAATCATTATCATGAGACTTGTGTACTCATTTGTATGCCATTATTACTTAGTGCAGGAGTACTTCTATGGAATGAGTTTGTTACATATTGAAATTAGACTACATATTATTCTGAATATGAGTAAGTCCATTAATGGTTTTTATTTTCTCTGACAGTGTCCATTGTGTGTTACATCCTTAATGACTGATTAATACATCTTCTAAAACCGTAAAAGAAGTTAGTGTGACATGAAGCCAATAACATTATTTATTAATACATACTGTTCAGTTATTTGGAGACCCGTGTTATTTTATTGTTGACTAGCAAGATACCCGTGCTTCGCTACGGTATTATACTGAAATTTATAATTGAATGCTTATTGTTTTAGATATATAATCTGCCGAAATTCGCGATCTGACTCGTTTTCTGCGAGAATACCCCAAAATTTGCGATCTGACTCTTTTTCTAATATATTACGGCAAGTTTCCTCCCATTTTTCAATCTTTCTTTCCAGAAATCGACTTCGTACTTCCCGAGCTAGGTTCAGGTATTCCACCCGGTCAGTTGGGTCCCTAAATCTTTGCCATCTTTTCCTAATATGGATCAAATTCTTCAGGAGATCCGGCTTGGTGTCGTCTTGGGTGCCTTGGCGCTACTGAACCCGCGGCCGACTGCATTCTTAGTCATTACCCCACCAGGACCCGTTACCAGCGCGGTCCGCACATTTGATGACGGCCCAGAACGTTATTATTATTATTATTATTATTATTATTATTATTATTATTATTATTATTATTATTATTATTATTATTAGATGTTCTGGATCCCACAGCAAGATGCAAGACCGCTACTTGGCAGTAAATTACATCTGCTGCCATTGTCAATGTTGACAATGTGACCAGCACCATTGTCGCGCATAGGCAAGTGTGCGGGATTTCTGGCGATAAGAATGACATACTTCCCTGAATTATTGACCTTATTATAGAGGTGAACAATTTGACGGTCAATCTCATTCTTATCGTTTATTTCAAATGTATTTTAATTTATATTTATATGCCAGGAGAATCTACTGTAATATAAGAAGGTTCTCCGAAGGAAAAGATGGCTGTTGAAAATGAACCCAGGAAAGATTAAAAATGGTTAGAATAGGTACATGGAAAATCTACAGCCTGTTTCCAGTCATTCGATGCGGTCAGGAATGGAATGAACAAAGCCCCATGTAGCGGCGACAATAGGAATTGTGCCGGCTGCCGAAGCACCCCTCTGGGGCAATGATCGATGATTGAAAAATGAAATGAAATATTGGACAGTGTTGCCGGAATGAATGATGACAGGGAAAACCGGAGCATCCGCAGAAAAAAACGTCCCGCCTCCGTTTTGTCCAGCATGAATGTCACAAGGAGTGACCGGGATTTGAACCTCGGAACCCAGCTGTGTGAGGCCGCCTGAGCAACGCAGGAACCTTATAAGTACATTATGAACAGTAAAATCAATTGGCCTCACCTCCTTTTACACTCCACCGCCGTTAAGTTTATTTACCCCACCCCAAAAATGTAAAAAGGCGCATTTCTTTATGTTTAAAGGAGATTCAAAACACCAATGTTCACGTCAATTACCTTCTGTTTTGAGATATAAGTATCCCCATAAAAGTAATTCACTTTTTTCACTTCCTTTCACACGCCTCCCCCCCCCCCCCAAATGAATTTTCCAGCAAAAAATATTTGTTTCTTTAATAGTAAAGGATCTCCTAAATACCAATTATCACTACTCTAACTTCTTCAGTTTTTGATTTATGTGTCCCCATAAAAGGAATTCAACTCCTTTTCACTCCCGCCCCCCAAGATGCCCCCACCAAAATGCTCTTTTCTTTGTTTTTAAAGGAGATCAAAATACCAATTTTCACGTCTGTAACAACTTTAGTTTTTATTAGATGTATTCTCATGCAATTAAGTCAATTAATTTTTCAATTATTTCACCCTCCCCCCCTTCATTGGATTTTCCGAGAATATGTGTTTCTTTACTTTTAAAGCAGATTCCAAATATCAAATTTCACGTCTGTAACATCTTCATTTTTGAGATATCAGTAGCCTGATTAAAAGATTCAACACCATTTTCAGTCACTTTTACCACCCCCCTCCACCCAAGTGGTATTTCCGAAAACGAAAAATACACGTTTCTTTATTTTTAATAGAGATAAATAATACAATTTTCACTTCTGTAACATGTTAACTTATTTGAAATATACTGTAGAAATTCTCATTTTAAAAATTCGCCCCCTTTTCAGCTCCCCATTAATTCGATTTTCCAAAAACAAAAAATACGTGTTTCTTTATTTTTAAAGGAGATCCCAAACACCAATTTTCAGGTCTGTAATATCAGCAGTTTCTGAGATATAAGTATTCTCTTTAAAGGCATTCAACCCTTTTTTCACCCCTTTTCGCCCCTCCTATTGGGATTTTCCGAAAACAAAAAAATATGTTTCCTTATTTTTCATGAAGATTCTAAATACCAATTTTGACATCTGCAAACTTTAAAAGTTTTGAGATATAGATGCACTCATTTTAAAAATTCACCCCCTTTTCACCCTTCCATTAATTGGATTTTCCAAAAACAAAAAATACGTGTTTCTTTATTTTAAAAGCCATCAAAAGTTCCAATTTTCAGGTCTGTAATATCTTCAGTTTCTGAGATATAAGTACCGGTATCCTGATTAAACGCATTCAACCCATTTTTCACCCTTTTTTCACCCTTCCTATTGGGAGTTTCTGAAAACAAAAAAATACGTGTTTCCTTATTTTTAAAGAAGATTCTAAATACCAATTTTCACATCTGTGAACTTTAAAAGTTTTGAGATATAGATACTCTCATTTTAAAATTTCACCCCCCTTTTCACCCCCTTAGTGGCGGAATATCCAAAAATCCTCTCTTAGCGAACACCTACATCTTAATATGGATATATCTCCAAAATTTCATTTCATTATGTCCAGTAGTTTTGGCTCGGCGATGATGAATCAGTCAGTCAGTCAGTCAGTCAGTCAGTCAGTCAGTCAGTCAGTCAGTCAGTCAGGACAAGTTATTTTATATATATACTAGCAAGATACCCGTGCTTCGCTACGGTATTATACTGAAATTTATAACTAAATGCTTAACGTTTTATATATAATCCTCCGAAATTCGCGATCTGACTCGTTTTCTGAGAGAATCCGCCAAAATTCGCGATCTGACTCGTTTTCTGAGAGATTACGGCAAAGTTCCTCATATTTTTCAATCCTTCTTTCCAGCAATCGATTTCGTACATCCCGAGGTAGGTCCAGATATTCCACGCGGTCAGTTCGGCCCCTAAATCTTTGCCATCTTTTCCTATAAGCATTTTTAGTATGGACAAAATCCTGAAGGAGATCCGGCGTGGTGTCGTCTTGGGTGCCTTGGCGGTACTAAACCCGCGGCTTAACTGTATTCGTAGTCATTACCAGGCCAGGACCCGTTTCCAGCGCGGTCCGCACAATTTGACGACGGTCCAGAACATTATTATTATTATTATTATTATTATTATTATTATTATTATTATTATTATTATTATTATTATTAGATGTCTGGACCCCACAGCAAGATGCAAGACCGCTACTTGACGGTAAATTACATCTGCTACCATTGTCATTGTTGACATAGTGACCAGCACCATTGTCGCGCGTAGGCAAGTGTGCGGGATTTCTGGCGATACGAATGACATACTTCCGTGCATTATTGACCTTATTATAGAGGTGAATAATTTGACGGTCAATCTCATTCCTATCGTTTATTTCAAATGTGTTTAAATTTTTATTTATATGCCAGGAGAGTCTACTGTAATCTAAGAATGTTCTCCGACGGAAAGGATGGCTGTTGAAATCGAACCCAGGAAAGATTAAAAATGATCGGTTTATGATCAGAGTAACTACATCGAGAAACTACAGCCTGTTTCCAGTCATTCGACAGGGTAAGGAATGGAATGAATAAAGCCCCATCTAACGGCGACAATAGGAATTGTGCCGGCTGCCGAAGCACTCCTCTGGGGCAATAAGCGATGAATGACAAATGAAATTAAATATTGGACAGTGTTGCAGGAATGAATGATGACAGGGAAAACCGGAGTATCCTTAGAAAAACCTGTCCCGCCTCCGATTTGTCCACCACGAATATCACATGGAGTGATCGGGATTTGAACCACGGAACCCAGCTGTGAGAGGCCGGCGCGCTGCCGAGTGAGCAACAGAGTCTCCTTATAAGTACATTATGAACAGTAAAATCAATTGGTCTTACCTCCTTTTACACACCACCGACGTTAAGTTTATTTACCCCCCCCCCAAAGAAAAATTAAAGAAGGCGTGTTTATTTATGTTTAAAGGAGATTCCAAATACCAGTTTTCACGTCTATTATCTTCAGTTTTGAGATAAATGTATCCCCCATAAAAATAATTCACCTTTTTTCACTTCCTTTCACCCCCCCCCCCCGCGGGTGAATTTTCGGCAAAAATACTTGTTTCTTTAATAGTAAATGATATTCTAAATACCTATTTTCACGACTCTTAACTTCTTCAGTTTTTGATTTGTGTGTCCTCATGAAAGGAATTCAACTCCTTTTCACTCCCGCCGCCCAAGATGGTTTCCCCTTCAAAACGCGTTTTTCTTTGTTTATAGAGAGCCAAATACCAATTTTCACGTCTGTAACAACTTTAGTTTTTATTAGATGTATGTATTCTCATTCAATTAAGTCAATTCATTTTTCAATTCTTTCAACCCGCCCCCCCTTCATTGGATTTTTCGAAAATACGTGTTTCTTTACTTTTAAAGCAGATTCCAAATATCAAATTTCACGTCTGTAACATCTTCATTTTTGAGATATCAGTAGCCTAATTAAAAGAAATCGACACCTTTTTCAGTCACTTTTACACACACACCCCCTTCCACCCAAGTGGTATTTCCGAAAACCCCTCCTATTGGGATTTACAGAAAACAAAAACATACGTGTTTCTTTATTTTTAAAGGAGATTCTGAATACCAATTTTTACACCTATAAACTTTAAAAGTTTTGAGATATAGATATACTCATTTTAAAAATTCACCCTCCTATTAATTGGATTTTCCAAAAACAAAAAATACGTGCTTCTTTATTTTTAAAGGAGATTCCAAACACCAGTTTTCAGGTCTGTAATATCGTCAGTTTCAGAGATATAAGTATCCTCATTAAGGGCATTCAACCCATTTTTCACCCCTTTTCACCCCTCCTATTGGGATTTTCCGAATACAAAATAATACGTGTTTCTTTATTTTTAATGAAGATTCTAATACCTATTTTTACATCTGTAAACTTTAAAAGTTTTGAGATATAGATGCAATGTTTTTAAAAATTCACCCCCCTTTTCACCGTCCCATTAATTGGATTTTCAAAAACAAAAAATACGTGTTTTTTATATTTAAAAGAGATCAAAAGTACCAATTTCCAGGTCAGTAATATCTTCAGTTTCTGAGATATGAGTACCGGTATTCTGATTAAAGGCATTCAACCCCCTTTTCACCGTTTTTCACCCCTTCTGTTGGGATTTGCTGAAAACAAAAATTACGTGTTTCCTTATTTTTAAAGGAGATTCTAAATACCAATTTTTACATCTGTAAACTTTCAAAGTTTTGAGATATAGATACACTCATTTTAAAATTTCACCCCCCTTTTCACCCCCTTAGCAAAGGAATATCCAAAAATCCTCTCTTAGCTAGCACCTACATCCTAATATGAATCTATGCCCAAAGTTTCATTTCTTTATGTCCAGTAGTTTTGGCTCGGCGATGATGAATCTGTCAGTCAGTCAGTCAGTCAGTCAGTCAGTCAGTCAGTCAGTCAGTCAGTCAGTCAGTCAGTCAGTCAGTCAGTCAGTCAGTCAGTCAGTCAGGACAAGTTATTTTATATATATATGGATAGAAGATAGATAGATAATAGTATGTCTTATTAGGAATTATTTTTGCTCCTTTACTCAAATTAGGCATGCTGTCTCGATTGATTACGAGGGACTATAAATCGCGGTAGTTAAGGACATTTCCCTTGTTTTCAATTAATTCACCCACCTTTGTCACGCGAAATACAAATATAATTTTGACTCACTGTATCATTCACTGAGAACGTTGAATTCCTTAATATTTAACTTATTAGTAACGATTATAATGTTCAGGAACAAATCTAGTATTTAAAAGAAATGTATACTTCCAGGGATTCTATGACCGCTGAATGTTGTGTATGAAAATACAGACTTTCAGAGCTTTATACATTGCTGCTGTCATCCAAGTGTGACAAACATGCCTAGTTCTATGCAAACTCGAGTAAATGAATGCAGAGGAGGTAATTTGTAGCCAATTGTTCGCGTTGCAAGCAACGGGCGCTAAGATTCAGCTGCAGAGGCAGCAGGTCATTATGCTGTAGCTAATGATATCTCAAGTTGTGAGGTGCCCCTCAAGTTCCCAGGAGGAAAGGGCCCGCTCCACTGGGGTGTTCAAAGCGAACAGGTTCTTTTGCATAGTAATAAGCTGATGGGCGAAACCTGCTCCTGCGTTATACGACGTCGCCATCTCTACCGGAACGACTGAACTATGTGATCTCAACGCACACAACTATGTTCTCTGGGCATGACACTTTGAATGAAATGCAAGATTCAATCTTTATGTCATTGTACATCAAAGTCGCAGTGTTGACATGTTCAGCGATTGCAAAATTCACCTTTACTACCATAACATATATAAAATGAGTCTTCTTCCCAAAGACAGGGACACACGTATCACCGCTTGAGAAACATAACTGCTTTATCGAAAGTTTACGATCTTTTGATTTTTATACTGACGGCATCTTCGAAACCAAGTGTGGTAGGGACTTATAATTGATCTTCTGTTTCTGTGAAAATATTAGTTGCAATATACATACCACATTATTCCCAGGAAATATATATTACCTGGAAATGAATCCTTTCTAACTGAAATGTACAATAAATGAACAGCATCGGAAAGAAAGTTATTAAAGATTTGAATTTAATGTCCATGTATATAAACCGTGTGGTGTTATGAACACGAACTGTTTGGTTTACATTTTGTACGAAATTGGTGATAGCGTTCCAAAACAAAAGTAAGTATGCAATTTCAGAAGCTACGTTAAGTGTGTGTCGGCATTGACAATGAGAAATATTGATTTAATCTGTAAAGGATTTAATTTCGATGTGGTAATATAATGAATGAGGCCTCACAAATATTAGGGTACCGGTAACTGTTTCTCTTATACTGCCGAATTCATTTCTGAATTACCTTTGAACCTGTTATTTTATTTCTTGTATAGCATGGTACCTTGAGTATAGACCGGCTGTGAAGCTCAAATTATTAGCTGTGAGTAACTGTCAGAAAAATAGCATGTGTCTCAGATTTTAAGTTGGAGGGATTTTAAACACGCAGAATCATCTGCGTTATTATTTAGAAATCATCACAGGTAGGGCCCCATTCTCATAGACGCGCAGGTCGCCTATGCGGCGTCAACTCGAAAGACCTACATTCGGCCTCTTCGGAGGCCACACGCCATTATTATTATCTGCGTTATTCTTAATAATAATAATGTTATTTGTTTTACGTCCCACTAACTACTCTTTTACGGTTTTCGGAGACGCCGAGGTGCCGGAATTTAGTCCCGCAGGAGTTCTTTTACGTGCCAATAAATCTACCGACACGAGGCTGGCGTATTTGAGCACCTTCAAATACCACCGGACTGAGCCAGGATCGAACCTGCCAAGTTGGGGTCAGAAGGCCAGCGCCTTAACCGTCTGAGCCACTCAGCCCGGCGCATTATACTTATTCTTATTCTTATTATCATCAGCATCATTATATTATTTGATCTCAGCAATGCATGAACCACGTAAAATAACTTCAAAATTTTCTTCATTTACGATCTCACCAGTATTTCTATAAACTTTCACCTTGTTCTTTTCTTCATTCATGCGATAGAGGGACCCACGCGTTCAGTCTTATTCTTGAGAACCCCAGCAATTTCTACTCCTATTACGAAATATACCGAGGCCTGTCTAGATTTTCTGCTTTCGTAATTTTCATTTCTGCTAAATCCATTTTCATTTCAATGAACCAACTTGTTTGTGTTCTGGGATTTTTGTCAAAATCATCAAATCGTCGCTACTGGGACAAAACCTCCTATGTGAAGCATTTTAGCTTAGAACTTTGGCCGGTAAGGTTCTGTCTTCTAAGGTTCAATATTATGTGACTGCTGTCAAGGTATTCTCGCTCTTTGTAATGTATGTGCTGAGGGTCAGTATGTCTCCATAAATATTATCACGTAGGAGGTTTTGCCCCGGCAACGACGATATATTGTTTAGTCAGCCTTTTCGGATTCATTCGGACGAAGTGACCATAAAAATAAATTCTTCTTTTTCGGAGGGCATCTGGTAATTTTTATGTTTGGCTATACATTTCTTTGTTACTCCTTATCGTGTAGCCTCCGTGGCTCAGGCGGCAGCGCGTCAGCCTCTCACCACTGGGTTCCATGGTTAAAACCCCGGTTACTCCATGTGGACAAAGCGGAGGCGGGACAGGTTTTTCTCCGGGTATTCCAGCTTTCCCTGTCATCATTCATTCCAGCAACACTTTCTAATATCACTAAATTTCATCTGTAAGTCATCAATCGTTGCCCCAGAGTAGTGCATTAGGCTTCGGTAGCCGGCATAATTCCTATCCTCGCCGCTAGATGGGGTTCATTCATTCTATTCCTGACCCGGTCAAATGGCTTGAAACAGCCGGAGGATTTTCATTACTCCTTACCGTCCAAGTACTGCCAACTTTTCTTGGTACAAGTATATTCCTTAATATTGTCCTTTCCTTTTCTTCTAATTAATCAATTTGTCCCCATTTTCTTTAGCAGTAAACATTGTGCTAAATAAGGGAATTCCGATTCTTTGACAGTGTTATAGTGATTTTTGTTTATACATAAATTGACATTCTATTTTAAATATATATTCGTTATTTGATAAGCCAATTGCCTTTCCCTATTTCGAGGCCGTTAAGCCGTATTTTTTTCTCTAGGTACTTGAGAGTATTTACTCTACTGATTCTGTCGTATTTTGTGTTCAACAATTTTAGTGTATTATTATTTCTGAATTTGTCACCGTGCCTTTTCAAAATGTTTATATGTTGAGTTTCTGTTTCAATGTTGTCTCAAAAAATATTGCTCAGTCGTCTGTAAAAACTGGACAATTAAGTTTGAAGTTTAAGGTGAGGCAAATGATCATATTTAATTAATGCCAAGCCATCTTCCCTCCCATTCCTAGCCCTGTCCGATCCCATCAACTCTTACTCAGTAACTTGGTATGAAATAATACATTTTGCTTTAAGGAACATCATTTATTCTGTGATATACTTGTTGCCATCTCCTTAATGCCTTAGCTGAGTAAGAATTATTTTGCAAATATCGGAATGTTTAGTTTACGAACGTACTCCCTCCCCCTTTGAACGCAGTTGGACTCGATCACAATAGCAGCAGTTGACCCAGTTCTTTAGAAATAAGGGCCGGTTTTAAGTGTATGTAAGATCACAGTAAGGGGAGTGCGGACAGGTGTAGGTCAACTCCTCGTCATAATGAAATAAGTAGTAGGTCAGTTCACGCGCATATAGTAAATTGTTCTGTATTTATATGAGTGTTAATTTTAGCAAAGAAAGACAATTCTCTGACAGCCCCAATGGCTCAGGCGGCAGCGTGCCGGCCTCTCACCGCTGGGTTCCGTGTCCAAATCCCGGACACTCCATGTGAGATTTGTGTTGGACAAAGCGGAGTTGGAACAATTTTTTCTCCGTGTACTCCGGTTTTCCCTGTCACCTTTCATTCCAGCAACACTCTCCAGTATTTCATTTCATCTATTGGTCATTAATCATTGTCTCAGAGAAATGCGACAGTCTTCGGCAGCTGGCACAATTCCTCTCCTCAACGCTAGACGGGGCTGCATTCATTCATTCATTCATTCATGCCATTCGTGACCCAGTCGAATGACTGGAAACAGATTGTGGATTTTCAAGAAAATTCTCTAGCATGATGTCGCTATGTCCCCGCTTGTCAGGAGCTCAGTGAATGTTCTCAACCTGAATATTTAGGAGAATAACAGGAATTTTTAGGTAAGCCAATTAAGCTAAGTATAAAAATTAATACTATTTTATTTGAGGTCCGGATCAGATAGCTTTATGTTATGAATCAATGTGCTGGCACAAATGCAGTATGATAAAATGCTAGATTTGCACATTTGATCATTATTTTCCTAATAATTATATTAACACTGCCAAATACAGATCAAATTTAATAAGAAATAATGAAATCTATACTACACATGTTATATATAAAACAGAATGAGGAAAAGAATCTTCGAGACTAATTTCATCGATAACTGTACAGATATCTTAATCATATCCGTTCAAATGGAGCTGTATGACAAATATAGTTCAACGCGGCATATGCTGTGTTCGGCACCTATCTAGTTTACGCAGACAAGTTGAGTTAGGTGAAAACAGTACGTAAATAGATTACCACACTTTGTAGAAAATAATTTACTTCACTATTTATAGGAATGGTAAGCCTAAACTACGTAAACAGGTCTAAACCTATCCACATATATAAAAAATGTAATGCACTTCGTTTTTCAAATACCCGTACTTGATTGTGAAGGAAATTCAATTCGAAATGAGTGATAATTGGTTGCCTTCGAAAGACAGTTCGCACTTATGACGTTAGTTGTTTATTCGAATAAACCAATTTTTCACAAAACATCACATTTCTGATCAGTCTTCCTGAACAATATAATTTGCGGAATGTGGGGAGAAGGATAATTATGCAATGTCCACATTCTGAATCCTCTTCTAAACCTATACTGTGAATGTGGATTGCAGAGTAGTCTTCGTCAGACAGAATATGGAAATTTATCTATTACTCTTCACATACAAAGTTTTAGTTTCAGTGCTAATTAATGTTTAGTATAATTGGGCATAACACTTTAACACACGCATTTCAATGAACTCTCAGTGTTGTAAGTATTCATTAATAAAAGACGGGTGAGTGGTAGCAAATTAAGACTTTTCAGTCGTGATATTAGCAAGAGTAAATTTGTGAAATATCAATCTTTACTTCAGTTTAAACGTCATTTCAAATATAAAGTACATCATCATCATCATCATCATCATCATCATCATCATCATCATCATCATCATCATCATCACAATCATAATCAACATCATCATCATCATCATCATCATAGACCGTTATTCCTTTCAGTACCGGGCGAGTTAGCCGTGCGTGTAGAGGCGCGCGGCTGTGAGCTTGCATCCGGGAGATAGTAGGTTCGAATCCCACTATCGGCAGCCCTGAAGATGGTTTTCCGTGGTTTACCATTTTCACACCAGGCAAATGCTGGGGCTGTACCTTAATTAAGGCCACGGCCGCTTCCTTCCAACTCCTAGGCCTTTCCTCTCCCATCGTCGCCATAAGACCTATCTGTGTCGGTGCGAAGTAAAGCCCATAGCAAAAAAAAAATATTCCTTTCAGCGCTCAGTCTGCAAGCCTCTGTGAATAAATTTACTAAATGTCCCTACAATCCTCTATTTGAAACTACTGCTGTGGCCTCATTTAGTTCTATAGCTTTTAGGGAGCCTATCCCCCTCCATTTGCCTCGCATGCCCCACCACCTAAGACGGTTTATGAGTGCAGATTCATCCATCGAGTTCATTCCTAACTTAGCCTTTATCTCCTCATTCCAAGTACCCTCCTGCCATTGTTCCCACCTGTTTGTACCAGCAATCACTCTCGCAATTTTCATGTCTGTTACTTCTACATTTTGAATAAGATATCTTGTGTCCACCCAGCTGTCGCTCCCGTAAAGCAAAGTTGTTCTGAAAACAGACCGATGTAAAAATGGTTTCGCCGGGAGCTGACTTCCTTCTTGCAGAATACTGTTGATCGTAACTGTGAGCTCACTGCATTAGTTTACTGCACCTTGATTCAATCTCACTTACTATATTACCATCCTGGGAGAACACACATCCTAAATACATGAAATTATCTACCTGTTCCAGCTTTGTATCACCAATCTGACGTACAATTCTCTTACCTACTGACATCAATTTAGTTTTGGAAAGGCTAATTTTCATACCATACTCATTGCACAAGGTATTAGACTACGCGCCTTTGGCACAATCTGCCATTAAGACCAAGTCGTCAGCACAGGCCAGACTACTTACTACATTTACACTTACCTGAATCCCTCCCTGCCACTTTATAACTTTCAGCAGATGATCCATGTAAGCTACGAACAGCAAGGTGAAAGATTACAGCCTTGTCTAACCCCTGTAAGTACCCTGAACCAAGAACTCATTCAACCATCAATACTCACTGCAGCCCAATTGTCAACATAAATGCCTTTGATTGATTTTAATAATCTACAATTGATCCCATAGACCCCAGTAAGGTGAACATCTTTTCCTTCGTTACCCTGTCATAATAGGCTTTTGTCTAGATCTACGAAACATGAACACAAATATCTATTCCACTTGTAGCATTTTTCAATTACCTGGCGCATACTGAAAATCTGATCCTGACAGCCCCTCTGTTGCCTGTAACCACACAGGTTTTCATTAAACTTCCTCTCAACCACTGATCGCACTCTCCTTCCAAGATGCCAGTGAATACTTTTCCTGCTATACTAATCAATGAGATACCTCGATAGTTGTTGCAATCCTTCCTGTTCCCTTGCTTATAGATAGGTGCAGTTACTGCTTTTGTCCAATCTGAAGGTACCTTACCAACACTCCACGCTAATTTTACTACTCTATGAAGCCATTTCATCCCTGCCTTGCCACTATACTTCACCATTTCAGGTCTAATTTCATCAATTCCTGCTGCCTTATGACAATGGAGCTTATTTACTATCCTTTCCACTTCCTCAAGCATAATTTCACTAACATCATTTTCCTCCTCCCCATGAGCTTGGCTGTTTGCAACACCACCATGATGATTTCCTTTCAAATTGAGAAGATGTTCAAAATATTCCCTCCACCTCTCCAGTGATTCCCTGGGATCTATTATGAGTTCACCTGAATTACCCAAAACACTTTTGATTTCTTTTTTTCCTCCCATTCTAAGATAAATTATTACTGTCCAGAAAGTTTTGCCTGCTGCTTGACCTAGCCTTTCCAGGTTATTGCCACAATCTTCCAGTGACTTGTTTTTGGATTCAGTTACTTTTTGTTTCGCTCCCTTTCCTTCATCTACGTACAATTACCTGTCTGCAACAGCCCTTGTCTGGAGCCATTTCTTATAAGCCTTCTTGTTTACGCTTACATGCTGCTCTCATTTCATCACTCCAATAAGACGTTCGCTTTTTCCCATCCTTACACATAGATTTTCCTAGGCATTCCTTTGTTGTTTCTACTACCGCACCCCTGTACGCAACCCATTCTCGTTTTATATCCTGAAACTGCTTACTGTCCTCTGTTCGGAACTTCTCACTAATTATATCCATGTACTTCTGTGGAATTTACTCGTCCTGGAGATTTTCTACACTAATTCGTTTGCAGACAGATTTCACTTTCTCTATCCTAGGCCTAGAGATACTTAGTTCAGTACAGATCAGATAGTGATGTCCGGCTCCATGGATAAATGGTTAGCGTGCTGGCCTTTGGTCACAGGTATCCCGCGTTCGATTGCCATCAGGATCGGGAAGTTTAAACATCATTGGTTAAATTCGATGGAACGAGGGCTGGGTGTATGTGTTGTCTTCTCATCATTTCATCCTCATCACGACGCGCAGGTCGCTTAAGAGTGTCAAATCCAAAGACCTGCACCTGGTGAGCCGAACATGTCCTAGGACACTCCTGGCACTAAAAGCCATTCGTCATTTCATTTTCAGTGGTCTGTATCATTGAAGAATCCCCGACCTCAAAAAACTCGTACATTCCTAACAGATAACCTGAATTCGAAATCGGTTACGATATAGTCTATTATGGATCTGGTACCCCTACCCTCCAGTGTGTGGCGGTGAATAGCCTTATGCTTGAAGAATGCATCCGTATTTCATAAACCCATACTAGCACATAAGTCCAGCAAACACTTCCCATTCCTATTAGCTTCCATATCATCCCCACATTTACAATTCACCATTTCGTATCCTTCAGTTCTATTCCCAACTCTCGCATTGACATCGCCCATTAGCACTATCCTACCCTTGTTGTTGTCCCTGACGACGATGTCACTCAATGTTTCATAAAAGTTGTCAATTTCATCCTCATCTGCACCCTTACATGGTGAATACACGGAGACAATTTTCGTCCTAATACCTCCAACAGCCAAATCTACCCATATCCTTCGCTCGTTTACGTGCCTAACAAAAACTATGTTGCGTGCAATAGCATTCCTGATGAACAGCCCTACCCCATACTCTGTCATTCCCTTTCTAACACCCGTCAAGCACACTTTATAATCCCCTACCTCTTCCTCGTTATCTCCCCTTACCCGAATATCACTTACTCCTAGCACTTCCTGATGCATCGCCTTTGCTGACCTAGCCAGTTCTACTTTCTTTTTTCTATAAGCCCCATTAATATTGATAGCTCCCCATAGAATTCCATTTCGTTCGATAAGTTATTTCCAAGTAGTCCCTCGACTGCCAAATAGGAGTGGGACTCAGTTACTACCATAGGTCGGAGGCTTACGTAAAATGTTTTGAGCTCGGTAAGTTCATGAAGCATGATGCTACCCTACTTACACATAGTCCAAATGAGGACCTCTCCTCTAACGGGTTAGGGACCACGGTGGATTGTATAGCCCTAACCGCCTGAGAACAAGGAGGGCCTTGACACAGAATACGTCATAGATGCCCACTCCCATTCCGTAGAAACTGGTATCCCGACTCTCAGGACCACTTACTAGGCCACTCAGCCATTGCCCATGGTCCACGTACTAGGACGTGACTACGGTAACCCACACCATGAAGTTCATTGTTGAATAAATTCATAGAGCACTAGTGTATGTAAGAAATTCAACCCATTTTAATGTTTTCCACCCTACACACTGTGGTAGAGTTGTCGAAAACAAAATTGTACGTGATGCTTTATTTTTAAGGAGATTTCAAATACCGGTTTTCAGGTACGAAACATCTTCAGTTTTTGAGATATATCCTCTTAAAAAGTATTCGACTCCTACTTCACTTCTTTCCACCCCCTCTTAAGTGGATATTTCAAAAATCAATACAGACGTGTTTCTTTATTTTTAAGGGAGGTTAAAAATACCAATTATCACGTCTGTAACATCCGGTTTTGAGATATACGTACCCCATAAAAGAATCCACCCCTTCTTCAGTACGTTTAACCCTCTCTTAAGTGGATATTCCTGAAACAAAATATACATGTTCCATTAATTTTTAAGGCGGTTCCAAATACCAATTTTGATGTGTGTAACATCTTCAGTTGTGATACAAATATCCTCATAAAAACAATTCAAAAATTTTCACTCCTTAATCCTTAAATGGATTTTTCGAAATCCAAAAGTAGGTACTTCTATATTTTTAATGAGATTTCTAATATCAATTACCACGATTGTTACATCCGTTTTTGAGATAATATATGTAACCCCACAAAAGGAATTCAACCTCTTTTTTCAGTACCATTAACCCTCTCTTAAGTGGATAATCAGAAAACAAAATGTAAAGGTGTTCCTTTATCATTAAGTCAGGCCCAATACTTTTCACTTCTTTACACAACCCCTTCTCTTAATTGGATTTTCCGAAAACCAAAAAAATTGGTGTTTCTGTATTTTTAGAGGAGATTGATTTCAAATACCAATTATTACCTCTGTAATACCAAAAAATTAATTCAATACTTTTCCCGCCTTTTCTCCTCCTCCTTAAGTGGGTCATCGGAAAACAAAAATGTACGTTTCTGTTTAAAAGTAGACTCCACGGCCAATTGTTACGTCTGCAGCACCGTCAGTTTGTGTCCTATTAGTATCCCCATAAGGAGAATGTAAACCATTTTTTATTCTTTTCCACCCCTACACACTTCTGAAAATAAAATAATACGTGTTTCTTTATTTTTAAAGAATATTAGAAATAGCAACTTTCACGTCTTTAATAGCTGCAGGTCATGTCTGTAACTTCATCAGTTATTTGAGATATGATCCTTATAAAGAGATTTCAGCACGTATTCAGTCCCATTTACAACCCCCTTAAGACGATTTTCAGAAAACAAAAGAATGCGTGTAACTTTATTTGTGAAGAAGATTCCAAATACCACTCTTCACATCTCTAACATTTTCAATTTTTGATAAAAAATCAACCACTTTTTCAATCCTATTTACCTCTCACTTAATTGGTTTTCTCGAAAAAAATACGTGTTCCCCTTCTAAAAGAGATAAAATACCAATTTTCACGTCGGTAGTATGTTAAGTTATTGAGATATACTCTAGATATGCTCGTTTAAAATATTCACCAACTTATTTCACTTCCCCCTAAGTAGATTTTCTGAAAACAAATTATCCTTTTTCATTAACATTTACAGGAAATCCTAAATACCAATTTTCACGTTTGTAACATGTTACGTTTTTTATATAGACTGTACATAGGCGTATGCTCATTCTAAAAATGCACCCCGTTTGTCACTCTTGTACATCCTCCAACCCCTTGAATGGATTTTCTAAAAAATACATGTTTATTTTTAAAGAAGATTCCAAATACCAATTTTCATGTGTGCAACACATTCAGCTTTTGAGAAATAAGTATCCTCATGAAAGGCATCCAACCTATTTTTCGGCTTTTTTCAGCTCGTTAAGGGGATTTTCCGAAAACGGAATATGACGTGTTTCTTTATTTTGAAAGGAGATTCCGAATACCAATTTTTACGCCTGAAAGCTGTTACGTTTTCGAGATCCAAATATACTCATTTAAACATTTCACCCCCTTTTCAATCCCTTAGCTACGGAATATCCAAAAATTCTCCCATACTGAGCGCCAAATCTCTAATATTGCTTAAAGATAGCCCAAAATTTCGTTTCGTGATGTCCAGTAGTTTTGGCTCCGCAACGATGAATCAGTCGAACAGTCTGTCAGGACATGTTTTATGTAGAGAGACGAGCAGGATAACCGTGCTTCGCTGTGGTTTTATAGTGAACGTTATTTTTCACAGTTTCATCTTTTGGAGAGTCTACTGTCGAGGAAGCCTGTGAATTACACCCTCAGTTCGTACGGCAAACGGTTTTGGAGGAATTATTATTAATTGCCTTTTCTAACACCAACTTGAACCCCGTACAGAAGAACTGAAATTTTTTAAACCCTATCTTTCTGAACATGTAAGATGTAAACGGGATCAACCTGTGAAATTTAGATTTACGGCGAACAGTAATGGGGGAAGGAATGATTCTTAGGCTGTGGTGTGAAAATGGGAAACCACAGAAAGCCATCTTTAGGTCTGCGGACAGAGGGCTCGAACCCACTATCTCCCGGATGCAAGCTCACAGCTGCGCGCTCCTAACCGCAAAGCCAACTCACCCGGTATGATTGTTTCAAAATATTTCTTAACATATCGTCGCCTCACCGGTAAAAGCTGTCCGACTCGTTGGCTGAACGGTCAGCGTACTGGCCTTCGGTTCAGAGGGTCACGGGCTCGATTCCCGGCCGGGTCGGGGATTTTAACCATAACTGGTTAATTCCAATGGCACGGGGGCTGGGTGTGTGTGCTATCTTCATCATCATTTCATGCTCATCACGACGCGCAGGTCACCTACGGGTGTGAAATAGAAAGACCTGCACCTGGCGAGCCGAACCTGTCCTGGGATATCCCGGGACTTAAAGCCATACGACATTTCATTTCATACCGGTAAAAGGTTGTAATCCACAAAGCTCTTCCTATCGATTATTCTCCTTAAGACTGGTCACGCCTCCCAACCACATATGGTTATGCAGCCCATCAGAACAATGTCCGTTGTGTTCGTTTTCCTATGACGACGAGTAACCGAAAATGAACCTAACATGCATTATACAATAGGAGTGCGTAAATACGTAATGCAAGCATATATTCGTATAGTACGGTACAGTAAGGTTAATTTTCCTTTACACATGGGCATAGGAAAATGAACACAACACTGCCATTAAAACTTCACAAGAACACATATAATCAGACAGGCCTTCATCTGAAAATCGTACATGATGCAACCTCTCTGGAGGCCATTCGCCATTATTATACTACTGTACCTGAACTAAGATATTTTCTGAAAATTCCTAAGGTATAAAAACTAACCGAGATATTTAGTTTCATTTACCCAGTACCTGTTGCAAAACACATTTGTGGTTTTAGGGCTAAGATGACCAGGCTATTGGCAGAGCTAACTCTGGATCATGCGATATGGAATTGTCCATGTGAGAAACAGCCCTCTCTCAAGTGGATGACAAAAGAAATGACCTTTTTAAGTGAAGTTTGTAATATCCTCAAGAGATTTGCACTCACATTGACCAATGTTAGCGCTGGAATTCAGTCCTAGGTTTCTACAAACTGTTGATCCCACGAATCTGCCGCTCTTTCCTTCCCTAAACATTCAAAGGTACATGCAGAATGACTCGTAATTAACGAACTGTGGAAGTTATATGTCGCACAATACGAAATGAAGACCAGGATTTTTTTAAATAACTAATGTGGTTAACATCGTGAAGAGTATGGTAGTTTCTAGATCATACTGCATTTTGAATTTATTCATTCGGTAATTGCTTTGACAGTGGCTTTCTTATTTACTAATCCCACTTCTTCCACATTCGCTGACCCAATTATAGGCACACAACCAGTTTAGCACACTGGTAATCAAAAGCTCATGATAAACACGAAAACGATCACTGTTAAACGTAAATAAAACACTAACTTTTTCTTTCTGAACCCATGAATTTCTTCACGATAAAGAGATAATGTCCTTTGCTCTAGACTTTTGGGTCTGGTTTGATGCAGCTCTGATGCAGCTTTCCATGCCACCCTACCCCTTTCTAAAACTTCAATTTATATGTAACTACTGCATCTTATAACTGCTCTAAACCACTTGTCATATTAGTACCTTGGTCTACCCCTACCGTTCTTACCGCCTACACTTCTTTCAAAAACCAACTGAACAAGTCCTGGGTGTCTTAATATGTGTTCTATCATTCTATCAATTCTTCTCGTCAAATTAAGCCAAATCGATCTCCTTTCACAAATTCAATTCATTATCGCTTCATTGTTGATTCAGTCTATCCATCTCACCCTCAGAAACCTTCTGTAACACCACATTTCAAAAGCTTCTATTCTCTTTCTTTCTGAGCTAGTTATTGTCCATGTTTCACTTCCATACAATGCCACGCTCCCGATGAAAGTCTTCATCAACAACTTTCTAATTCCTATATCAATGTTTGAAATGAGCAATTTTGCTAGCGGCTTTACGTCGCACCAACAGAGATAGGTCTTATTGCGACGATGGGATAGGAAAGGCCTAGGAGTTGGAAGGAAGCGATCGTGGCCTTAATTAAGGTACAGCCCCAGCATTTGCTTGGTGTGAAAATGGGAAACCACGGAAAACCCTTCTCAGCGCTGCCGACAGTGGGATTCGAACCCACTATCAACCTGATGCAAGCTCACAGCCGCGCGCCTCTAACCACACGGCCAAATCGCCCGGTTTAAGAAAGATCTTCGTTGCTTGTGCTAGTCTGCATTTTATGTCCTCCTTATTTCTGCCATCATTAGTTATTTTACCACGCAAGTAACAATATTCATCTATATCCTTTAAGACTTCATTTCCTAATCTAATATTACCTGCATCATCTGCCATCGTTCGACTGCACTCCATTATTTTTGTTTCTCTTCGGGAAATCTCAAGGTTTTGATTTCTTCCACTTTCCATATGCTTCTTTGCTTTTCGTTTACTGCCTGCTCTATGTAAGCTCTGAAAAGGAAGGGGGGATAAGCTGCAGTCTTGCCTCACTCCTTTCTAGATTGATGCTTCGTTTTCAATGTCCTCAATTCTTATCACTGCACGCTGATTCTCATACAGTTTGTAAATAATCCTTCGTCGTCTGTATCTGATCCCAATCACCTTCAGAATCTCATATAGCTTGGTCCAATCAACATCATCGAATGCCTTTCTAGATCTACGCCGTGTACGTGGACTTGTCCTTCTTAATTCGATCCTCAAACATAAGGCGTAAAGTCAGGATTGCTTCACGACTTTCTATATTTCTTCTGAAGCCAAAATGATCTTCTCCCAACTCAGCTTCAAATTGTCTTTCTATTCTTCCATAAATAATACGTATTGCAGGCATGAGACACTAAACTAATGTTGCGGTATTTTTCACACTTGTCAGCACCGGCTTTCTTGGGAATAGTATAACAACATTCTGCAGAAATTCGTTTGGCACTCCTGTCTAATATATCTTACACACCACATGTGATAACCTTGCCATTCTGGTTCCTCCAGAGGCATTCAGTCAGTCGGAGGGAATGTCAACAATTCCAGGTGCCTTGTTCCTATGCTGATCTCTCACAGTTCTGTCAAACTCTGACCTCAAAATTGGGTCACCCATTTCATCAACATCAACAGCCTCTTCTTGTTCCAGAACCAAATTACTTAAATCCTTACCTTGATACAACTGTCAAGTATGTTCCTGCCATCTTTCTGCTTTGTCTTCTTTCCCTAGAAGTGGTTCCCCATATGAGATTTTAATATGCATACACATAGATTTATTTTCTCCAAAGGTATGCAGCACCTACCTTTCCTAGGATCATACAACCTTCAACATCCTTGTATTTCTCGTTCAGCCATTATTCCGTAGCTATATTGAACGTTCTGTCCACTTCATTCTCTAATCGCCTGTCTTCTTTTCTCACCTCATTATTTCTTGCATTCTTGTATTTTCGTCGTTCATAAAACAGGTCTGGTATCTCCTAAGTTATCCACTGATTCTTAGATGACCTTTTCCTCCGTCCTGATATTTTTCAGGAGCCTTCTTGACTTCATTTTTCATGACTATCCATTCTTGCTCTATTGTGTTTCCTTCAGCCTTTTCATTTAGTCATTGTACAACATGTTCCTTGAAACAATTTCTCACATTTGCTTTCAATTTGTCTAGATCCAATCTCCTTGCATTCCTTTCTTTCTTCAATTTCTTTAACTCAGATGGCATTTCATGACCAACGAGTTGTGGTCAGAGTCCACGTCTGAGTCCACGTCTGTTTCTGGGTAAGTTTTGCAATCCGACATATGGTTTCTGAATCTCTGCCTAATCATAATGATGTCTATTTGATACCTCCTGCTGTATTTACCTTCTCTTCCTTGGCCTAACACTGCATTCCAGTCTCCCATCACAAATAGATTCTCGTCACCTTTTACATCTATATACCGGGTGGTACAGCTGCCCCTATTCACGCAGTTTTATGCAACCCGCAGATTACAGTCGAACCTAAAAATATTGACCTTGACTACTCACTACAATGTCTGCTCTTACAACGCTTTCCATAATTCGTTTATTTGTGTCAAGCAAATCAGCATTAATGATAATATACCGATTGATGGTAAAGAATCGTGAAAATTATGTGTCGCAGAAACGTCCTGTACAGAGAATATTATTGGTGAATGACTAGAAGTAGCAGCAACACAACAGCGCTAAACAACAACCTGCGATAGCCGAGCTTTCTAAAAGTTAGAGGAGAGTACTGGTGTTCGTTAGTAGGCGGTTCGAGTCCTGTGTACGACGAATATTTTTATTGCGATGTTGATATTCGTGAGAGTCGTGTTGTTGACGACAAATCTAAATCATGATCAGTTCTCATATTGCAGGTACTCAGCTATGTTTGTTTTTTAAGGAGCTCTTAAAAGAGCTATTTGCAATAAAGTGAGATTGTACCGACAGCGGTGCGACGGGCTTATGCATGGCCATTCGATTAATGAAGCAAATGTTCAAAATGACCACCTGCTTCGTTAATGCACATCTGAGCACGGTGGAGGAGAGACATTCTTGCTTGCTGCAACATATGTGGTGGAATCTGCCTGCAGGCTTCCGTGATGAGCCGCCGTAAATGATTCGGGCTCTCAGGCTCCTGCTCATAGACTCTTTCCTTTAAATAACCCCAGAGGAAAAAGTCGAGTGGAGTAAGGTCAGGTGATCTAGCCGGCCATGTGACCGGACCCCCTAGTCCAATCCATCGTCCAGGATATGTCCTATGCAAGTGGTTCCGTACTGCCAACGACCAGTGTGGGGGAGCTCCATCCTGCTGGAACCACATCCGTAACCGTGTAATAAGGGGCACATCATCCAATAAGAGTGGGAGGTACTCAGGAAGAAACTCTAGATAGCGTCGTCCCGTGAGGTTTCCTTCGAAGAAATATGGTCCAATTATCTTGTCACCTAGTATCCCGCACCACACGTTGACGCCCCATTGTACCTGAAATCGAGCTCCCCTGATCCAGTGAGGATTTTCAACGCTCCAGTAATGAAAGTTGTGACGATTAACAGTTCCGTTGTTGTGAAATCTGGATTCATCACTAAAGAGAATGTCCATTAAGAAATTCGCATCAGCTTCAACTCTTTGTAATATCCATTGCGAAAATTCTATCCGTTTTGGAAAGTCATCTCCGTGAAGTTCCTGGTGCAGTTGTTGATGGAAAGGGTGGAATTTATGGCGGTGCAATATTCGCAGTACAGATACATGACTGATGTTCAGTTCATTTCCTATGGCCCGTGAGCTTGTGTGCGGGTTGTATGCAATTGTATTTTGAACAGCTTCGTCGTTATTTCCAGACGTCACTGGAGCATCCCGAACGGGGGGTAATGTTTGAAATGACCCCGTTGCACGCAACCGTCTTTCAACACGTCGAAATGTATCTGCAGTTGGCAGCCTTCGTCCAGGAAATCGTTCTTGATACAAGCGTCTGGCTTCCCGTACATTTTGCCTTGCTTCTCCATAAAGTAGTACCATATTCACATAATCATCCCGTGAATACATAATGTTTGCTTTCGTGCTAACCGTACAGTACGTGCTCACACGTTGCTGCTAGGAATACGATATGCTGTTTCATGTGCCCTACGTATGAAGTGTAGACCGCTGTTAGTTGGTCTTCGAGTCGAACGTGCGCAGTTGCTTGGTTGAATGGGTGGGTCAGAATGTTGACAACACGTGCACTGCGCTTCATTCCCTGTAGTCTTTTGCCATATGGAAGTCACATGTTATTATTCCTTTCGTATGTATGCTTTCTTTGTAAAGGTGGCAAATTACTTTTGAGACTTAAGAACGTTAAATATTTATTACGAATGGCCTTACAATTATAATATAAAAATAAAATTGAAAAGCCCGTAACTACATTCGAACTCTAAATGCCTGCTAACATATCGTATGCTCGCTGCGATTGGTGCCATGTAGCCACTGCCGACGACAAAGAATTGGTCTCGTAGCTCTGTACTAATGGAATTGCCTAGGCTATCGCTTCGATACTGATCGTTGATGTTAAAAGTTCTGAACTCGAATGTGCAAACACCACAGTGAACTGAAGAATCGCGTCTCTCTTACGCCCAGATAGTTGCAACCATTTTCTACGCGTTACTTGGTTGAATGAGTCCAGCGTTATGTTTCAGGTGGTATTCACAATCGGTGCGTATGTGGCGATATTTATGATACCTGTTTATTATAACTTCCGTAGAAGAATATCGGAGACTTCAGAAAGGTCTTCGTAAACGATGCGTAGGCGAATACGAAATGACATTAAAAAATGCATGACTCAACAATGGTTGGAACCCTTCCTGCTTCAAGTAACCTATCGAGGTACGTCTTCCATACGTAATTCCGCGCAGCTATTTGCAACGTACAAGCGCCATCCTTGTAACTCTGTATTCACGAGGAGAGTGGAAGTTCCCGCTTCGACAAGTTACTGATGAGTTACAGCCTTATGGTCCCGTTTTATGCCTTTTTTGATCGCTCTAACGGTAGTAATTACATGGCGTAAGCTATCACATCTGCTGTACAGCATTTGCGTGCCACAGATTATAAACTACAGTGCAAAACACGTTCCTATCAATTTCGATGTGATGAGACTGTACAAAATGGTGGTGCATTGACATGTCTGTAATTGGTCTTACCCTATCACGTTTTCTATGATACCACGACCGCCCTTTTATCAAAAGAAAATGGCCTCTTGGACCAATCAGGTGCGCAATTCTCTACCGACAGCTATAGGCGTGTTTATGGTTTGTACAGTATAGTAACATTCCGTAAAAATTAGTAGAGTATTGGACACCGCTCTACATAAAATGGTACAGTGTTTTTGAGATGGACCTCACTTACTGCCTCTTGTACCATTTTTCCATTGTGCGGAGAAGTCTCCATCGGGTTAACTGCACATAACATTGCTGTAAGGTGTTGCGCAAGATGGGACTAAGAGGCATTTACGTCCTAGCTGGTGCATATATTCGGGAGAAAATAGGGGCAGCTGTACCACCCGGTATATAAAATAATAGTTTTTTCTGTATATTTCTCAGAATTAGAAAAGAATGGTATTTCTGTATCGGTCATGTCCACAGTAACAAGGAAATGCATTTTCTACTTTTACGTAATTTCTGTCTGTCTGTCTGTCTGTCTGTCTGTCTGTCTGTCTGTCTGTCTGTCTGTATGTACACGCATCACGAGAAAACGGCTGAAGAGAATTTAATGAAAATCGGAATGTAAAGTCGGGTGATGAACCACTACAATCTAGGCTATAAATTATTTTAATCACACTGAGTGAAATGGTAGTTTAGGGGAGGCCTGAAATGTAATTCTCAAATATTTATGTTATTAGTGGTCGTGTCTTAATGAAAATCGGTATGCAAAGTCGGGGTAATATGTCGATCTAGGCTATAAATAATTGTATTCAAGCTGAGGGAAATGGCAGTTTAGGGGAATGCCTAAAATTTAATTTTCAAATATTTATATTATTAGTGGTCGTATCTTAATGGAAATCGTTAGAAAAAGAAGAGAAATAAGTCGCTACAATATAGGCTATACATAATTGTATTCACGCTGAGAAAATTGGTAGTTTAGGGAAAGGCCTAAAATTTAATTTTCAAGTATTTGTTATACTAGTGGTCGTATCTTCACGAAAATTGGTATGCAAAGTGGTGGAATAAGTCGCTACAATCTAGGCCTTAAATCATTTTATTCACGCTGATATGATTGGTAGCTTAGGGGAAGACCTAAAATTTAATTTTCAAATATTTATGTTATTAGTGGTCCTATCTTTATGAAAATAGGTATGCAAAGTCAGAGAATGAGTCGCTATAATCCAAGCTATAGATAATTTTATTCACGCTGAGTGAAATGGTAGTTTAGGGGAAGGCCTACATTGTATTCTCAAATATTTATGTTATTAGTGGTCCTATCTTAATGAAAATTGGTATGCAAAGTCGAAGAATGGGCCACTAAAATCTAGGCTGTAAATAATTTTATTCACACCGAGTGAAATGGTAGTTCAGGGGAAGGCCTAAAATTGAATTCTGAAATTGTTATTAGTGGTCCTGTCGATAAATACTACATAACTAAAGCTATATAGTATTAAATTTCCGATCATTTATGTTTTATACATCTTACCGTACCGGCTATGATAACAGAGATATCATTAATTTGGATTTTTGTTCCTTAAGTCTATATCAGCGCCCAGTCACGACAAAATGGGTGAACAGAATTTAATGAAAATCGGTAGGTAAAGTCGGGGAATAAGGAACTACAATCTACGCTGTAAATAATTTGATAAGACGCCCTAATATCACAGAGTCGAAAGAAAACTTAATTTGAAGGCCTACAATATAGAAAGCTCATAAAATTGATCAACAATAACATTACATTGACCATTGTTTGTTGTGATATGCTTAGTGTCTTCTGTTGCCATTCATTTGCGATAGATGGGATTACTGTTGCGTACCGAGTATTCCCTTTAATTTGCTTTACATCGCGCCGACACAGATAGGTCTTATGGCGACGATGGAATAGGAACGAGCTGGAGTGGAAAGGAAACGACTGTGGCCTTGATTAAGGTTAAGCCCCTGCATTTGCCTGGTGTGAAAATGGGAAACCACGGAAATCCATTTTCAGGACTGCCGACATTGGGGTTCGAATCACTATATTCCCCGGATGCAAGCTCACAGCTGCGCGCCCCTAACCGCAAGGCCTACTCGCCCGGTCGTACCATGTATAACAGCCTGCCTGAATATTGGCGGGAAGTAACTGGGGAATTAAATAACATTCTTCTTTAGCATGCCATTCCTGTGGTTCATATTTTTTCTGATACTGCTGGTACGTAACACACTGGTGCATAATAGCATTCGAGGTATTTAATCCCTACTCTGTGGCACTGATTGGAATGAGCCGTGTGCTCACTTACATAAACAATGGCAGAGGAGTGTTCACGGCTGTCTGTGGCCTGGTCATTCCTGCACTGGGACTTCGGACTGTGAGAAAATGTGTGGTTTTTATTTTGATCGAGTATTTTATATGATAACACTGATTTTAATCGCTGCATTTCTACTGACGTTTATTGTAATGACCTATGTTGATTTCAGTTAGAAAACCACATAGACAGTCTTTCTGAGAATCCCGTAGCGAAGCACGGGTACATCAGCTAGCATTGTCATAAATCTTATATTTCTTCATATATATTTTCGATTTCCTCATCATCCGCTGAACTATTAGGCATATAGTCTTGCACTATTGTTGTGGGCGTTGGTTTGGTGTCTATTTTGACGACAATAATTCTTTCACTATATGCCCTATTTTCTTATTCATTATTAAACCAACTCCTAGGTAATATCTGGGCTATACTTTTTGCACTATACCATTCCGTAAAGTATCTACAGTAAATATTTAGAATCTGAAGGACGCCTTTATGCACTGTAAACATGATTGTATCCACTCTACTGTACTTCAGCGTTTCCCTCTAGAACTGTCACATTAATATATGTATTGAGCATGGCTCTCTAGTTGTGGCGTTTGATGGTAGTCTTCTACAATAGAGAAATTACACCTTTGCTCCGTCCTTGTCATCCAGAACCATATTTAATGTAGGTGGTCTGGAACTGACTTACGAGGTAACTAAAACAACTAAGGAACAGCCTGCAAAGAGCAATGCATTCGAGAATGCATGAGTATAATGAACTCAGAAATTTCACGGCGTCGAAGTGATTTTGATTATTTGATTATATCCAACTTTAAAACCAGTTGTGATCTACTTTCCACTATTAATATGGCAATAATCTGCCACATCACCTATGATAATTCTTTATTAGAGAAGGAGAGAGAGAGATAGATAGAGAGATCAAACTAATAAATTACAGCTTTACAACCGTACATCAAACAATGAAAAACCTACATTATCAGCAGTCAGTGAATACGTTGTGCATCGAAAAATTGTGCATAATATCTGCATGTCACTCAGCAACTGATGGATATTAGGTGGGCACTGGGTGAGGACCAACTTTAAAGAATCATGAAAGTGGCCAACAGCCATATTGGAAGTGTTTTTTACCATTTGTCACTTTAAGGTACGGAAATGATTCACACAAATATGTTGAACCGAAACACGAATACAGTAGCCCATTGCACATGGAATTTGACTTTATTTCAAGTTCGGAAAATTTCCTCTCGCCAAACGACTTAAATCAATTTCACTGATATTAGCAGTAGTTTTTATTATGTTTAAGTCTGATTTGAATAGATACGACACGTAGTCGACAACTGTTCCAAATTTAGAAATCCTGTTTTGGCCACGCATTCCTTTGCTCGAAAATTAAAAACAGTACAGTTTTCACGGTGATATTGTGTGTTAGCAAAATGATCAAAAATATTATCTTTCGGATCAGTCATCATTAACTGGAAGTTATTTTGGTAGCATGACACTGTACTCATCATCTCGGCAACACATTCGTTTCTACCTTTTAGCTTTAGGTTCATCTAAGTTTGTCAGTGAAATCTTCGAGAAAATCCATGTCACACAACCATTCCTCATTTTCTTCCCTTTGCTTTGAAAGAAACTTACTTCACTCAATAAACTTCGAAATTTTCCCAAAAAATTGTACCCGCTGAGCCTCTAACAGCTGTGAGTAAAATGAGATTGAGTGTACCTCCCTAAAGGAAGCCGTGGGAGTGATATTCCACGAAGTAAATTCACAACTTTAAATGCAGTGGCCATGGTACTCTTTGAAATGAGTCTCTTGCTTTCCAATATTTGCTCATCGATTATACAATGGTAAACAAGGAAATCAGGAAAAGCGTCATGGTGTCGACATCCATCACTGTGGTCTGCCATGGCGTTTGCGCCATCAGTAGTGGCAGCAAAAAAAACAACATATAATTGTAGATTAGCTTCGGACGAAACAACAGAAATAACCAAATTATTCCTGATCTATTGAACTGCATTTCGAAGAAATAATCCCAAGAATTTCTGAAAATTTCTAATACTTTCCAGACGAAAACTTAAAAGTGAGCGCTGTCATTGACGTCAATCGATTCACCGAACTGGAGTGAGAAAGAAAAGCTACATAATACATTCTTCAAAAGCTTTCGATACATCGATACCCTCGATACCGATAAACTACCGACATCGAATGATAATACTACAGTTGAGATCGGTCTCGACACCATTTTAATAGAATACCAAAAATTTTAACTAATATTGTCGACTTGCTAGAAGTACCAAATTCTAAAATGGTCATAAGGAGCACGTCTCAACTCGTAAGTTTCAAGATATCAGATTGCAGGAAAAGCAAAAAATTGGGCTCGTTTTATCTAGTTTTAGGGATCACCCTCCGAACCTCTGCAGATTTTCAGGTGCCAGTATCTCTGAACTAAAATATTCTTTAAACATCATCTACCAGAGCAATAAAACGTGGCGAATTGCAACTTAATGAAGATACCTTCGAATGTGATTTTGTACTGATTTATAAAATTGTTTACTTTCATTTTGTCCTGCTATAAAAGTACCACACTTCACTAACAAAATAACCTAGTTCTGGGCGTAACCAATAAAACAAACTTTCATTAAACGAATCCTGTGGTTTAAACTATGAAATCACTAGCAAGGAAGCAGATTATTGTAAAAATGTCACCACGTGATGAAACCTGAATTTAATTCTGGATTAGCATTGTAAAACATCATGTGAGTTGTTATTACGAAGTGATAGAAGCCGGAGCATTTCGTAATCCACCTCTTTTGGATAATATGAGTGAAGTGTGGAATGTTTGTAGTTGTATATTGACAGTGATAACAGTGTCATATGCCGCATTTGTAACAAGAGTTTCTTGCTAGGAGAAAAAGTATCTTAAAAGCATTGTAATCTGAAGAAGCATATAACCTCAGTAAATAAAATTGTTTTCACTGAACATGAACATCCCAAAATAGAAATTCGAAACAGTGAAAGCGTAGTAAGTTGAAGAAAAGGCAGCGAAAGAGCCTGTGCCTGCATCGGATTCAGTATGTCATAAACAGGTGGTTCTTTGAGCGATGTTCTAACACACATCTCTTCCGTGAAGAAACATTATCTCGTATGTCTCATTCCTCTTCATATCCATTTTTTTCCTCTGAGAATTTTTTGTGGATTTTTAAGATTATTTATAACATTCCATTCATTTTCTACATAGCACAAGCAGATTCTCAACATTTCTGAATTGAAAATTCCCTCCTTCAGAGATGCATACGGCTTTTAAATGTAATATTTCACCTACAACAATGATGATAACTAAATAAAACCTCGTTTTTTATCCTCACCGTAAGTTAATTTCAAAGATTAGTAAGACATTGACAAACTTTAACGAAATTAACATGAAATTTGATGGCCTACAAAGTATTACGACAGTACCCGAGACAATGAAGATGCTGCCAAACATTTACGAAGGCAGGACGTGTCTATAGCGGTATATTTAATAAGTGAAATTTTTATTGTTGTCACTGAGGGATGTACTGTGCAAGCCATTCATCCTCCTATCATTGACCACATACTTTCGATGGGCTAAAGATTTGGTGAACATACCGGCAAAGGAAGTAATCTGACGAGGTGGCCATCCAGAAACCGTCGGAATGGGTACACAGCATGTGATCGCGTATTTTTCTGCTGGTATAGGGCCTCAGGTTGGCCTTGAAGTTAGTGGCAAACAACGGACTATTATAGCTCCACAACTAAATAGTTACCGGTCAGTTTATCAGTCATGCGGACTAGACTCGAGCGTAACTACAATGCAACTGCACACCTTACCATAATTCCAGATGCCGAGCAGGTATGTCGGTGCATAGCGCACGACTCGACTAGGCGTGAGCCACTGTACCGCTAGACATTCCAGTACTGTTAGGAAAGCGGGATTCTCGGAGAACATGATTGTATGACATTCGTCTCTCAATAAGTCCAACCCCTCGTCCACGTCCTGGTAGGTGGGCAAAGGCATGAAGTGGGGGATTATCTGTAGGGGTGTTGTACAGCGGTGACTGTGTGTGCCCCATAACCGCTATGGTAGCTGTGAAGGCCCTTCAGGAACCCTGAAAAGTGACGGCTAACGGGGACCTGGTGAAGTCCACAATGGCAGATGCGGCGGAGAAGGGGACATTTGGAACGGCAAATCTGGCAGACGAGGTAACACTCTTCACGTGGGGTTAAAGAAATAGGGGTAAAAGCTAAGGGAAACAACCCCTGCAGAAAACGGTAGGCTTGGAGGCTCAGGTGGCAGCCCCACCACCGAGCTAATATGCTGTGGGATAATAACTCGCACATCTTAAATCCACTTATTGAAGAGACTGAAGTGAAACGAAACTGGATGGATACCTCAATGATGAACTTTGGCCCAAAACGGAAAGTAAGTTAGTTAAAGCATTGACAAGTCGACGACCACGATGGAGACGTTTCACGGATGCCCTAATGTTCCAGTAGGAACGAGAGGAATTAAGTCCAGTAAGTCAAGTCGTCTCCCCATGCCCGACGTTCCATGCACCATTGCAGCTGAAGGCACCAGTGGTGTAAGCAGACAGTGGAAGCCACTGTACTGGTCGCCAGGGCAAAATACTTCAATATTGCAGATGACGACTAACGGTGCGTGTAGAAGCAGATTAATGCACCACAGTCCTGAAGTTTTAAGGGTTGGTGTAGGCTATACCTGTACGCACACCAGATATATGTACTCGCCCTCATTGTTCGACGTTGCCGTTTGCTTCCTGCTTGTCACTCAGTCCATCCCTCTTCGACCCATTGATCCCGTATCCTCTTCAATGTGGTTCCGTTTCTCCCCGAAACGGGGTAGCACTATGCCACCAAGTCTCAGCGATATTTTATTTACTTCGAGAGAGAGAGAGGGGGGGGGGGCGGCTGTTTGGAGTGCAACCAAAGAGTGCGTCCGCTGTGTGGTGATCAACACAACTTATATCGTCTCCGACGTGCTCTTATTTCTAAGAAGAGAAAGAAACAGTAAGGTGATAGGAAAGAAGTGAAAATTACGCCTAGTATCGTGCCTGTCCTCATGCTATGCATGCTACAAGGAAGATACGGTGATAAGAAGGAATGTGGAACTAGTTATTGGTAATGAGGACCAGGAGAAAATCCCATAGACAAAATTAGAAATATACCTACAGGCATAAACTGGCATGTTCTACCTAGGTACTTAGCAAATGTTAGTGTATGGGCTGAATATTCTAGAGGTAGTGTTAGTTATGAATATGTACCATGCACTAATCATAATCATATTCCTGGTTGTTTATATTATTCAGAGGTCAGTACGTCTCAGCACTGCTGTGAATAGCGTGAGCCTTGTCGGCCCCACTTATACACTGCTTCTCAGTTCCACTCGGCTGAAAATCTAATCACACATTTGTCCCTCGTATGGCGTTGATGCACACATTCCACATTACATTAGGCGTACAACACCTATATCGAACGTGTTAATAATGCGCTAGTTGGCATCGTGAAAATCGGAACTCCAGTCAGAAAATGAATATAAATTTTAAAAGCCAGAAATTATTTATGCAAGTATAAACAAAGTAATTTAAAAAATCCATGAAATTAATATTTTTATTAAGAATGTGGTATGTACGATTCTATGTCTCGCCTCTCTTACTGTATGATAAGGAAATGTGGACGCTCTAAACTTCATTCATAAATAAATAGAAGCATTCTTATTTGTCAGTATCCTGAAAAATTATGAAGTTTCCTCAAAACATATGCAGTACATTTACATGAAGACTATTTTTTCTTTATTTGGTGGAATCAACTAATTGGTCATACGGTCACCTGTTCCCTGAACAGGTCGAGTAGAGAATGATTACATCTAAGAAAGACTGGTGAAACAGAGAGAATTCACCCAGAAAGTTAAACAAAGAAAATGAGGAACATGAAACATGAAATACTTCAGTTAATTCTTGGGCAAGTTATGTGGCAAAAATAGTACAGGAATGAAAGAAAACATCCATGGCTGGACATCTACGCGAACAGCTATTGTACTACTCCATGTAGCCTCCTACTGAATGAAATTTCGGCATTTACTCATCAACATCCAGTAGTTAACAGGCGGTGGAACAAATGTAAAGGAAAAGAAGAAGGAGAAGGAGAAGGAGATGTGGATGAGTCGATTGCTCCATCGGATCATACTTTAAAAAAGAAAGAGTATCGAATGTTAATGAAACGCTGTTAAAACAAGCCATTCTTCTAAATAATGAAGTCTGCTACGTAAAATCCATGTTCAAAACTAAGTTGCAAAGGACGTATGCTTTCCGAACTATGGGGTTTCTATTTTAAATTATGCATTGTGAGAAAAGAACAGGTAGCCATACGTGTAGTTAATTGGTATGAGACATTGACTAATCATCCGTTTGTTCCTCATAATGCCTCTCCTTCCGTAAATCATTTTCATAGGACTGAACCTGTACCTCTACCACAGGCAACATTCACTTCTTTATTCTGCGTTAAAAACTTTATTTCTGGTTATGATACTACACTCACCAATATAATATTGATTGCTTACGTTAGAAGTGCAGATTCACATAGTTTATTTGTTTGAACAAGTTAACGGAGGCTGTTAAAAGGTTTGATGACTGTTCGTAAGATAGTTCGACGTCATCCAAAATTTGATAATAGAATCCTCCGTGAGCACGCTTATTTTTACAATATGTTCATTGTACGATATACTATTACTTACGTGAAGAGCACCGTGGATACAGTGAATAAACTGAATAATTTTGTAATGTACAACATTGTTTTATATTTAGGGATTCTTATTTGTCAGTATCCTGAAAAATTATGAAGTTTCCTGAAAACATATGTAGTACATTTACATGAAGACTACTTTTTCTTTATTTAGTGGAATCAACTAATTCATTATAAGTGTTAGTAATGCGATATAATTTTATTTTCAATGCAGGAAGGAACATGCAGTGCTCTTCTGCTAGCGATAACAGATTTAGATTCATTGAAGCAATGGTAATGATTCAATCCAGTGTTATTAAAATCTCAAATCATACCAAAGTTGAGCTACTTAGTTATTCCTCCAATCCACTCAATTGCTAATGTACGGCGAAGGATTTCAGTGAACTCTTCATTATTGCACACCTACAAGTGTCTCAACGAATTCATGTTCATCGACATATAAATCGTGGGTCTTGGCATGTTCCTTTATGGATTCCTTCTTTACACTATACATTAAAAAGATGTTCTGTGGTGAAGGAATACATGTGAGAAGGACTAATATGTTTTTAAATATTGTCTCCTAAATTACATCCATCGAAAATATACAGAATGTTTTATTTTGTTTCCGCTTTCTTCAAAGAGCATAATTAAGACAAATGAAAGGATTTTGTTCATGAAGATCACTCTATTTTACTGTAGAACGATTTTGTAAACACAGAAGTTATAAAAAATTATGCATAATTTGCATGGTATAAATTACTGGATGTTACTATGACGTCATAATATGATCATTGTTTGCATTATATAAATTGCTAGTAGTTAGTTCGATAGCATAATGTAGGCACTCATACACTATCTATTGGTATTTTATACCAAAATAATCATCGTAGTTCAATATGAAAAAACCAAAACCGAACCACAAGGTGCAAAATCCTCGAAGTGCCATGGCCTACCAAGCGTTTGCTGCTCAACCCGAAGTCCTGCAGTTTATGAGGTGTCCTGTAGTCAATACGACGAATCCTCTAGGCCGTTCTTCTTAGCTTCCTAGATCGGGGCGGCCATATCAACGTTAGATAAACTCCTCAGCTGTAATGATGGACCTCATACCAGCTCTCAGATCCAGGTTAAAATCCCTAACCTGGCTGCAAATCGGACCTGGATCCTCCGTATAAGATGTTGGCATGCTACCCTTACACCGAGGGACCGGCTAGATTAGTATGACCCAATTTACATTCTAGCTTTACTGATAAAACTACAAATTCATGTTCATCTTTGTAACTCTCCAGCCATCCATACATGAGCTACTATTGTATTCTTGACGATATTCATGGCCCTTTAGCTGTTCTAGTTACGTTTAAGGTATACAGGGACCAATCATCAGCTTAGAAGGAAGACATTTCCGGTGTGAAATTCTTACTTTCCTTGTGCTCGAGAATATTTTGTATAAACAATAACTAACTTATACTGATAAATAACATAATTTATACGTCTAATGAACTGAAAGCCTCAACGCTGACCATTCAGCCAATGAGTCGGACTTTCATGCCAAGAACACTGTGATCCATTATTCCATTGTTGGGTGCCGTAGTGAACGATCGGCTGTTGAAAGTGCCCTTGTGGTATTGTAGTGATAAAGTAGTTAATTCAAACTGGAATTTAAGTCAATTGTGTGTGTGATCCATTTATTGCTATACATACACATATCGCTGGATTTCTTTTAAAGCCTCGTATGTCCCACTGCTCTTCCTACCCATTATATTCCTTCAGACTGTTCACGCCTCCCAGCCACATATTAATATGCAGTCCATCAGAACGACGTTCATTGTGTTAATTTTCCTATGCTAGCGTGTAAAGGAAAATGAACCTTACATACATTATACTGTAGGAGTGCGTAAATTCTCTATGCAAACGGTATGGTAAGGTCCATTTCCATTTAGACATAAGCAGATAAAAATGAACACAACCAAAATTATTCTGTTGGACTCTATATAAATATGTGGCTGGGAGGCGTGATCAGTCCTAAGGAATGTAATAGGTAGGAAGAGCATTGAGACGTAGGAGGTTTTAAAAGAAAGCCAACGATGTATTAGTGATATTCATTTAAATCGCATATTAAGTAGGTCCGTTGGTGTTCTTTAGATTACGTGTTATAGGATACGTAGCTTGGTCCGTCTCTGTGGTGTAGTGTTTAGTGTGATTAGCTGCCACCCCCGGAGTCCCGGGTTCGATTCCCGGCTCTGTCACCAAATTTGAAAAGTGGTACGATGGCTGGAACGGGGTGCACTCAGCCTCGGGAGGTCAACTGAGTAGAGGTGGGTTGGATTCCCACCTCATCCATCCTGGAAGTGGTTTTCCGTGGTTTCCTTTTTTCTCCTCCAGGCAAATGCCGGGATGGTACCTTACTTAAGGCAACGGCCGGGTGCTTCCCTTTTCCTTGTCTATGCCTTCCAATTTCCCATCCCCCGGCAAGGCCCCTGTTCAGCATAGCAGGTGAGGCCGCCTGGGCGAGGTACTGGATATCCTCCCCAGTTGTATCCCGACCTAGAGTCTGAAGCTCCAAGACACTGCCCTTGAGGCTGTAGAGGTTGGATCCCTCGCTGAGTCCGAGGGAAAACCGACAGTGGAGGGTAAACAGATAAAGAAGAAGGGGAAGAAGTTTACGTAATTTTATCGTAGAGACAGGATTGGATAGTGATAGGCGAAAAGAGAATATAAAAGGTATGGAAAATTAAAGGGCTAGGAATATGAAGTTCTAGGGGTAAGGCTCACCTTTGAATATAACAGACAATATAGATGTTTCTGGGGTAAACAGGCATGGGGAGTGTGGCACAAACGCTGATGCGGAATTATTTAATAAATCAGCTATGTGGAGAACAACGCAGAAAGGAGAGAAACGAAAAGTCCTCTCAGTTTTGATCACTATGTTAATGGGTTTAATGTACTTCACGGGGATCGTTGTAAGTACTTTCGTGTTAAAATAACGAAAGATCGTCACAGGGAAATCACGTAAAAGAGGTTGTAACTAAAGGTAAGAGATCTTTTCATATTGTTTGGTCGGTGTTTATAAGTTGTATTAATGAGTTTAAGGAGACAGCCTATAAGACATCGGTAAAACGCCAGTAGGAGTATTAGTCCCAGTGCATGGGACTACCTGACACTAGACCTGGAAAAGTTCGATTGGGAAGTACCGCGATTTTTTCTTGGTGACTTCAAACAAGAGAGTAGTGTTGCAAACTGTCGGCTGGGAATACTTGGTATTAACGGAACGAGGTGTTCAAGTAAGCGGGATTTTCCGAGCTGTCAGTGGAAAAATGGCGTTAAGTGGCATTAGTAGACGAGTAAGTTGGAATTTATCTTTTAAAGGTGGTAAGGATCAGAGTATGAAGTTAAATTTAGAATTCAATGGGAAAAATTTTGGAAAATATTAATTTAAAGGAAAACAATTAGGGTATGGAATATTTTATCCAGGGAAATTTCCAATAATTCTCCAAGTACTTTGGAATCATTTAAGAAAAGAGTAGGTAAACAACTGAGGGGAAATGTTCCACCTGGACGACAGCCCTATATGCACATCAAATATGATTGATTGATTGATTGATTGATTGATTGATTGATTGATTGATTGATTGATTGATTGATTGATTGATTGATTGATTACTCACCATAATGGGATTTTATAAGACAATTATTTGTGTATAAATAATTACACCCAATATATCCCTGTAGGATTTTCTAATTTCATTTTAGGATTGATTGTCTTTTATTCACTTCAGTCTCTTCACATAATGTCACTCATCGTCCGACTCGTTGGCTGAACGGTCAGCGTACTGGCCTTATGTTCAGAGGGTCCCGGGTTCGATTCTCGGCCGGGTCGGGGATTTTAACCTTAATTGGTTAATTCCACTGACACGGGGGCTGGGTGTATGTGTTGTCTTAATCATAATTTCATCCTCATCACGACGCGTAAATCGTCAAATAGAAAGACCTGCACCTGGCGAGCCGAACCCGTCTTGGGATATCCCGCCACTAAAAACCATACGACATTCCATTTCATTTCATTTCATGTCACTCCTCGATATCGTCGCTTTACCGATAAAACGCTGTATTCCACAAAGCTCTTCCTATCTATTATTCCACTTACGACTGGTCACGCCTCCCAGACACATATGGATACGCAGTCCATCAGAACAATGTCCGTTCTGCTCGTTTTCCTATGCTGACGAGTAAATGAAAATGAACCTTACATGCATTATACACTAGGAGTGCGTAAATACGTAATGCAAACGTACATCCTATAGTACGGTACAGTAAGGTTCATTTTCCTTTACACATGGGCATAGGAAAATGAATACAAAAAAATTTGTTCTGATGGACTGCATATCGATACGTGGCTGGGAGGCGTGACCAGTCTTAAGGAGAAAAATCGATAGGAAGAGCATTGTGGAATACAACCTTTTACCGGTGAAGCGACGATATATAATGTCGAAATTTGCTTTACCAGAGCCCAGTTCACTGTATCCAGCACTTCTATCTGCCTTCATGAATAAAAATTCCGAAGTAAAGGCCACCCTTCTTAATCATCAATATGTATATAGCTCTGTGGGCGAGCCGGTTTGAGATCAAGAAACGAGAAACAGGGTCAAGGAGGACAGGTAGGGTGGAATAAACCTGAAAAGGGCGACGGGTGCGACTCCGTCAGCAACTAGTATCCCCGAACCTATTCCTAATATTTCCATCCGTAATATTGACACATAGGGAAGGGCCAGACATAGTAGCTAGAATAAACATCACGAGAAATCTGATCTTCAAATCTTTACAATAAAATTACAAATAAACTCCATGTTAGACATAATGGAAAATCAGACAGTATTCAACTCCTCGGTATATTTTATTCCTCACTGCTTCGAGTACATCGTGTTATTCATTCACGTAGTTTAGAACTTAATATAACTGCATCTAAATTACAATCTATTACTAATACTTCCTTATTATGGCGGATATCTATTTTAATGTTGTAATATTTAATGCAAAATGATAAAAAGTAAACACATTTCTATTTCATTGAAAGTGAGAATAATTAAATGCATTTTACTCCCCTCGTTGATCACCTGTAATTTGGCAAAGATATGTTGATTTCGAATTCATTGTTGTCTAGCATGTCAACAAGAACAGATTTGTGAAGCTAGAGCTCGTAATTATTTATTACCTTTTACTACCATCAATTAATGAGCCGTTTACTTAATGAATGCCGGAAATAAATGGAGAAATGTTCCACTTAAATGTGTAGAAGAGGTTAAAAATCTGTTATTCTGGAAGAGGTAGATAAGACACATGGAAAGTGATACATATGTGTAGTTTGCGGTTATTGTGGAAGATCTATGGCTTAATATACTTCTAAAACATCATATGTCCCATTGCTCTCCCTATCCATTATATTCCTTACGATTAGTCACGCCACCCAGCTTCATATTTATATGCAACCCATTGGAATAATTTTCGTTGGGTTCGTTTACCTGTTTTGACGTGTAAAAATAGACTTTACCGTACAGTATTGTAGGGATATTGTTTGAAAGCGAAATTACTCACTCCTACAGTACAATGCATTTAAGGTTCATTTTCCTTTACACACTACCATACGAAAATGAACGCAACGAAAAATGTCCTGATGAGCTGCATATTCATATACGGCTGGGAGGCGTAACCAGTCTTAACGAATATAATAGATAGGAAGAGCTCAGGGACATACGAGGATTTAGAAGTAAGCCGTCGATATATACCTCCAAATCAGTATTCAATTAGTAGTATGTAAAGATTGTTCGATACAAGGAAAATGTCCAGATAAAGGAAGTGACTAATATTAACTAAGTATTAAAAATTACCTACGACAATATGACATTTACAGTAAGATACAAAAGTTGAAAAGTAGAAAAGCAGCTGGAATTGGTAAGGTGTCAGGGGATATACTAAAGACTATGGGTTGTGATATAGTACCATATCTGAAGAACATATTTGATTATTGTTTGCATAAAGGAGCTATACCAAATGAATGGAGAGTTGCCGTAGTAGTTCCTGTGTATAAAGAAAGGTGTGATAGACATAAAGCTGAAAATTACAGGCCAGTCAGTTTGACATGCATTGCATGTAAGCTTTGGGAAAGCAATTTTTCTGATTATATTAGACATGTTTGCGAAATTAATAACTGGTTTGATAGAAGGCAGTTTGGGTTTAGGAAAGGTTATTCCACTGAAGCTCAACTTTTAGGATTCCAGCAAGATATAGCAGATATCATGGATTCAGGAGGTCAAAAGGACTGTATCGCGATTGGCCTATCTGAGGCATTTGATAGAATAGATCATGGGAGACTACTGGGAAAAATTAGTGCAATTTTACTTGACAAAATAGTGACTGAATGGATGGATAAGTTTCTGGAAAATAGAACTCAGAGAATTATAGTGGGCGAAGCGTTATCTGACCCTGAAAGAGGGGAATTCCTCAAGGCAGTATTATTGGACCTTTATGTTTTCTTGTATATATCAATGATATGTGTAAAGAAGTGGAATCAGAGATAAAACTTTTTGCAGTTGATGTTATTCTGTACAGAGTAATAAATAAGTTACAAGATTGTGAGCCTCTGAAAAATTACCTCGTTAATGTTATGAGATGGACAGTAGGTGATGGTATGATAAAAGGAGTCAAAAGTCAGGTTGTGACTTTCACAAATAGGAAAAGTCTTCTCAGTTTTAATAACTGCGTTGATGGGTTGAATATTCCCTTTGGAGATCATTCTAAGTATCTAGATCTTAATATAAGGAAATATCTTCACTGGGGTAATCACATACATATGATTGTAAATAAAGGGTATAGATCTCTGCACATGGTTATTAGGGTATTTAAGGGTTGTGGTAAGGATGTAAAGGAGAGGACATATAAGTATCTGGTAAGACCCCAAATAGAGTATGGCTCCAGTGTATGGGACCCTCACCAGGATTACTTGACTCAAGAACTGGAAAACATCCAAATATGTTGCAATGTTTGGGCTGAGAAGACTTGGGAGAAAGTAGACGAGCTTCTCGACTAAGTGGCATGTTCCGAGCTGTCAGTGGAGAGATGGCGTGGAATAATATCACTAGACGAAAAGTTTGAGTGGTGTCTTTAAATGTAGGCAAGATCACAATATGAAGATGAAGCTGGAATTCAAGAGCACAAATTTGGGCAAATATTCGTTTATAGGAAGGGGAGTTAGGGATTGGAATAACTTACCAAGGGAGATGCTCAATAAATTTCCAGTTTCTTTCCAATCATTTAAGAAATGGCCAGGGAAACAACAGACTGCCCTAAATTCAGATCAGTAGTGAGTGAGTGGCTTAGAATTCGAAAAACAAATTCCAATGGACATAGCTCTTAAACAGATCTGTAAACAGGAATCCGATAATCCGACGTTTGTAATAAAGCCTTAACTACACATAAAGTCACGTGAGAAATACATATTATAGTTATAATGTACATGAAAATTTCAAAAAATCTGTTCATGAGAGGGATTGCATGCTCCCCTGAATAGGGTCCTCATTTGTTGAAATTGATAAAGAATTATTTCTTATGTAAGAACCGAATCTCTGTTGTTGGCATCTCAGACCGTGAATTTCTGATTTGGAACGTGTCCTGTTTTGATAAATTATTGTAGTCTGCATGCCTATGTGGGATTTCTTCTTTAGTTTTCATTTTGAAACCTGTTGCGTAAATAAATTTGTTTTCTCCTAAAAATATCTTTGTTCACATGTCCGAATTGCACAAATATCGTCGGTGTTCGAGCAAAAGGTTGCATCTCACAATGCTCTTCGTATCCATTATTTTCGTTACGACTGGTCACGCCTCCGAGCCACAGAATAATTTTCGTTGAGTTCATTTTCCTATGCGGGTGGTTAAAGGAAAATGAACCTTACCATATCGAACTCTAGGAATGTATGTTTGTACGACTTATTTACGCACTCCTACAGTATGATTTACTTAAGGTTCATTTTCCTTTACACATTAGCATACGAAAATGAACACAACGAAAATTGTTCTTATGGACGGCATATGCATATGTTGCTGGGAGGCGTGACCAGTCTTAAGGCAAATACTGTACAGGAAGAGCATTGTAATGAAATGAAATGGCGTATGGCTTTTAGTGCCGGGAGTGTCCGAGGACTTAAGAGCATTGTGACGTTCCGTTTCTTCATTTGTTTACTGATGATTCATATCATTGTGTCCAGTGGTTAGTTGTTTTCTTAAAGTATTCGTTTGTTTACAATCCTGATTTATTTCTCGTGGTTTCCTTGGTGGTCAATGATTAGAACCCTGTTATTTCTTGAGATGACGGATTAGACCAGTTTTTATTGGTAAGAGAGTTTTACTTCACTGTGTAATGGGTTGTGTATGTTATGTTTATCCCATTGTTTATTGTTATATCTTACTCTCATTCGACCTTTCATTTTTGTTCTCCCTCAGTCTCCTTATTGCTTTTGTGATCATTGTTTATATGTTGTCTCACGGTACCATTCATATGTGCTTCTAGTTATTAAAGTGTACAAAATCATTTATCTTACTGACTCTATTATCTGACACCTAGTTTGCTATATTGCATAATTTCATAACTTATATTAATTATATTATTCTGGCGCTGACAGAATGAAAATCACAAGTTAATATTTTAAACGTGTACAAGGAGTTTCCTTCTTTCTTAAATGTTTTCTTCCACACAGATGTGACAAATGCACTACAAAGCACAGGACACAGTCCGTCCCAATATCATCGGTCTTGAACTAAAGCATTCTTTTCTACAGTTTTTTAAAATAACTACTGGGCCGATGGCCTTAGATCCTAAGACCCTTTAAACAACAAGAATTATCATCATCATCATCAACAACAACAACATAAGTACTAAAATTTGTGTCTGAAAACTCATTTCTGTGCAAACGTGGGCCGAGTAAAACTCATACGTTTTTCTCTTCGAACTTGTAGAAGTGATGGTAAAACAAATACATTAATTCATGCATATTATTCAGTCTACTACGACACGGTTTCTCTCGCTGCAATTTGGAACTGTTTACATGAATTATACAGTTACCTTTTATTATTTAGTTATTATATTTTCTATCCCATACACGTTCTTCTATTAATCGAATCATTTCAGCCATTAAAATGAACGTTATTGTTATTCATATTGCTCTAATATTATCAATATTAGGTCAATCGAAAAGAAAATCTTTCAGGAGTGTAATAAATAGTCTCATAAACGGAGGAAAAGGAGAAATGAATAATCCAGTGAATTCTTTTCTAATATGGTTGGAGCATTCTGAAAATCTAGTCGATGCAAAAGTAAACCATATTGATAGAATTCTGGGTTGCATAAGTAATTGAAATGGGAACAGAATACCTCCAACTTTGAATCAAGTAGCTCTTTCGCCTGTATGACTCATTTGCTTAGGTCGATAAACACTGAGAATAACCGTCGTCTCGTAGGTCTCTTTCTGATTCTCTTGCCTTTTACTATCGAATCCATTATCTCCCTTTCCTACTGCATTCGATCACCACCGAAGCTGATAAATTACATTTGAAAAATGTAGAGAATTTCAAGTAAACTGTAGTGTCATAATAAAAGTAGAGTGTATGATATATTTCTAAAACTATGAATTTAATGGCAAGACGAGTTATGATGGATTCAAGAAGTAATGGGTTTACCATGGGATTAGGGTAAGGTATGTACTAACTGAATGCAAGTATCAATTTATCAATCCACAAGCACTGGGGCAGGACGTATTGGGACATATTGAGATACTGCTTTGATCACTATAACAGGAAAAATTTTCATTGGTATTTTGAAAAGAGCGGTTTACCAGTACCATTGAAGTAACTGAGAAAATGTTCGAGATGAACTTGTAGTTAGTAGTACATTTGGTACATCTAGGAAAGCCGTAAGTCATGAAGACAATATGTTACATACAAACCATGCTGAGAAATTATGGGATCGAAGGTAGTTTGTTAAAAATAATCAAGAAAATTTATAACAACGTTATTAGTTGTATGTTCCGTTAACCATTTACGGTTTTCAGAAACACTGAGGAGCCAGAACATAGACAACTGGGTGGCAGAGAGAATTAAAAATGGAATGGGTTCTCGGTTTAAAGTAGTCATAGGCTGAGCTGTAATATCTAAACTTTATTGTCAACACTTTACTTCATGGACTATGAACTTACAGACGTTCATTTCCAGAGAGAGAGTCACTTATGTGAAAATATGTATTATACCGATGACTTTGAACTGTGCATAAAAACTGATTTCAAAGATGTGCATGGTTTAATTTGATTGAGAAGAAACAGAGGTAGGTCAAATATGAGCCAAAAGTATTGTCACTATGCATAACCTTGTTACGAAGTGGAATAGATCAGTTGTCTGTGTCTGGTCAAATTCATCACCAGGAATTAATCTGATATTTATGATATAGGTTGATAGTGTTCCTCCGTAAGAAAAAGTCTCTTTTTTAAATGTCCTGGACCAAATAGGGAATACTAATAGTAGCAGGTAGGCCATATCAATAACTCTGAATACGTATTCTCTCAGGAAGGCAGATTAGTGAGATAAATTGAGAATATATTATCAAAAGTTAATTTAATGTTTCATAGAAATGAATTAATAGGCGAAAATATTTTAAATTCTTTCTTCGGATCTAAGCCCATTACTGCCGTGCATGATCATATCGTCGCTTCACTGGTAGAAGGTTGTAATCCACAAAGCTCTTCCTATCGATTATTCTCCTTAAGACTGGTCACGCCTCCCGGCCACATATGGTTATGCAGTCCATCAGAACAAATTTTGTTGTGTTCATTTCCCTGTGCCCACGTGTAAAGGAAAATTAACCTTACTGTACCGTACTATACGAATGTATGCTTGCATTACGTATTTACGCACTCCTATTGTATAATGCATGTTACTCGTCGGCATAGGAAAACGAACACAACGGACATTGTTCTGATGGGCTGCATATTCATATGTGGCTGGGAGGCTTGACCAGTCTTAAGGAGAATAATGGATAGGAAGAGCTTTGTGGATTACAACCTTTTACCGGTGAAGCGACGATATGATCTCACCATGCAGCTTGCTAACAGTGCAAGAAACTACGATCACTGTTGTACACATTATTGAGGCACATAGAATCATTCGAAGTACAAGCTATGTTGTGGGAAGTCCTCTCTTTGGATTACAGAGCAGTTCAGTTATTGACATTATCTCGAAGCCGGTAAAATGACATCGCACCATAAGTAAGTCGCAATTTTTCCCCATATATTTTTATCTATTATAGTTTGTTTTTTTTCGATCACGCCTTCTCCAATAACTATTCTTCACGTTTCAAAATAATCATATAAAAATTATGTTTGTGGCAAGTACGTAAAATGAATATGCCTCGTAATCATATGATCACGCAAGGCGTGACTGTTAACAAATAACTCCTTTAGTTGTGTTTTCGTAATTACGGCTGATCATTTCGACTGTGCTTAACTTATAGGATTTATAACTACATGTATATGACATTGTAACACGAATAGCATTTTTAAACATAGATCATGACATGTTGGCATTAGATATATTTTTTAAGCCTAACGAATTCTCCAACAGGCATATCTCTCGGTGTTACTGAATCAGAAGTTGCATGTGGTGACGTAGATTGTATTTCCAAAGAACCTCCAGAAATAAGTATTCTGACGATGACTCGATATATATATTTTTGCTATTTGCTTTACATCGCACCGACACAGATAGGTCTTATGGCGACGATGGGGCAGTAAAGGCCTAGGAATGGGAAAGAAGCGGCCGTGGCCTTAATTAAGGTGCATCCCCAGCATTTTCCTGGTGTGAAAGTGGGAAACCAAGGAAAATTATCTTCAGGGCATCCGACATTGGGGTTCGAACCCACTACCTCCTGGATGCGAGTTCACAACTGCGCGCCCCTAACCGCACGGCCAACTCGGCCGGTACTCGATAATCTTGCTGGCCGCCAACTTTCAGCAAGGTCGAGATTGTTTTTAGTACGAACGAGAGCCGACGTTCAGGAGAAAATGAGGGTTTTCCAATATCACTAGATGTCTGACCAGAAACAAAAAATTGAGAAAATGTGATATGCCTTGCTCAGTTGCTTACATCCAAGATTACTTCCCAAACTAGACCGTTTTACTTTGCTGGGAATGTCTCCTATACAGATATTTGAGACAATTTTCGATGCAGAAGGGTGGAAATTCTTAGCAGATGAGTCTAGCAAAATATCGGGTGCTTACTTCTAAAACCTCGTATCTCCCAATGCACTTCCTATCCATTTTCTTCCGTAGGACTGGTCACGCCTCCCATTCACATATGGATGTACACAGTCCATCAGAACAATTTTCGTTGTGTTCATTTTCCTATGCTGACGTGTAAAGGTAAATGAACCTTAAATACATTAAACTGTAGGAGTGCTTAAATTCGCCATGAAACCAACATTCCTACAATACGGTATGGTAAGGTTAGCATTGGAAAATGAACACTACGAAAACGGTTCTGATGAACTGCATATAAATATGTGGGTTGGAGGTGTGACCAGTGTCAAGGAATATAATGGGTACGAAGAAAATTGTAACATACGAGGTTTTAGAAGTAAGCCGACGATGTGCTCAATTCAAGAACGTTTAAGGCCCAAAATTTTCACTAGATGATTTATACGTTTTTCAGCTCTGGTGTTATTGTTATGTCACAACACTATTCCTTCAAAGAGATCTTGCTGGGAACCGGCAGGTGATTTTCGTAATGAGCTTGTGCTCAATGCTATTAGACGAGACTTTTTTGTACAGATTTGAAGATTTGTTAACTGCGCAGAGAACACAAGTCCTCATAAAGATGACAAGATGTGGAAATTGCGATCATTTATCGATCTCCTAAAGAAATGTTTCCTTTTACAGTTCCAGATAGAACGAATTTTTGTTTTTGATGAGTACCATGGACGATATGGCTGTAAGCAATTCATGCATGGGAAGGCAATATGTTTTGTATATAACATCTGGTGTCTCAATTCTTCTTGTGTTTACCTAACAAACCTTCATGATATTTCAAGAGGTAAACGAAAACACGCAAAACGAAGACACTTTCGGGAAATGTGCAGCGCCAATGGTATCTATACTGGATGAGCTCACTGAAGACATAATGAGATTGCCATTTCGGTTGTACTTAATAATAATAATATTATTTGTTTTACGTCCCACTAACTACTCTTTTACGGTTTTCGGAGACGCCGAGGTGCCGGAATTTAATCCCGCAGGAGTTCTTTTACGTGCCAGTAAATCTACCGACACGAGGCTGACATATTTGAGCACCTTCAAATACCACCGGGCTGAGCCGGGATCGAACCTGCCAAGTTGGGGTCAGAAGGCCAGCGCCTTAACCGTCTGAGCCACTCAGCCCGGCGGTTGTACTTCAATAACCTATTTCCAGGGGTACCATTTCTTCAGCATCTGAAGAGCCGTGGATATGGAGCAACCGGAACAATTCCCGAAAAATTTACACCGAAGAACAGCAGCATTACTCGTCTAATGTGATGAAAAAAGAAGAGAAAATGTTACTCATGAGTTAGCAACAACGAGTGAAGGTGACGTATGTGTTGTGCGATGGGTCAACAACACATTAATCAACATTGCATCCACACGCCATGGCGAGCAGCCCATTTACCGTGTCCAGGTAATCAAAATCGTAAAAATATAGATAATTCGTGTGGAACGAAGGAATGTTTTGTGACCTACGGTAAATTTATGGGAGGGATGGATAGAAGGGACCAATATGTCTCCTACTATCGTTTTGGTGTACGAGAAAAAGATTGTGGTAATCCATGTTCACATGGCTGAGCGATGTACCTATGCAAAATGCATTGGATACTTATGAATACATCTGGAGTTGAGATGTCACATCTAGATTTTCATCCTTGTATTGTACAGACGTTTCTTCAGAGATACCAGTGTAAGCGACTGGGACCAAGACCTCCATCCTATGCCAGGAAAAGCACCAAACTGAGCAAAGTGAGTGAAGACATCAGGTTAGATGGAGACGGCCATCTGGTGTAGCCCTGCAGAGCTGTGCAGGAGAAACCTGTTCGAGTGTTGTGCATACACAGTGTAACAAGTGTAATGTTGGACTACTTATCCCATGTTTTGTATTTTTCATCTCTGCTTCAGTGGAGTGGATTTACCTTGTTGTTCTGAGTACATGTTGGAATTTTCAGTTCATAAATATTTGTATATTGTAGAGAAAGTAAGTAAGTAGTCTTATAGTGGTATTCATTCTGTATTTAAAATATTTGTGCCCTAGGTATATACCTATATCAAGCACTGGTCGATATTCCTGTCCTTTGTTAAACATTTTTTGAATTTATATGTCATTATCTACTCAGAATTATCGTCATTGTCTCATTAAGAAAACCGCCCATTTTGCTCACATTAGCGCCTATCTAACAACTCCCCTGCGGGAGAACTACTGGAAGGTTATTCATAAAACATAATATACTTATCTTAAACGAAATCGGAAATAACGTATGTAACAGGAATTCAGGTGTTAAAAGGCTAATTTACTCGATGGGAGAGAAAGCAAAATTGTCTATGTACCTCTTCATCACACGATGTCCGGTTCCATGACTAAATGGTTAGCGTGCTGGCTTTTGGTGACAGAGGTCGAAGGTTCAATTCCCGGCAGGGTCGGGAATTTTAACCATAATTGATTAATTCTCCTGGCACGGGGAATGGGTGTACGTTTCGTCTTCATCATCATTTCTTCCTCACCACGACGCGCAGGTTGCCCACGGGAGTCAACTCAAAAGACCTAAATCTGGCGAGCCGAACTTGTCCACGGACACTCCCGGCACTAAAAGCCATACGCCCTTTCATTTCACCCCGACCCAAAGTCTCACACTCCAGGATACTGCTCTCGAGGAGGTAGTGGTGGCGTGCCTCGCTGAGTTCGAGGAAAAAAGGAACTCTAGAGGGTAAACGTGTTAAGAAAGAAAGAAAGTTATGTACAGTACGTAGACAAGGTTGGGAACAATGGCAGAAGCGTATAATTAATGATATGATAAGGAATAAATTAGGAAAGAACACGTCCGACGAACAGAAATATAAATAGTACGAGAGCCCAGATGGACCTTGACTTACCAAGCGACAGCGCGAAGGCCTCCAGTTTGCGAGCTGACATCTGATAAGTGCGACGGATCTTCTCGGATGTTATTATTAGTTTTTAAGACCGGGGCCGCTATATCACGAACAGATAACTCGTGAGATGTTCTCACGTAGGCTGTGTGGACCTCGGAACAGCCCTTAGAACCAGGTAAAAATCTAGTAAAAAAATCTTGTCCTGGTCGGGAATCGAACCTACGGCCTGCGAGTAAGAGACAGTTTCGCTACCCCTGGACTGTTGGACAGGCACTTCAGCCAAACCTTGGAGTATATCGACGCCACCATGTAGTAACCTCGTATATTTTCCCCTGTATAAACATCGTAGCTTCAGTTACAACTTTATTTGTGCTATCATTGTCCTAGGAGACGACTTTAAGATTATTGTTGCTAAGTTTTGGGAGACAGGAGATACTATTCTTATACAGGTGAGAAATAGTGAAGTAATGCTTTTGGTGATGATCGTAATTCATTTTTACTAGCCTTGGCCTTACGAGGTTAATACTTGGAGCCGTCGATATGATCGGGCTTTCGGGCTTCAATGCCCTAGTACCGTGAGTTGAATTGACTTGAAGAACAGTATACTCGGTAATTGAAGGTAATAATAAGTTAATAAGCATACTCGGTGTTAATTAAGGATTTCAGGATAAGAGACGTAGAAACAAATGAAAGAGGAATAATAGCTGATTTACTTGGAGATCTCTTAGAACAACTTCCCAAACGTGCAGTATGCTTCAAAAAATAAATTCAGTGTACTGTGTATGTTGAGCAAATTTCTATGAGATAGGGGTTATAATTACGATATAAAGCTAATAGCAAGTCATCATACTGCTAAATTTACTGTTAAACCTACTGTTAATATATTAGACACATTTAAGTTACCTGTGCATTCCAATGCGATTGTACTGTAATTATCATTTTATGCTATATTTATTGGAATATTTTAATTTATACTTTGTAAATTATATGTGAATTCCAGAGTGACTGCGTTGCAATGATCTGTGGGAATATTCTGAGTAATCTCGCTATTTGTTGTTTTGGTTTTTCGCACGATTACTTGTACTTATTATGTTATATTAATATTGTGCTTATATATTTTTGTTCCTATTTATTTTTGTTCATCTTACCACGTTATCATGTCCGACTCGTTGGCTGAATTGTCAGCGTACTGGCCTTGTGTTCAGAGGGTCCCGGGTTCGATTCCCGGCCGGGTCGGGGATTTTAATCTTCATTGGTTAATTCCATTGGCCCGGGGACTGGGTGTTTGTGCTGTCCCCAACATCCCTGCAACTCACACACCACACACAACACTATCCTCCTCCAAAATATCACGCGGTTATCTACAGAAGACAGATGCCGCCCACACTCATCGGAGGGTCTGCCTTACAAGGATTGCACTCGGCTAGAAATAGCCACATGAAATTATTTATTTACCACAGTATCATTGTATCATTAATACATTGCTTTCATGTAATTTCCATTGTTATCTTTAGTTGTCATACAGTATATTTCTGTGACGATTGCGAAAAACCGGGTAACTGACAATGCACTTCCTAACCATTATATTCCTTAAGACTGGTCACACCTCTCAGCCACGTACGGATATGCAGTCCATCAGAACACTTGTCGTTGTGCTCATTTTCACATACTTATGTGTACAGGAAAATTAAACTTTACATACCTTGTAGCATAGGCCTGCTGCAGAAATGTATGCTATTGGCTTTACGTCGCACCGACACAGGTAGGTCTTTTGGCGACGATGGGGCACGTAAGGGCTTGGATTGGGAAGGAAGCGGCCGTGGCCTTAATTAAGGTACAGCCCCAGAATTTGCCGGATGTGCAAATGGGAAACTACGGAAAAACATCTTCAGGGCTGCTGACAGTGGGGTTCGAACCACCTATCTCCCGAATGCTGGATACTGGCCGCACTTAAGCGACTGCAGCTATCGATTCCCTCCTACAGTATGATGTATGTAAGATTCATTTTCCTGTACACATAGGCGTAGGAATATGAACACAAGGGCAATTGTTCTGATCGACTGCATATCCGAACGTGGCTGAGAGGCGTGACTAGTCTTAAGGAAAATAATTTTTAGGAGGTACATTGTCAGTTAGCTGGTTTTTCACATTCGTTACAGGTTTATGTGTTCATATAGTATCATTTTTATTCTATCGCAAGCAGACATCGCCATCTGAATATCCGCTCTCTCTGAATTGTAAATAATAATAATAATAATAATAATAATAATAATAATAATAATAATAATAATAATAATAATAATAATAATAATAATAATAATGATGACGATGATGAATAAGAAGGATAGTATTACATTATTGCCGAGTTATATGGGCTTGCAGATGGAAAATTGAAAGTCAGTACAATCTGTAATATATGTGTGCATTCATGTGTTCAGTGTTTTTGTCCTCACAATCAATACATCACTATATTATATTTTGCAACGTATCTTCAAGTGGAAGTGGCGTACAATGTGTCCGCAGTTAGGAAACACAACGTCGGTGTTAATATTTTCACCCCTACTGAACGCTATTCTCAGCACAGATTAGCTGCCGGTCCCTCACAAATGGGTAGAAAACTGGATGAACGTGAAATCCCTTGCTTCTATTCACCACCCTTCAGATGAGTGTCTAATCTGCCTGTCTTTATGTTGCTCCTTCCACAGTAAATGTCACAAACTGGCTTGAAGCTGTTTGACGAATAGGTAATTAAACTGATGTTCCTACAGGTAAAATAGTTATTACAAATAAATTTAAATTACATTTCTTATGGCTGTTTCTAGCCGAGTGCAGCCCTTGTAAGGTAGACTAATAGACTAATGGTATCTGGCATGTGTAAGTAACTGCGTGTTATTGTGGTGGACGATAGTGTTATGTGTGGTGTGTGAATTGCAGGGATGTTGGGGACATCACAAATACCCAACCCCCGAGCCGTTGGAATTAACCAATGAAGGTTAAATTCCCCGAACCGGCCGGGAATCGAACCCGGGACCCTCTGAACCGAAGGCCAGCACGCTGACCATTCATCCAACGAGTCAGACAATAGTTATTATTATTATGATAGATGTAATGATGTTTTCATTCCGTGTATTTCCAAGGGTCTAATTTTGTGCGTTATCTGGCACGTGAACAAGAAGCAGCCAGCGCTGTGTGTATAGCTGTTCAACGACCAATGAGAATGTATATTGCGTTAGAGATCAACAGGTAGAAATTGAAAGGAGCAGCTGTAACTTAGGCGTGCGTTATTACCCTGGGTAAAATTATGATAGTTATTTAGCTACCTGCCGCCTCTGTGGTGTAGTGGTTAGCGTGATTAGCTGCCACCCCCAGAGGTCCGGGTTCGATTCCCGGCTCTGCCACGAAATTTGAAAAGTGGTACGAGGGCTGGAACGGGTTCCACTCAGCCTCGGGAGGTCAACTGAGTAGAGGCGGGTTCGATTCCCACCTCAGCCATCCTCGAAGTGGTTTTCCGTGGTTTCCCACTTCACCTCCAGGCAAATGCCGGGATGGTACCTATCTTAAGGCCACGGCCGCTTCCTTCCCTCATCCTTGCCTATCCCTTCCAATCTTCCCATCCCCCTACTAGGCCCCTGTTCACTATATCAAGTGAGGCCGCCTGGGCGAGGTACTGGTCATACTCCCCAGTTGTATCCCCCGACCAAGAGTCTGAAGCTCCAGGACACTGCCCTTGAGGCGGTAGAGGTGGGATCCCTCGCTCAGTCCGAGGGAAAAGCCGAACCTGGAGGGTAAACAGATGATGATGATTATTTAGCTACCTGCACTATCATTATCTCATTCGATCTGTTTGAGGAAGTAATTATATAATACATTTGCGAGGAGTGTAATTAGAATAGCAAAACTGTGCATTGTGTAGGAAACATTTTCCACATGACCCAATTTTAATGTTACTTCCTATTTACATTAAAACTTCAGAGAAGTGGAGCTGTTTCCATCTGGTAACTATGGTTGGTAAGTATTACATTTGCTCTATTTTCTAGAGGGGTAATCTATCTGTAATTATACTACTTACTCAGCATAAATTATTAAATCTTCGAAAAAATAGTGTAGTGCACTTAAAAGATAACCCCCCTACGACTATTGAAGGTGAGTTACACGTACTCTTAATTTATTTGATTGGCTTACGATGCATGATTTTGGCATTATTACAATATATATGAAAAAATATATTGAATTTTCATATATATCATTGGTCTTAAATTACAGTATATAAACATCGGAATGAAGCATACTGTTACTTCAACAGGGCAACAGTTACTTTCGTATTATTATTATTATCATTATTATTATTACTTCACAGTGCTTCAAAAATTTGAATAAACGTAATATTACAAGAAGAAATTAATTCAGTAATTCTACAGGTATTAATTCTTTAGCACTAAAACACTGCCCTATTAGTACTAGGTTCAGTATTACTTATTAGATTAGTTATAGCAACTTACTAGCAAAGTTTAGTTCCTTGTATTCAGTTTCCTATGCGTAAGTGTAAAGAAAAATGAACCTTGTCGTGCCGAACTATAGTAATGTGTGTCTGCATGACGTATGTGCGCAATCGTACCAGTATATCGTCGTTGCCGGGACAAAACCTCCTATGTGATAATATTGTTTGGAGATATACTTACCCACAGCACACACTTTATGAAAAGCGAGAAAGCCTTGACAAAAGTCACACAGTACAGTATTGCACCTTAAATGACAGAACCTTACCGGTCAAAGTGCTAAGCTAAAATATTTCACATAGGAGGTTTTGTCCCGGCAGCGACGATATTATAATGTGTTTTAGGTTCATTTTCCTTTGCCTAATTGCATTAGAAAATGAAAACGACGAAAATTTTTCTGAGGGACTGTACAGCTTTATGTGGCTGGGAGGCGTGACTAGTCTAAAGGAATGTAAAGGATAGGAAGTGTTGTCAGATACGCGGTATTGCTCGTGCAACGACGGTATAGTGTTGAGTATTGAAATAATAACACTGAGGAGTATGTGTAATATCTGAAGCCATCTATTTTCAGGGGCGACTGTGTTCATTTATAACTAATTTTCAATATATAAATGTAAAAACTACCTGAAAAGGGAGCACAGAATTATACCTGAAAAGACTCAGTCTAAGAGACAGAATAGGAATAGTACGAGGTGGGGGGGGGGGTATTGATTCCGGTGAAAGAAGAACATGAAATCCCGGAAAATGTTAATGATGAACAACACGAAATTCTCATGAAGACCTGTAAATGGTAACGCAGACGCTGATTCAGAATTATTTGATAAGGAAATCAGCTATGTGGGAAACGATATGGAAAGGAACATTATTGAATCTGGTGATATCAATTTAACAAATGTTAATTGGAAAGGTAATGGGAACGACAGGAAGCATGACCAACAAATGGCAAATAAATTAATATGCGAAGGGCAACTTATTCAGAATGCGATGGAACCAACTAGAGGGGAGAATATCCTGGATGTGGTGCTAGTAAAACCAGATGAGATTTATAGACAAACCGAATTAATAGACGGCTTTATTGATCACGAAGCTGTTTTTTTTTTCGTAGTTAAAAATAAATGTGATAGAAAGGAAGGCATTACAATTAGAACTATCAGGCAGTGCCACATGGGCGATTAAACAGGCATGAGAGAATTAAAAAAAATAAGATCGGTGGAAAACGGTAAATAAAAATGTAAACAGAATCTGGACGGCTTTAAAGCTATACTTGAGGAATGTGAAAACAGGTTTGTACATTTAAAGGTGGTAAGAAATGGTTAGGATACACAATATTATAAGAGAGAAATAAAGAGTCTGAAATGCAAGTGCAGGTTGGAAAGAAATAGGGTTACAAATGGTTGTGGAAGTGAGGAGAAGCAAAGAATTTAGTTAAGGATAACATGATGGCAAGCGTAATATCAGTCACACTAAATTTCTGAAAAATGGAAGGGTATGTATAGGGTCATTAAGGCAGAAATATGTTCCAAGAAAGACATTCCAGGAATCAGTAATGAACAAGGGGATTGTGTATGCGAGGATCTACAAAAGGCAGAAGTATTCAGTAAGCAGTATGTAAAGATTGTTGGTTACAAGGATAATGTCCAGATGGAGGAGATGGAGGAGATGACAAATACTAAAGAAGTATTGAAATTTACCTATTATAACAACAACATTTACAGTAAGATACAAAAGTTGAAAACTAGAAAACCAGCTAGAATTGATAAGGTTTCGAGGGATATACTAAAGACATTGGGATGGGATATATTACCATATCTGAAGTACTTATTTCATTATTGTTTGCATGAAGAAGCTATACAAAACGAATGGAGAGTTGTTGTAGTAGCCCCTGTGTATAAGGGAAAGGGTGATAGAGACAAACCTGGATATTACGGGCCAGTCAGTGTGACATGCATTGCATGTAAGCTTTTGGAAATGATTTTTTCTGATTATAATAGACTTGTTTAAGAAATTAATAACTGGTTCCATAGAAGGCAGTTCGGCTTTAGGAAGGGTTATTCCACTGAAGCACAACTTACATGATGATGCTGATGTTTGTTGTTTTAAGGGGCCTAACATCGAAGGTCATCGGCCCCGCACAACTTACAGGATTCCAGCAAGATATGTCAGACATCCTGGATACAGGAGGTAAAATGGATTCTATCGCGATTGACCTATCTAAATAATTTGATAGGGTAGATTATGGGGGACTACACACAAAAATGAGTCCAATTGGACTAGACAAAAGAGTGACTGAATGGGTGGCTATATTTCTAGAAAATAGAACTCGGAGAAAATTGGAGTAGGCAAAACATTATCTGACCCTGTAAAGATTTAAAGGGGAATTCCTAAAGGCAGTATTATTGTCCTTAATATTTTCTTATATATGTCAATGATATGAGTAAAGAAGTGGAATCAGAGGTAAGGCTTTTTATATATGACATTATTCTGTACAGAGTAATTAATGAGGTACAATATCGTGAGCAACAGCAAAATGACCTCGATAATGTTGTGGGGTGGGCAGAAGGAAATTGTATTGCTATAAATGGGGTTAAAAGTTAAAAGTCCGGTTTAAGTTTAACAATTAAGGAAAGGTCTCTCAGTTTTAATTACTGAGTTCATAGCAGGAAAATACATAGGTTGTTAATGTAAGGAAAGATCTTCTTTCGGGTAATCACATAAATATGATTGTAAATGAAGGGCACAGATCTCTGTACATGGCTATATGGTAAGAAGGTATGCGGCGTTGTGGTAAGAATGTAAGAGAGAGGGCATATACATCTCTGGTAAGACCCCAAGTAGAGTATGAATCCAGTGTATGGGGCCCTCGCCAGGATTACTTGATTCAAGAAATGGAAACAAAAGAAAGGGAGCTCGATTTGTTCTGGGTGAATTACAATAAAAGTGTAGTGTTAAAAAATTGCTGCAAAGTTTGCGCTGGGAAGACTTGGGTGAAAGGAGACGAGCTGCTCGACTAAGTTGTATGTTCCGAGCTGTCATTGGAGAGATGACGTGGAATGACATTTGTACACTAATAAATTTGAGTGGTGTCTTTAAAAGTAGGAATAATTACAAAATGGTGATAAAACTTTAGTGCAAGGGGACAAATTGCGCAAATATTCGTTTATAGGAAGGGGAGTTAGGGATTAGAATAACTTACCAAGGGAGGTGTGCAATAAATTTCCAATTTCTTTGCAATCATTCAAGAAGAGGATAGGAAAACAACGGATAGGGTATCTGCCACCTAGGTGACTGCCCTAAATTCAGATCAGTAGTGACTGATTGATTAAACATAACGAACCCCCATTTTAATTAATCCTGGTAAATGCGTAATATAGATAAATATTTGCTAAACGCATGGTAAAGGACCTTCCATTTTTAAACGTGATTCGTGTTTGTAATATTTATCATTAAATGTAAATAATTATTTTGTAGTAAAAAAATTACTAAGTTAGTAGTTCCATTAATTTCTATTTTACTTAATTTCCCCTGTTTCCTCAAGTTTTACGTTAATAGGGCATTTGTGGGTGGGGGGGGGGGTGATATTGGGATATATCGTCGTTGCCGGGACAAAACCTCCTATGTGATAACATTTTTGGAGATATACTGACATACATTATTAAGAGCGAGAATACCTTGACAAAATTCACACAATATTGCACCTTAGATGACGGAATCTTACCGTCCAAAGTTCTAAGCTAAAATATTTCACATAAAAGGTTTTGTCCCGGCAACGACGATGTAATGTATTTGTTACGTCATAGGACACCGTTAAGGTTTAATTATTAATTTCTTTGTTTGCATCTTATCAATAAGTTCTAATGAATTTGAAACAGGTTTATGGTTTTCTATTTTAATGTGCTTGAGCAATTGTTTGAGTAAAAATTTAGAAATTTAGAAAATTTAGAAACCTGGAATACAGGGCTATTTATGCAGGTTATAATTGGTCGGGTAAGGCATTCCTCTTTATGACTTTTGGGAAAGGACTTTGCTGTATATCATTCAGGATTCATCTGAACTACATTTTGATTTTGTTTTTCCGTTCATTATAAATCGGGTTTTCTTCCAAATATCTTTTAGTTTGGATCCATTTTAATATAGTTTAAATTATTTGCTTCTATAAATTCCTTTCTTCAATAAAACTGTAGGTTTCCTCTATCTGGTGTAGTTACATTAAATGATTGTCTTTAATTTTACCTGTAAGTTTAGCTATTGTGTTTTTCTGTACATCATTTTCCTTGTTCCCCTTATCCGGTGTGGTTTCGGTTTTCTCAATTGAATTCGGAACTAAGTGCCTTATCTTATCCGTTTTTCTATATTACAGCAGAATTCGTCGCTGTTCGGGGAAAAGGTCATATCTCCCAATGCTCTTCCTAACAATTATTTTCCTTAAAACTGGTCCCGGCTCCCAGCCACATATTGATATTTAGTCCATCAGAACAATATTCGTTGTGTTCATTTTCCTATGCTTGTGCGTACAGGAAGACGAACCTTACCGCACGGCACTCTAGGAATATATGTTTACATGACCTATTTTTGTATTCCCACAGTATAATGCATTTAAAGTTCGTTTTCCATCAACGTTGTTGTATGAAAATGGAAACAACGAAAATTGTTCTGATGGACTGCATATCCGTATGCGGCTGGGAGGCGTAACCAGTCTTAAGGAGAGTAATGAATCGGAAGAGCCTTGTGAGATATGACAGCGACGAATTTTTCTCTACATTTTAAAATCAAGACGATATAATTATGTGAATTTTAATATTTTAACTTTAATGATTCACTCAGGATGGAAATAAGATTCCGAAAACACATATTGCATTGAATTATTTTAAGTATGCTGGTGTAGACTTGTTTTTTATTTAGTCAGTGCATCAAGCCATCAGCAGTGTTACAATGGGTTTTAATTTTTATGATGATTTTGACTAATTTCGTGGCCAGTGGAATTTCACGTCCATGCACGTTGCATACGAAAGTCAGGTTGCATTTACTGGACCAAAATTAAATTTTTCTTCAAAGAGCTGAGTTAGATCTATGGAATTACTTTTCTAAAAGGATCTTAATTATTGTAAATAGATGTAATTATTTTTATATATCTTATTTTGTAATAAAATTTTACATAACATCTGCCGCTATTATTGAGTATCACTGTTTCTACTTAACGTTTATTTTCTATTTTCATTTTCTTATTTCTGTAACTGTACACTACAGAATCTTTCATCCTCTGTCATTTCATCACTCAACACAATATTCTAAAATTATGTTTTAAACAGTAATTTTACAAGTAATTTATTCTAAAACGAACCTAACGTTATGCTTATTTCATAACACCAGGTCTTATGATGCTACAACCCTGATGGGCCTTGCACTACCACGCGATCATTATTTAGCCCAAAGCCAGCAGGTTACGAGGTGACATGTGGTCAGCGCAGAGAATTCTCTCGACCCCAACTCTTAACATTTTAGACACTGTGTAATATACAAAAGCTTAGTGAAAGTACAACAATAAATGAACTACAGGTCTTAACCATGCATGCGTTAATTGCTAGCTCGCGTATTCGCATTCCTTTCCATTTTGTATTCACAAATGTATACATGTTATTAGTCTTATAGAATAGAAACTTACTAGGGTTATAATTTAATTTCCTTTAATTTATAACTGATAAGTTCTTCTGTCTATCGAAAATAGTTTGTGAATAATTGGAAATTAGGAAATATTTGAGGAAGAAAACATATAATAACAATTGCCCCTGAAAAACGAACAAATTACTAAATTTGAATAACATGTTTCATTGTTGAAGAAACATTATGAGATTCTGTCAATCCATGCACTTTTTTGTAAACCATGAACTTATTAGTGTTATTGAGAAGTGTAAAACCGTTTATGTGAAAACCTCCGACCACCCTTCCAATAATGATTTTAATAACGTACCCCTCAAAGTGGTTCTTCTCTCCTCACTGTATACCTCTTCCTATTCTTCTTCCTATTATTATTGCCTATTTTAACTTGTTTTTAGTGATTTAAGCGATTCATAATGAATATTAGTGCATTATAGGATTATATATTAAATTTTATTTAGTTTGAATTGTTGTGCTTCATGATTTGTGTTTTAATTCATATAGTGAAGATCGGGAAATTCTTAGGGGCGTGTGTTCGTTGAGATTTATGCTGCGGTACGTTATTTCTTAGTTGCGTCATCAACCCACGTGAAATGGTAATAATTGTAGTCCATTTTATTTATTTATTTATTTATTTATTTATTTATTTATTTATTTATTTATTTATTTATTTATTTATTTATTTATTTATTTATTTATTTGATAATACAAAGGTACACAGGCTGACCCCAATTACGTTCCTCCATATCATATGGGACTTAAACTTTAAATACATAAAAATAGTAACAATAATAACAAAAATAAGGAAAAGGAGAAAAGTAATAAGCTGAAAACAATTTAAAATTACTACTTCAAATGAAAACATCATAATATAAGCTATACATCAGCCATAGAAAGTTACTGAACAAGTTAGAAAAAGAAACACAAACAAAAAACATTTGAGTACATAGCACTTCAACAAATAGGAATTTAATATTGATTATGATTTAGTAAAAATATTATTTTAACCCCACTTTCTAAATTATGAATATAAGCAGTATACGCTACGTGTAATTTCATTTTCAGTTCCGATCGAATCTGTCTAAATCTGTCACCGTAATATTTCGAAAATTTCCTCTTTATAGCACATCCCTTCTTTATTTTTTTCGGATCGAATAATATTACGTGTTATTGTTATTTGCTTATTGAACAACCTAGCGCCAGAAAATAAATCAACTTCTGTACTAATTGAACTGTAAACAATAATATTTTAACTAGTGGTGGATTAAAGTGATGAACGTTTCTAGATCTTGGGATGTGAAATAGAACTTGCTGTCTTGAAGTTACCTGTGGTACATGAAATGGAATATAGGTTATTAATACTTGATAGGCAATTTTTCCATTCAGAATTTTCCTCAATATCTCTAACTAAATTAATGTTCCCGTGTTTTTCAAAGACATCAAATTGAACAAATTTCTTAAAATCTGGGTTGAAATGTAAAAGGAAAAAATACATCGAAAGTTTTATCTTAGAAATTTATTTTGTACACTCTCAATGTGACGTGTTTGGTCCTTGTAAAGGGGGTCCCAAATGAACGATGAATATTCTCACTTGCTTCGTACTAAACTTATATCGATGGCTTACTTCTAAAACCTCGTATCTCCCAATGCACTTCCTATCCATTTTCTTCCTTAAGACTGGTCACGACTCCCAGCCACATATGGATGTACACAGTCCATCAGAACAATTTTCGTTGTGTTCATTTTCCTATGGATATGTGTAAAGTAAAATGAACCTTACATACGTCATACTGCAGGAGTGCTTAAATTCCCCATGAACACAACATCTCTACAATAGTGCATTGTAAGGCCCATTTTCCTTTACACGTTTGCACAGGAAAATGAATACTACGAAAAAGGTTCTGATGGACTGTATATCGTCACTTCACCGGTAAAAGGTTGTAATGCACAAAGCACTTCCTATCGATTATTCTCCTTAAGACTGGTCACGCCTCCCAGCCACATATGGTTATGCAGTCCATCAGAACAAATTTTGTTTTGTTCATTTTCCTATGCCCATCTGTAAAGGAAAATTATCCTTACTGTACCGTACTATACGAATGTATGCTTGCATTACGTATTTACGCACTCCTATTGTATAATGCATGGTAGATCCATGCATCCATGTGGTCTTCTATTTGTCTCTAACGCATTGTAAATCTTTTGAGTAAATCCCAATAAGTTAGTAATGACAGATCTGCCAGGCATAAAGCCATGCTGACATTGTGATAAATCTAACTTAATATGGTCGTAAATCCTTGAATACAGTATGTGCTCATGTATCCAAAGAAAAGAAACTTGGTTTGTTCTGGGTGATTTCCGACAAAAAGTAGCGTTACAAATTGTTGCAAAGTTTGGGCTGGGAAGACGTGGGGGGAAAGGAAAAGAACTGCTCTTCTAGGTGGTATGTTCCGAGCTGTCAGTGGAGAGTTGGCTTGGAATGACATCAGTAGACGAATAAGTTTGAGTGGTGTCTTTAAAAGTAGGAAAGATCACAATATGAAGATAAAGCTAGAATTCAAGAGGACAAATTTGGGAAAATACTCGTCTATAGGAAGGGGAGTTAGGGATTGGATTACCTTACCAAGGGAGATATTCAATAAACTTCCAGTTTCCTTGAAATCATTGAAGAAAAGACTAGGAAAACAACAGATAGGTAATTTTCCACCTTTGTGACTGCCCTAAATGCAGATCAGTAGTGATTGATTGAACCCAGGATTAATTACTGAAACAGGGCGATAGTTTTCTATCATCTCTGATGTCCCTCCCTTTAGGATCGGAGTAATTTTAGCCAGTTTTTACTTTTCCGGGAAGCAGGATGTCTTTACAGAAAGATTGAACATGGAGGTTAATTGAGCAACCAGTATGTCAGCACAGCCCTTGATTATGTACGGTGGAATGGCATCAGGCCCACCGGATTTCTTAGGTTTAACTTCTAATTAATAACTGTTCTTACTTCGTCTGCCGTTATGTGAGTGATGTTCAATTTATCGACCCTGGGAAGAACAGAAACTTCATTCAAAGATAGATGATCCACATTATAAATGAAATTCGTGTTGACATACACCGACGAAAAATACTCGGCAAACCCGTCTGCAATATTTCCAGGTGTATAACAATTCTCATTCAGTAGAAATGAGTAGTCACGTGAACGTGATTACCGTTTACGTTTAACACACGTCCAAAACTAAATAATATGAATATTAAACCCATTTTCTATATTATGAATATAAACAGCATAAACCACATGTAATTTCATTTTCAGTTCCGACCGAATCTGTCTAAACCTGTCACCGTAATATTTCAAAAATTTCCTCCTTATAGCACATTCCTTCTTTATTTTTTGGATCGAATAATATCACGCGTTATTATTATTATTATTATTATTATTATTATTATTATTATTATTGTTATTATTATTATTATCATCGTACTTTAGACACTTGCGCAAATATTTTAGGGCCTGTTCAATGAGTATTAGCGAATTAATAAATTATATAATTTAATGGAGGTTTAAATGTTGTGCTTTACTGAATACAAATTTAATTAAGCAGAGTTAGGAGTGGTGAATCCTTTACAGTAGGTGTGCATGATCATTGAGGTTATTCTGGTTGGCCTTTATCGTGATGAGAATTTCTATTGACTTGACGTTTGTTTGTTAATAAATTATTAATTGATTAATTAACTATTACTCACTCAACAGACCTTAAAATTTGAGCAACAGTGTGAAAGACTCTAGTAATAATAATAATAATAATGATGATGATAATAATAATAATAATAATAATAATAATAATAATAATAATAGTAATAATAATAATAATAATGGACAACACCCAGTGTAAATCGAGTTGCTTTTCTTTCGATTGTTTCCAGTTCTTGAATCAAGTAGTCCTGTGAGGATTCCATACACTGGAACCATACTCTACTTGGGGACTTACAAGAGACTTATATGCCCTCTCAATTATATTCTTACTGTAACCCCTATATACCCTCATAATAATGTTTAGAGATCTGTACCCTTTATTATGATCATATTTATGTTATTACCCCAATCAAGATCATTCCTTATATTAACAACCTGGGTACTTACAATGATCCCCAAAAGGAACTTTCACGTCATCAACGCAGTAATTAAAACTGAGAGGACTTTTCCTATTTGTGAAACTCACAATCTGAACTTAACGCCGATTTTCGTCATACCATTGGCTTCTGTCCATCTCACAACATTGTCGAGGTCATTTTGCTGTTGATCACAATCTGTTGAGTTATTTATTACTATGTACAGAATAAAATTATCTGCAAGAAGCCTTCTCTTTGAGTCCACTTCTTAACTCACATTTTTGATATATATATATATATATATATATATATATAAGAAAACATAAAGTATCAATAATACTGCCTTGAGGAACTCCCCTCTTAATCGTTACAGAGCAAATAAGGATTCGCCTATTATACCTCCCTGAGTCCTATTTTCTAGAAATATAGCCACCCATTCAGTCACTATTTTGTCTAGTCCAGTTGGACTAATTTTTGCGAGTAGTCTCACATGATCTATCCTATCAAATGCCTTAGATAGGTCAATCGCGATAGAGTCCATTTGACGTTCTGAATCCATGATGTCTGCTATACCTTGTTGGAATCCTGCAAGTTGAGCGTCATTGGAATAGCCTTTCCTAAACCTGTACTACCTTCTATCGAACCAGTTAATAATTTCGAAGACAAGTCTCTTATAATCAGAAAGAATGCTTTCGCAAAGCTTACATGCAACGCATGTCAAACTTACTGGCCTATGATTTTCAGCTTTATGTCCATCGCACTTTTCTTTATACACAGGGGCTACTGTATTAACTCTCCATTCATGCAAACAATAATCAAATAAATACAACAGATTTGGTACTATATCCCAACCAATCGTCTTTAGTATATCCCCAGAAATCTTATCAATTCCATCCGCTTGTCTAGTTTCCAGCTTTTGTATCTTATTTTAAATATATTATTGTTATTATATGTAAATTTTAATACTTCTTTAGCATTAGTCGAATGGAGGAGAATAGATTACCTGGAGGATAATGGACTCTTTTATGGAGGCTGAGATGAGTAGTGGAAGACCAAGACGACGACGGTTAGACTTAGTTTTTATCTATTTAAAGTTAAGATGTATAGAAATAAACAAGGCCACGGATCTACTTACAAGTATATGAGTGTGGCGGCGTTTAGTGAAATCAGAGGGGCTTGTGGACTGGACGCTCAAAGGCATCACTGTGTATAATGAAAATGAATGTACGTATGTATGATGTATGATACTATAATTCTAATGATAAATTGAAGAAGACAATCCTTAGTGGGATACGTAGATAGAAGAGACAGGATAAGATATTAAAAATACACTCAATGATTTAATCAACGGGGCGGTACATAGAAGTGATATCTCAAGTTCGATATGTCGAGCCTTTCTATGTTTGTATTCCCAAACTCACAATCGTTTCATTCGGCAAACCGAAGCGTAATAAGTAGGTGACCCATAGCGAATGTCCTATGACCTCTATGTCCTCAAGGTTGTACTTATTGATGTTATAAGGAAATATTGGTAAATATATCTTCTTCATTCTTCGTGGACTTGGGCGAGCCTTGGTCAGCATTGCTGCTATAATTCAACGATTCAAGATGATGTTGATTTACTACCATTTAATCCATAGACAATGATGATTTTGTTAAAAAGTGTTCTCTTTACAAAACACGAACTCAGAACTCATCTAGGTCGTAGATCGGAGGCTCTTAACATGTATAGCAAACTAATAATACTCAAGATATCAGAAAACATACAGTGGCTAATATACAATGCATCATTGCTATTAGACAGTAGACGATGGGATTGCTTTAGTAGAAGGTAGACGATTAATACCTGAAAGCAGATAATGTAAACTGGACAGTAGACAACAGGCACAGGACCGAGTAGAACACACCCTGACACGGTATTCAAACATATAAATTCGCTTCTTTATGCTCAGACGACACACCAAATTTCCCTGTGTGTTTGCTGTGTGTGATTCCTTAGTCAGAACAAAATTCACAAGTATGCTACAAATAAATACAAAATATGAAATACAGAAAACATTCCAACTTCTGTATATAACGTACGAAAGAAAGTAATTATGAAATAAACATCAAACTGAGATATCTGTGCAATCACAATACCTAGCCCCTCTCTGGTAATTCTCTTTTCCGTAAATGTACTTACCATAAAATATGCCAGATTTCCTTCCCCTGACCCTAAACGTTCCCTATGGGGATCACTGTAAGTACTTAGGTATTCATATAAGAAAAGATCTTCATTGGGGTAATCACGTAAATGGGATTGTAAGTAAAGGGTACAGATCTCTGCACATGGCTATCAGGGTATTTAGCGGTTGTAGTAAGAATGGAAAGGAGAGGACATAAGTCTCTGGTAAGATCCGAACTAGTGTAAGGTTCCATTTTATGGAAATCTCACCTGGAATACTTGATTCGAGAACTGGAAAAAAATCCGATGGAAAGCAGCTCGATTTATTCTGGAATACTTCCGACACAATGGTAGTATCATGAAAATGTTGCAAAGTATGGGCTGGAAAGACTTTTGAGAAAGGAGACGTGCTGTTCGACTAAGTGGTATGTTCCGAACTGTCAGTGGAACTGTTGTGAAGTACAGTCATTTTGAGCATATTCAGAATAATCTTACTTTAGTAAGTCACTCTTCCAAGGGAGGCTTTCTTTTTTATTCCACCAGGGGACGCTCAAGGATATGAATATCCGCAGCATCTATCCACTCATGTGACCAGGTCGGGAATGGTTTGAATGAAGCTCCATCTAGCGGGGAGTGTAGGAATTGTGCCGGGTGCCGAAGCATTCTCACTCCGGGGCAATGATTAATGACCGACAGATGAAATGAAATTATATTGTAGAGTGCCGCAGGAATGAATGGTGACAGGGTGAACCGGAATACCCTGAGAAAAACCTGTCCCGCCTTCGCTTTCTCCAGCACAGTTCTTACATGGTGTGACTGGGATTTGAACCAACGAAGCCAGCGGTGAGACGTGGGCGCGCTGCCGTCTGAGCCACGGAGATTCAACGCTCAAGAATATATTTAAATAAATTAACCCTTTATAAGCTAACCTTATTTTTCTTCAGGAAAAAGGGCATATCTACCAATGTGCTTCCTGTCTATTATTTTCCTTAAGACTGATCACGCCTCCCACCCACCATATTGATATTTAGCCCATGAGACCAATGTTCGTTGTGTTCATTTTTGTATGCTGCTCAGTAAAGAAAAATGAACCTTACCATACCGCACTCTAGGAATGTATGTTTGCATGACATGTTCACGCACTCCTGCAGTATAACGTACTTAAGGTCAATTCAAAAATATTGCAATGAAAAGTATATCGTCGCTGCCGGGACAAAATCTCCTATGTGGAATATTTTAGCTTAGAACTTTGGCCTGTAAGGTTCTGTCATCTAAGATGCAATATTGTGTGAATACGGTCAAGGCGTTCTCGCTCTTCATAATGTGTGTGTTGCCGGTCATATATCTCCAAATACCTTATCACATTAAAACTGAGAGAAATTTTCCTCTTGGTGAAACTTACATCCTGACTCTTCCCCCCCTCTGCCATTATACCATTGTCTTCCGTCCATCTCACAATATTGTCGAAGTCATTTTGCAGTCGGTTACAAACATTCAACTTCCCTTTTTACTCTTTATAGTGTAACAACTTCCGCAAAACGCCTTTCGCCTCATCTCTATCTCCAGTCTTTTACTAATTTTATTTATAAATCATACATACCTGTATATAAACCTTACCTGGAAAATGGTCCATGAAATTCCAGTTTGATCAATCAATCAATCAATCAATCAATCAATCAATCAATCAATCAATCAATCAATCAATCAATCAATCAATCAATCAATCAATCAATCAATCAATCAATCAATCAATCAATGTTGTCCGTTGTAGTCCACATTGTGTCGCTGAACACATACAGGTTTTTTTTTTTTGGCTAATTGCTTTACGTCGCACCGACACAGATAGGTCTTATGGCAACGATGGGACAAGGAAGAGCTGGGAGTGGGAAGGAAGCGGCCGTGGCCTCAATTAAGGTACAGCCCCAGCATTTGCCTATTAAGTTATCGAGCTCGGTCATATACATTTTATAACATATTGTAGATGTTATTACTAATTTTTATAGTTTTACTTGTAAATCTTGATTCGAGGAATGTATAAAGAATGAGAAGGTAATCATAACTGATCATTGTCTATTTTCAATTATTATTATTATTATTATTATTATTATTATTATTATTATTATTATTATTATTATTATTATTATTACATCTGATGTGAAGAATTTGAAATCTGGCTGCAGATGGACAAGATACAATTCGGAGGAATTTCAGAACATAGAATTATAGATAACAGTATGTACACTATAGAGGAAATATTGCATAGAATAGAAAGTTGTGATATCCAACATCCTGAAATGGTACTTGCTGTACACAGGGATACCGTAACAAATTTGAGATGAATGTATTCTGATAAAATAATTTCCAAATTCTTTGCAATCATTCAGGTAAAGGCTAGGAAAACAACACATCGGGAATCTGGCAGCTGGGCGTCTGCCCTAAATGCAGATCAGTATTGACCGATTGATTGATTGTAGTAACAAAACGTAAAATAGTAACTACAAGGTCCCAAAAATGTAATCTACCTGCTTCAAGTCAATGAATAAGAGCCCGTTATTCTTCATTATCCGGAGCAAATATCTGATCGTCTTCCAACATCTCTGCTTATATTCTTTGTTTTCTGTACCATTGCACGCACGTCAATAAAAGCCAGATTTATTCAAAAATTCAAAATAGAATGCTCATATAAATTGTTTCTGTAATTGAAATATGTAATAATTATTTGAAAACTCCCGAAAGATAGTCTAAATCGAAAGTAATGAGCATTTTAGTCTATCTGTAGTACGCCAAACTTCAACTTCCAGTGATTATTATGAATGTCTTTGCAGTTGAAGGGGAATTTCGCGTCATCTGATTCCACAGAAGACAGAATTCAAGTAAGCAAGTTCCATTTCATAAGCTTGCATTGACACTTCATGATTTACTTAATACTTGAATTTTGTTGTTATTCTCCTGACGCAAAAAATGAAGTGTAATGGCGTATGGCTTTTAGTGCCGGGAGGTGTCCGAGGAATTCCGCTCGTTAGGTATTTTTATTTAACGCCCGTAGGCGACCTGTAAATCATGATGAGGATGAAACGATCATGAACACCCAGCCCCCGTGCAAGGGGAATTAAGTAATGATGGTTAAAATTCCCGACCCTACCGGGAATCGAACACGGTTCCCCTTGACTAATGGCCAGTACGCTAACCACTTATCCATGGAGACGGACCGCGAAAAAATAATTCAATAGTACCTAATATCCTATGCTATCATCTCCCTTCGTGTTCTTCTGCAAAATAAATTTAACCTAAAATTTCGTATCGGTTCAAGTATTGCATTCGATATGCCAGACGAGAAGCACCCAATATTGTGAGTATTTACACAAGAACAATTGGTAACATATGTTCTTTCTAACATCATAAGTAACACTCAAATTCGTTTTCCAGTATCTGACAATGGAAAGTGCACGTCTATTATATAAAGAAGTTCTTCATTTCTTTCCTATTTGTCCACGAATATATCAGTTCTGCATCTTTTGTCTTTCTTTAAATCTGAAACTACTTGTTTAGCGATACTGTTACGTTGGGGTACTTCACCGCTAGTATAGAATTCTCTGTAATAATCTACATTATTTTGCAGGAAGTGTTTATACAAAACACACCTCATCTCTACACTGTTTTTATTACGCTGGATCTGTAATTCAGGAGCAAACGCTGAGCGTAATGATAATATCTTACCCATAATTTGGAGATTACACGTATAAAACACCAGGAATTATTGACAGGACCTCCTGTTCCATTTAAACGTAAGGTACAACTAATTCAGTTCTGTATATATCGTTTTTTTGTCTTTAAAATACTCACCTTCATGTCATCGATATTGTATGCAATTACAACTACATTAACAATGGCATATTTTCCATCTGCCATATTATTCTTTCCAATAAATAGTTGTTATATGAAATAATAACAGATTTTAGCCTAGTTTCCTTCGTGAGGTTATCTTCGAACCGAGAACTGAGGCTTTAGACACTGATGCGCAGATTAATTAACATTTTTTGTTTTTCCTCTCAGTCCGTCAGAAATGATCCAATTTTCCTACAATACTCGACCTCCACATCACACACAACAATCGATCTACTGATTGTAAAGAATACTGAAAAAGTACTACAACATGGACAGACATCTGCACCAGTAATTTCATCTTATAATTTGATATGCATGTCCTGTTCCTTAAAGACCAGACGAAGGACTACGCAATTCAAAGCTCTCTCTAAATATAAGTTCAGAATGCTTAATAAAACGCACTTAATGTTCCATGGCGCCATTTACTGATAACTGATAACAATGTAATTTAAGTAAATACATTTAACGAGTGTCTAACAACCATTCCACGGCCAACACGTCCTGGTGTAAAGAGTGCGGGCGACATAATCCCAAGCGCAGTGGCTAAGTCGGGAGATTAAAGAATTAATGCCAAGACGGGAGGTCGTTCATTGGAAAGTGATAGCCGAGAGAAGAAAATTTTGAGAAATTTAAACTGCTACCAAATAAAACATCACGAGCACTGGAATCCCAACATGTACATTCCTTGTTAAGGTATAATACTAGACCGTAAGAGGAAGAGTAAAAGAAGAGACGACCGTCCTTTTGATGTGCACCTTGACTCACTTAATACATATTTGAGGAGTTGACATGGGAGAGGCAGTAAGTGAAAAAACTATTGTTTTACATGGATAACGTAGTAAACGCTAATGATAATGGTATAGAAAAGGTAGTAAGTCAACTGGTACTATAGATTAATTTCTACGAACGGTGCAAGACGGAACGTGTCCACATACCTGTCCACGAGGTTTGGCATGGAGAAGGTAGTAAGTCAACACGTGCCTCTGGTGGAATTAGGTAACCTTTGCCATTTGTTGAAAGTCAAATGCGTGTAACCCTTGTTTACAGCTATTATAGTTCACCATAGTGATACTTCAGTTGCCAGAATGCCTCTGAAACCTATTTCAATAAAAGTGGTTAGTCTTTACTGCCTGTATGTTGACGTGACCTTCATACTATTTCTTTGTTTCCAAAAATAGGAGCTACATGCGGACAGCAATGGTTCCAGAAGAAGGTGCGGACATAAGCAGAGAGGCTAAACATTTTCGTTCATACCAGGTAATCAGGATATAGCCTCAGGATTTTCGTGACTTCTCCATGGAACGTAGTATATCGTCGGTTTACTTCTAAAACCTCGTATGTTACAACGTTCTTCCTACCCATTATATTCCTTAAGACTGGTCACGCCTCCCAGCCACATATTTATATGCAGTCCATCAGAACCTTTTTCTTAGTGTTCATTATTCTGTGCAAGCGTGTAAAGGAAAATGGACCTTACCGTACAGTATTGTAGGGATGTTGTTTTCATGGCGAATTTAAGCACTCCTATAGTTTTATGTATTTAAAGTTAATTTTTCTTTACACACAATCATAGGAAAATGAACACAACGAAAATTGTCCTGATGGACTATACATCCATATGTGGCTGGGAGGCGTGACCAGTCACAACGATGAAAATAAAATAAATAGGAAGTGCACTGGGAGATATGATGATTTAGAAGTAAGCCATCGATATATTTCAATACAGAATTCAACGCCTTCTTTAGTTTTTAGAAGTATCTTCATACAAAGAATTCAACTTATTTCCACATCTGTAACATCTTCAATTTTTGAAATGTAAGTATCCCCGCAAAAAAAAAAAAACACTTCAATCCCACTATCGGCAGCCCTGAAGATGGTTTTCCGTGGTTTCCCATTTTCACACCAGGCAAATGCTGGGGCTGTACCTTAATTAAGGCCACGGCCGCTTCCTTCCAACTCCTAGGCCTTTCCTATCCCATCGTCGCCATAAGACCTATCTGTGTCGGTGCGACGTAAAGCCCCTAGCAAAAAAAAAATCCCTTTTATCAGCCCTAACCCCAACCCCACCCCAACTATGTGGTTTATCCTGAAACAAAAGTACATGTTCCTTTATTTAAAGGAGGTTCCAAATATCAATTTTCACGTCTGGAACATCCTAAGTTTTTGAGACTTAAGTACCCTCAAAAAAAGAATTCAACTACTTCTTCATTTCTTCTCACCCCTCTGCCCCTTTAAGTGTACTTTCCTGAGACAATAAATGCGTGTTTTTTATCGTTAAAGGAGATTAAAAATACCAAATTTAACATCTGTAGCATTTTCAGCTTCTGAAATATAAGTATCCTCATAAACATAATTCAAATCCTTCCTTAGTTACTTATTTTCACCCCCCTCTTAAGTTGAATTTTCGTAAGAAATATTCGTGCTCCTTTATTTTTAAAGGAGATTACAAAAATACAAATTTTCACGGCTGTAACATCTTCGAGATTTTTAGATATACGTATCCTCATACAATAAATTCAATTTATTTTTCAATTCAATCACCGCCCTTAATTGGATTTTCCAAAAACAAAAAATACAGGTTTATTTACTTTGAAAGAAGATACCAGATACAAAGTTTCATGTCTGTCAGTTTTGGAGATATGATTATACCTAAAAAAAGAATTCAACCCCTTTTCAGTTCTTTTTATACCCCCTTTAAAGCGGATTTTATGAAAACAAAAAATAATGCTTATTTCTCTATTTTTAAAGGAGATTACAAATACCAATTTTTCACGTGTGTAATATGTTAATATTTTGAGATACCAATATTCTAAAAAAATTCAACCGCTGTTTCATTCCTCTTTACATCGCCCTCGCCTACATATTTCAATACAGAATTCAACGCCTTCTTTAGTTTTTAGAAGTATCTTCATACAAAGAATTCAACTTATTTCCACATCTGTAACATCTTCAATTTTTGAAATGTAAGTATCCCCGCAAAAAAAAACACTTCAATCCCACTATCGGCAGCCCTGAAGATGGTTTTCCGTGGTTTCCCATTTTCACACCAGGCAAATGCTGGGGCTGTACCTTAATTAAGGCCACGGCCGCTTCCTTCCAACTCCTAGGCCTTTCCTATCCCATCGTCGCCATAAGACCTATCTGTGTCGGTGCGACGTAAAGCCCCTAGCAAAAAAAAATCCCTTTTATCAGCCCTAACCCCAACCCCACCCCAACTATGTGGTTTATCCTGAAACAAAAGTACATGTTCCTTTATTTAAAGGAGGTTCCAAATATCAATTTTCACGTCTGGAACATCCTAAGTTTTTGAGACTTAAGTACCCTCAAAAAAAGAATTCAACTTCTTCTTCATTTCTTCTCACCCCTCTGCCCCTTTAAGTGTACTTTCCTGAGACAATAAATGCGTGTTTTTTATCGTTAAAGGAGATTAAAAATACCAAATTTAACATCTGTAGCATTTTCAGCTTCTGAAATATAAGTATCCTCATAAACATAATTCAAATCCTTCCTTAGTTACTTATTTTCACCCCCCTCTTAAGTTGAATTTTCGTAAGAAATATTCGTGCTCCTTTATTTTTAAAGGAGATTACAAAAATACAAATTTTCACGGCTGTAACATCTTCGAGATTTTTAGATATACGTATCCTCATACAATAAATTCAATTTATTTTTCAATTCAATCACCGCCCTTAATTGGATTTTCCAAAAACAAAAAATACAGGTTTATTTACTTTGAAAGAAGATACCAGATACAAAGTTTCATGTCTGTCAGTTTTGGAGATATGATTATACCTATAAAAAGAATTCAACCCCTTTTCAGTTCTTTTTATACCCCCTTTAAAGCGGATTTTATGAAAACAAAAAATAATGCGTATTTCTCTATTTTTAAAGGAGATTACAAATACCAATTTTTCACGTGTGTAATATGTTAATATTTTGAGATACCAATATTCTAAAAAAATTCAACCGCTGTTTCATTCCTCTTTACATCGCCCTCCCCCCCCCCCCACCAACAGAGATTCCGAAAACAAACAAGTATGTGTTACTTTATATTTAAAAGGGATAGAAACAAAATTTCACGTCTGTGACATGTTACGTTTTTGAGATATACTCAGTTAAAAATTCACCCCCTTTGTTAGTCCTGTTCACCCACACCCTAAATAGGTTCTCATAATACCTATATACGTGTTTCTTTATTTTCAAAAGACATTCAAAGTAAAACTCTTAATGGCTGCAACATCTTCAGTTTTTGAGATATAAGTATCCTAAAAAAGATATTCAACCACTTTCTCAACATTTTTCACCCCCTTAAGAGGATTTTATCGAAAAATATTTCGAGTTTGCTTATCATTAAAGAAGATTCCAAATACCAATTTTCAAGTCTGCAACATTTTCAGTAATTGATGTATAAGTATATCTATAAAAAGAATTCATCTAAGTTCACCTCTCTTCACGCACCTCTCCCCATTAAGTGGATTTTCCGAAAACAAACATACATGTTTATTTTGAAAAGAGCTTCCAAATACCAACTTTCATTTCTCCAACATCCTCAGTTTTTGAGATATAAGTATCCATTTAAAATTAATTCAACCCCTTTTGCAGTTCTTTTTACACCCCACCCCACTAAAGTGATTATTCCCGAAAACAAACAAGCACTTGTTACTTTTATTTTTAAAAGAGATTAAGAATACCAATTTTCATGTCGTAACGTGTTAAGTTTTTCATATTCACTATATATATGCTCATTTAAAAAATGCACCCCTTTAACACTTCCCTTAAGTGGATTTTCAGAAAAAAATTATGCGTGTTCCTTTACTTTAATAGGAGATTTAAAATACCAATTTTCACGTCTGTAATATGTTTCAATTTTTGAGATATACGCATTTTCAAATTTCAACCCCTTTGACACTCCTGTTCACCACCTCTTAAATATATTTTCGAAAAACAAAAAATGCACGTTTCTTTACTTTTAAATGAGATTCTAAATACCAATTTTCACGTCTGTAACATCTTCAGATTTTGAGATGTAAGTATCCACATAAAGAAACAACCCTTTTTACACTGCCCCCCAACTAAAGATTTTTCCGAAAACAGGCATATACGCAATACTATACTTTTTAAAAGAAATTAAAATACCAATTTTCACGTCTGTAACGTGTTAAATTTTTTATATACATTCTATATATATGCTGATATTAAAATTTACCTCCTTTAACACTTCCGCTTAAATGGATTTTCAGAAAACAAATTGTACGTGTTCCTTTACTTTTACAGGAGATTCAAATTAACAATTTTCACGTCTATACCATGTTTCAATTTTGAGATATACTGAATTTAAAATTTCAATCACATTGTCACTCCTGTTCACCACCCCTTAGGTAGATTTTCCAAAAACAAGAAATACGTGTTTATTTACTTTTAAATGATGTTCTAAATACGAATTCTTATGTCTGTAACATCTTCAGATTTTGAGATATAAGTATCCCGATAAAAAATTAAGTATCCAAATAAAAGGTATTCAACCCCATATTATAACTTTTTTCGCACCCGTTAACAGGATTTTCCTTAAACAGGAAAATACGTATTTCTTTACTTTTAATGAGGATTCCAAATACCAATTTTCGTGTGTTTATACTGTCCAGTTTTCGAGATATAGATACACTGATTTTATAAATGCATTCCCCCTTTCACATCCTTAGCGACGGAATATCCCAAAATCCTCCCTTAATGAGCACCTACACTGTAATATTAATGTAACCCCAAAATTTCATTTCTTTATGTCCAGTAGTTTTGGTTCGGCGGTGATGAATCAGTTAGTCAGGACAAGTAATTTTATAGGCCTATACCCTGTACTTCGTATATAGCTTTCCGCTTGAAACATAGGCGTCAGCTGACATACTGTTTGACGGGGAATTTTCACCACGTACTTTATAGCACAATTTGTGCCTGAATCATAATTAGCATAAATTTTGTTAAACTGACAAATGGTTTACTCCTTTATTTTACATGATTTATTTCAGGAACATCAATCTGTTTCAGAATGTTGGAAAAACTATATTTCTTCTCTTGTGAAATTCACATTTTAAGGCTTATTTTATATTTGATTCAAACATAATTTCGTCGCTTCACCGGTAAAAGGTTGTAACCCACAAAGCTCTTCCTATCGATTATTCTCCTTAAGACCGGTCACGCCTCCCAGCCACATATGGATATGCAGCCGATCAGAACAATGTCCGTTGTGTTCGTTTTCCTATGCCGACAAGTAACCGAAAATGAATCTAACATGCATTATACAATAGGAGTGCGTAAATACGTAATGCAAGCATACATTCGTATAGTACGGTACAGTAAGGTTAATTTTCCTTTACACATGGGCATAGGAAGATGAACACAACAAAATATGTTCTGATGGACTGCATAACCATGTGGCTGGGAGGCGTGACCAGTCTTAACGAGAATAATCGATAGGAAGAGCTTTGTGGATTACAACCTTTTACCGGTGAAGCGACGATTTATTTCCTGGTTTTCAAAGAATATACGATTGTACAAATATTGTTTTACTATACATCTTGAGATTAACAGTAATGAAATTCACCATATTGAATTTTACATGTAGTACAAATCTAGCTGTTGTTGGGTCTTAATTCTGTAACGAATGTTAAAAACCGGGTAGCTGTCAATCTACCTCCTAAGCATTATTTTCTTTAAGACTGGTCACGCCTCTCAGCCACGTACGGATATGCAGTCCATCAGAACAATTGTCATTGTGTTCATATTTCTATGCATATATGTACAGGAAAATGAAATTTACATGCATTATACTGTAGGAAGGAATCATACATACAGTTCTGCAGCAGGTAACAACAAGTATTTATTGAGAGCTGTTTTATTTTACAACGATTTGTTTATCTGGGAAGAAGTTGTATATAATATTTGATAGTTTTGAGTCAACGTTGTATAACACTGATGCATTTAAGGTCGTACTTCAGGGACGTAATTCCCAGCCCAAGCAGGTTAGCATACACGTACATGCAAACAGAACACGAGAAGCACTCTATTTGCGAATACCAACTACTGCTTTGATGTTCAGAATGAAGGGAAGGAAGAAGCCGCGCAATTAGTTTCATTCTGAGAGGGCTCTTGATATTCCTATGAAAGGAAGAGGTATATTGAATTTAATATGTGAAAGGCATTTGATTATCGAGAAACATTGTACCGGAAGGATCTCAAAAAATGGCACGAAGAAGCAGCTTAAAGTGAGTAACATATCGAAATAACACTTTAGTTCTCACTGTCTATACCATGTGTTCGATGGCGGTTGATTATAATTATAAAAGAGATGTGTTGAACAGAATATGTTTGAATGGAGACGGAATCAAGCCAAGAGAGGTGAAAATACCGGCGAATCATTTCAAGCAATGACATGGCATATGGCTTTCAGTGCCGAGATGTGTCCGAGAACTTCGGCTCGCCAGATTCAGGTCTTTTGATTCGACGCCCGTAGATGACCTGCGCGTCGTGATGAGGAGGAAATGGTGAAGAAGACGACACATACAACCAGTCCCCGTGCCGGAGGAATTAACCAATTATGGTTACAATTCCAGACACTGCCGGGAATCGAACGCGGGACCCCTGCGACCAAAGGCCAGCAAGCTAACCATATAGCCATGGAGATCAATTGAAGCGAAAACGCCGGAAAAAGAACGGTATGCAAGACTGTAAACTCTGCCACAAGGATGTCTCTTCGATGTTGATTTTTGAGCTATGTGGGATGTCATGGAATTTATGAAATCAGTTTATTCTTCCGTTGTGATCTGGAACTTGTATATTATTACATTCGCAGAAAAAGAATCTTACTGGAATGTTTCAATTATTTTCTACCCTTCCTTATCAAGAACTTCCACATAAACACAGCGCCCTATCTTCAATTTCTCATTGTATTTGTATTACATAATTAAATATCCGTCCATGGTTTGCACATTAACTAAACTCATAAATCTGTTGATATATTGTATACATTTAAGATGTTTTTGGTAAAGTAACGTTCTGCACAAGATATATTTACTATTTCATTTGTTGACAATTTACTAGTCAACATTCAAGAATGTTCACTGATAGTTGAAAAGTAGAAATTCCATCTAATGTTCTAAAATTGAAATCTACCATACACACGTTTTAAGAAGCTCATTTAGTACGATTTTCCGTTTTCCTGAGCATTAGGGCTCCTTTCTTTCTTTCTTTCTTTCTTTCTTTCTTTCTTTCTTTCTTTCTTTTTTCTTTCTTTCTTTCTTACCTTCTTTCTTTCCATCGTCCTTTCTTTCATTCATTTCTGTTTCTTGTAGGTAAAGCCTCGAAGATTTTAATGGAAGTACTTAACTAGGAAATGACGATATAAGCCAGATCAATATTATAACCCTACACTGTATGAATTTATTTACACCCACAACTCTGACGTGAAAAATATTACAGGAAGATTAGATATGTAACAACACACTGACAACGGATTTTTGGTTTATTTATACTGGTCAGCACAAAGGGAAAAATTCAGGAGTGTGCAAAGACGCAAAACAATGCAGTGAACGCCACTTCAACAAATGTTACCTAGTAGAGTATATGGGAAGGAGTATTGCTTATTACTGGTAATAACATAGAAAACTAATAAAATGATATTTAAACAATTGAAAGAGATTTATTATACTGACGAAATCGGAAAATAATACCTTGCCCAATTGGATAGGTCACGTCCACAGTTAACTGATGTGATATATTTTGAAACAATCTGCATTCTTTTACAAATACAGTGCTGCTCGGTCTTGGCCATCCAGCAACTGCAGTTAATTCCTTATGACCACCAGCCATAAGACATAGATTGCTCGGTAACATTGTCTGGCCATCCATCCATATTTCACGTCACAGCCTGCACGGTTGCTAGATAACATTATCTGGCCATCCATCCAGTATTTACATCACAGCTTGCACAGTTGCTTGGTAACACTGTCTGGCCATCTATCCACACCTCACAACACAGGCTGCACCATTACCAGGTAACATATTCTGTCCAATCATCCATCACAGCCTGCACGGTTGCTAGGGTTACACTTCTGTCAAGCTAACTTCCGTAACGCATATTTTCAGATGATCAGTCATAGGGCATTTACTGTACATCAAGAGGAATTTACGAATATATTGTCAAAAGGTAAACCACTCCATCTTGAGAAAACATAATACAATACAAAGTATTATTATTATTATTATTATTATTATTATTATTATTATTATTATTATTATTATTATTATTATTATTATTATTATTATTATTATTATTATTTGGATTCATGTCTTGCATCATTACTGAAATAATCATCAAATAAAACACTATGAGGAAGTACTTCAAGTTATTGCTGCCCATAACCTTAAAACCTGCACCTGAAAAGAAATGCCTTAGCTTCATGATGTACAAAAAACGCTACATTCACATTTCATGACGTTTTAGTAACAAATACTGTAAACTGAACATCATTATACATTTATGCTAAAAGACAAATCTTCAATCATCAGTGAATCACCTAGAATTATATTTCAGTTCTACACGTACATGTACAGCCGCCACGACACATGCACAACTGCCTCAGGCAAAGGCAACATAGCACATAAACGGAGAAAATTATTGCCATTTTACCCTTATAGCATCATTTCTAGAAGTACAGATCTCAAAAATATTGTGTACATAGCTACGTTTGCTATCTTTTATTATGTTACTAAACTACGAAAAGAAGAATATTGGGTATTAAAACGCTACACTATGCAGTGTTGAGATAAGTAGTGGGTACTGTAATTCTTTATAATGTAAGTGTTACATTTACGGTGGAGGCATGCATAGTGGAGGTCATATCAGAGCAGTGGAAGAATCAACGTGTATCCTTTGTAAACCGATACCGAAATTACCTTGGAATTAAAGTACTTGTTTCCACGGAGAGTTTTGTTTTATCTCAAATCCTTTGTTCTGCGTAAAAATAAATTAACTATGCCAGAACCACGAGACGCTCTTGAACACTTTACAGATATTTTGAAATAAATGATTTACTTGGCGTTGCTTTATGGCCAGTTTGCAATGTGAATTAACCGGAATAACCATGAGGTAATAGTCCGAAATGTATCGTATTATAATTTTCAAGTGAACTGATTGAAGAATTGTATTTACAATTATATGATAGTAGAGATCTGTTCTGTTAGTTAAGAATCTCGATTGTCCGACTAATTGGCTGAATGGTCAGCGTTGAGGACTTCGGTTCAGAGGGTTCCGGGTTCGATTCCCTGAAGGGTCGGGGATTTTAATCGTGTCTGATTAATTCTTCTGACCCGATGACTAGGTGTTTGTGTTTGTTCCAACACTTTCCTCATCATATTCACACAACACACTACACTACCAACCACCACAGCAAAACACAACAGTGATTACATCCATCCATACATATATATACTAGCAAGATACACCCGCCAAAATTCACGATCTGACGGGAAAACTCCTCCCATTTTTAAATCTTTCTTTCCGGCAATCGATTTAGTACTTCCTGGGCAAGCTCCAGGTAATCCGCCCGGTCAGTTGGGTCCCCAATCTTTGCCATCTTTTCCTATAAACATTTTAAATATGGATCAAACCCTTGAGGAGATCCGGCGTGGTGTCTTCTTGCGTGCCTTGGCGGTACTGAACCCGAGGCCGGACTGCATTACCCGGCCAGGACCCGTTTCCAGCGCGAGTGCGCATATTTTGACGACAGTCCAGAACATTATTATATTAGGGTGGGTGATATTAGTTGAATTTAGATTATTATTTTTATTATTATTATTAGTATTATTATTAATGTACTGGACCCCGAAGCAAGGTGCATGACCGCTACTTGGCGGTAACTTACATCTGCTGCCATTGTCATTGCTGATAATGTTACCAGCACCATTGTCGCGCGTTGGAAACTGCGCGGGATTTCTGGCGATACGAATGATTTACTTCCGTGCATTATTAACCTTATTACAGAGGTGAAAAATTTCATCACTCCAATCGTTTATTTCAAGTGCTTTTAAGTTTTTATTTATATGCCAGGAGAATATACTGTGATCTAACTTTAAGTTATCTAAAGGAAAAGATGGCTCTTGTAAACGAACTCAGGAAAGATTAAAAATGATCGGTTTATGATTAGAATAAGTACGTTATGAACAGCAAAATCAATTAGTCTCAACTCCTTCTTCAACACCCCCCCCCCCCCAAAGGAAGGCGTGTTTCTTTATGTTTAAATGTGATCCCAAATACCGATGTTCACGTATGTTACCTTTAGTTCTGAGATATAAGTATCCCCATAAAAATAATTAATTTTTTCACTTTCATTCACACTCGCCCCTCCCCCCTAAGTGAATTTTCCGACAAAAAATACTTGTTTCTCTAATAGTAAGAGATTTTCTAAATACCAATTACCGCGACACTAACATCTTCAGTTTATGACATAAGTGTCCTCATGAAAGGAATTCAACTCCTTTTCACCCTCGTCCCAAGATGATTTCCCCCAAAGAGGCGTTTTTCCTTGCTTTTAAAGGAGATCCAAATACCAATTTTCACGTCTGTAACAACTTTAGTTTTTATTAGATTGAACTATCCTCATACAATCAATTCAATTAATTTATCAATTATTTCACCTCCCCGCTCCCCCCTTTACTGGCTTTTCCGAAATAGCTTGTTTCTTCACTTTTATAGCAGATTCCAAATACCAATTCTCACGCCTGCAAAGTATTTCGTTTTTGAGATAGTAGTATCATCATACAAATAATTCAACTAATTTTTCAATTCCCCCTTTAAGTGGATTTCCGAAAACAAAAAAGTACGTATTTCTTTATTTCGAAAGGAGATTCCAAATACCAAATTTCACCTTTGTAACATCTTCAGTAGCAGATATCAGTAGCCTAATGAAAATAATTCAACCCCATCCTCAGCCACTTTTACCCCCCACCCAAGTGGTTTTACCGAAAACAAAAAAATGCATGCTTCTTTATTTTAAACAGAGATAAAAAATACCATTTGTCATTTCTGTAACATGCAAAGTATTTGAGATATACTGTAGAAATGCTCATTTTAAAATTTCACCCCGTTTTTAGTTCCCCTTAAGTGGAGTTTCCAAAAAAATCACCTATGTTTCTTTACTTATACAGGAGATACCAAATAACATTTTTTACGTCTGTTACATTTTACGTTTATTAAATATACTGTTGATATTGTCTTTCTAAAAATTCACCCCAATTTGTCCCTCCTGTGTTTCTTTATTTTTAAAGGAGATCCCAAATGTCAATTTTCATGTCTGTAATATCTTCAGTTTCTGCGATATAAGAATCCTCATTAAAGGCATTCAACCCTTTTGTCATCATTTTTCACCCCTCCTATTGGGATTTTCCGAAAACAAAAAATACGTGTTTCTTTATTTTTAAAGGAGATTCTAAATAAAAAATTTTCCATCTGTAAACTTTTAAAGTTTTCAGATATAGATACACTCGTTTTAAAATTCACCCCCCTTTCTACCCCCATTATTTGAATTTTCGAAAAAGAAAAATTACGTGTTTTTTATTTTTGAAGGAAATCACAAATACCAATGTTCAGGTCTGTAATTTATTCGGTTTCTGAGATATAAGTACCCTCGTTAAAGGCATTCAACCCATTTTTCCACCTTTCTCAGCCCTCCTATTGGGATTTCCCGTAAACTAAAAATACATGTTTCTTTATTTTTAAAGGAGATTCTAAGTACCAATTTTTAAATCTGTAAATCTTTAAAGTTTTGAGATATTGATACACTCATTTTAAAAATTCACCCCCCTTTTCACCCCTTAGTGACGGAATTTCCAAAAAATCCTCTCTTCGCGAGCATTTACATTGTTATATAATTGTATCCTCAAAATTCCAATTTTTTAATGTCCAGTAGTTTTGGCTCGGCGATGATGAATCAGTCAGTCAGGACATGTTCCTTCATATATACAGATAAAAGGTTGGGGTCAGGAAGGGCATCCGGCGGTAAAACAGGACCAAATCCACATGTGTGCCACAGTTCGTACCCGCGACCCCACAGATGTGGGAAAAGCGGTGAAGAAAGAAGAAAAGGTGTTAAGAATTTCGATACCTGTTAATGAATATGGCTTATAGCCTCAGCTCCTGAATAAAATATCATCCCATGGACAAATGTGATGATAAAAGTTACACCTTACTAGAGCTCCATATCTTTTATGTCGAATGGATCCATCCTTTCTCGATAAGGCCCTCACTCATATAGTAAACTATTTTATATTTTTCATTAGACTGTATTACCAGTGCCATGTCCGGCTCCTTGGCTAAATGGTTAGTGTGCTGGCGTCTGGCCACAGGGGTCCCGGGTTCGATTCCCGACAGGGTCGGGAATTTTAACCATAATTGGTTAATTTCGCTGGCAAGGCGGTTGGGTGTATGTATCGTCTTCATCATCATTTCATCCTTATCACGACGCGCAGGTCGCCTACGGTAGTCAAATCAAAAGACCTGCATCTGGCGAGCCGAACTTGTCCTCGGACACTCCCGGCACTAAAAGCCATACACCATTTCATTTCATTTCATTTCATTTCATTTCATTTCATTTCACCAGTGTCATTAAAATGGTATCATGGTAGGTCATTCCTGTTCCCACATGCCGGGTGCATCAGATACATACTTCGTTGAAGCACACTGGGTGGACTACCTGTTCCGTTGAAGGAGTCCTTTACTGCGATACACGCAACAATTTACTCTTCAAAATTGCCGAATTTTGTAGAGGCTGCAAACTAGCCGTTAACTTTACCTTCTGCCATGACTTTGAAATATATATGAAATAGAGGTTTGCAAGGCACGTAGGTGAATGGATGAATGTAATTTTTTCGATATGACGGGGAGTTTCAGAACCACAGATGCTATGTTCGGCAAACAGTGCTGAGATTTTATGCAACAGCTTGTATTCTTAGATGTGGGAAGAAATTAGGCACTGATCCAAGAGCGACTTCCTGCTGATTTTAAGTATTCATGGTTGTAGGGTTGTAAATTACTGGTTTTGTCATGAGTCAGACTATATAAAGGAATTAGGTAATATTAAAATTCCATTTAAAGCGGAAGTATTTAATTGTAAACATGTACTGTGCATGTGTAATATGATGTTATTTGCTACGTAATATACAGCAGATAAAACTGTCTAGTGCTTCGAAGTATGATCATGGGCTCCTCACATGGCGAAATATACTCTTAGTTGTACTTTACTCAATCCTATTCTCGTAGAAAAGCCAATTTGTGCCAAATTTTACAGGTGGAAGCTTGTGTTATTTGTTTAATAATAATAATAATAATAATAATAATAATAATAATAATAATAATGATACAGATCCCCATCACGAAAGGAGTTAAATGAACCCTAAGAAATGAAAGAAAATAGGAATGAATGTTACTTGGTATGTCAGTATTTGTTGTTATACTCCATAAGCCCGACTACAATACTTTCCTAATCACTTGTAACCCTCTTGAGTTGAAATTTCGGTGAAAATTAAGAAATAGGTAACAACAACAAATACAGAAAGAAAAGTAAAATTCCCACCGATAAATAATGCATAGTAGAAAGAAGTTCTTTAAATACTACCTATCAGAAAAGAAACGAAACCTGCTAATTGCTGGTGCTATGACAATTCAAGGGTGAATTCCAGTGGTTATTCTCTTTACAAAGTGCGCGGGAGGATACAGTATTCCCTGAACATGAAGGAAAGGAGTTTAGAATTTCAGTAGTATATCTTCAGATTTTATCACGCACGGGAGATGTCATCATGAACAACCAGGAGGAAACTACTCTCCTCATATCGAAGAGTTGTGCTTTGATATAAAGAATACCTGGGAACTACATAAGATAAATGGAGAACATCTTGTAACATACAGGAATACTCAGTTCGATTGCTGTGTTCGCAGAGCACGATCTTGAAACGTGAGATCGAACTTCATTTTCGTATTGAAATGACGACCAAATAGTATAGTTCGAAGTCAGTACACGGATTAATTCTGAGCTTGAACTCAATAAAGGATCGCATTTATTTCTGTCATCCGCAATATAACCAACAAATGGAGAGCGTTTAGGTATAGCCGTAGCTGCTAAGTAATTCTTGCATTTCCCTGCTTAAAGATGTATTATTTTTGTAGTGTCGTGTTAAGTAATAAATTAAATACAATGAGAGTGTTGACTCGGCGAAACCAGAAATGGAAGCTCATGACTACGAGAAAGGCTTGTTGTTGTTGCTTGTAGTTTTAAGGGGCCTAACATCGAAGGTCATCGGCCCTACGAGAAAGGTACAGATGAAAACTCCTTCTTCACTGGAGTAAATGTACATCGCCCGATTTTACTTTTACTCAGTAAATCCCAGTTGGCAGAATGCATAAGAAAAGAAGGAATGAAAGCGGAAAAGTTATGCGAAGAGCAAGCCCAATTTAAAACATAATTTAGAATGAAAATGCCTGAGAAAAGTGTTTGGACTGGAGTATATAAATGACAGCACGTATCAGATGACACATATAAAGGGAAATGGCAATAAAAGGTTTATACTGAAAGGAAGGAAACAGCAAATTTTCAAATTTGTTGAAGGTGGAAAAACCCTTCACTTGATCATGTGAAATGTAAGCAGAGTGTTTTGACGTTTACACATTTTGTTTATTAACTAGATGATGTACTCGTGTTTCGCTGCGGAATTCTTCATTGTATGCTGAATTGTATGTTAGGTAGTGTACACATGTGAGTAAGATTGTATTAAATTGCATAGCTCATAGGGTTACCCCAGAAACGCGGCGAAGAAGTCACCATACGTTTTTCTCATGTGAAGACTGGGTTAAGGAATTTTCATTTATTTGATAGGTATTCTTGCCTACCATCAGTCACAATCAAGTTGGTGAGTTTCTATTATAATGGCAGAAGCTCATTCTCCACCTGCCTTTTTTAATCCTCGGAAATACTGTCATAGTGGTTTTCCCAACTGAAATCAACATAGGTCATTACAATGACATCAGTAGGAATGTCGCGACTAAAAGCAATGCTATCATATGAAATACTCAATCAAATGATAAACCACATATTTTCTAACTCTTAACGAACAGAACTATGCTGACAGTTTAACAGTCCAAAGTGCCAGATCTGGAGTGACCCGGCCGCAGACAGCCGTGAACATCCTCTGTCATTATTCCGTTACGTGTGCACACTGCACATTCCAATCAGCTCTTCGGAGTAGGGATCGAATAGCTGGAAGATATTGATGGACCAGTGTGTTACCTACCAGCAGTATCAGAAAATGTGTGAATCAGAGAAAAGGCACGCTAAAGAAGAAAGTTATCTAACTCGTCAGTTATTTCCACCAAATATTCAGGCAGGTTGTTATACTCGGTACGCAGCAGAGATGAGTGGAGGCAGAAGGGACAAAGAACATCACAACAAACAATGGTCAATGTATTGTTATTGTTGATCAATTATATGAGCGTAGGCCTTCTTATTTAGTGAAATATTACTCTTATTATAGTCGTTACGGTTAAACTGAATAAAACATAAATGATCGGAAATTGTATTCTCCATAACTTTTGTTATGTAGTACTTTTGAATAGTACCAATGACACAAGTATTTAAAAATTATACTTTAGGCTCCTTCCCCTAAACTACCACTTCATCCATTATTAATAACATTATTTATAGCCTAGACTCTAGTTTCTTCTTCTCCGACTCCACATACCGATTTTAATTACATTCTGTTCCCCCATTTTCTCGTGGCCCAGCGTTGATATGGACTTAGCAACAAGAATACAAATTCATGAATATCTCTGTTATCATAGCCGCAACGGTAAAAATATATACCGGTAAGACATAAATGATCGTACATTTAATTATTTATAACTTTAGTTATGTAATATTTATCGATAAGGGTAATAATAGCATAAATATTTGAGAATTAAATTGTTGGCCTTCCCCTAAACTACACCATCACTCAGCGTGAATACAATTATTTTTCCTGGACTGTAGTGGCTCACTCCTCGCCTCTACATACCGATTTTCGTTCAGTTCTCTTTTGCCATTTTCTCGTGTTGAGCGTACATGCATACTTACATGCATACTTACATACATACAGACTGAGATGACGGAAAATTAAAAAGTGCGTTTCCTTGTTATTTTGGACACGTCCAATGCGAAAGTACAATTCTTTTTCTGATTCTGAGCAATTTACAAACAAAACTCTTATATTATATACAGTATATAGATATTGATGCTGTGGGGGTAACTATAATTGCGATGATGATGGTATAGACGACGTTATTGTTGACGTAGAAGTAAAAGTCAAAATCTTCTTATATTAAATAAATCTGTAGTTCGTTTTATTTTGGTTAATTAATGAAAATCACGCACATGAGCACATTAACTTGTTTACTGAAACTTCAAACAGCACAAGATTTCATACGTTTTTGTATAAAACAGTGATAGTGTAGTCTTGGCTTTCATCAGCTGCTGCATGGCTAGCATGAATGGTTCAGGAGTGGTCGATTTTGATGAGCTAGGAGGTGGAATAGCTATGTTACCTTCACTCTAGTTGTTACACATGAGCTTGTTGATGCAGTGTCGGGCACCATGAATGGTAACTTCAGTCTGTCTATGCTAACAGTTTGTTCACCTGCTGGCGTCATAACTTCAAAATGTTAGTCACTGTGAGACAAGACTTCGTATGGTCCATCGCACGTTTGCTGTAGTGGTTTCCTATGAGTGCCATGTCGAATAAAAACGAATTTGCTTATCATCGACGCTGGATGGAAAAACACTTTCCAGTTGACATGGTGATCGATTGTGACAGGCTACAAGGTTCACATCTGTTCTCGTAATTTGAAGGAAAACGATGTGATGTCCATGATTATTTCTTGATTTTGGAGTAAATCTGCGGGTAGCCTGATTCCCTTACCCGTAAGTCATTTCAGTAGCAGTACTTTCATTTCCTGAAATGATACGTGAGCGAAGGCCCAAAAGTACAAGTGGGAGCTTCAGAGACCAGTCGTCCGCAATTTGAACTGTCAGGGCAGTCTTTAACTGGCGGTGCCAGCGTTCAATCTTTCCATTTGCAGCTGGATTGTATGCTGTGGTCTTGATGAGGACTACACCGACTGTAGTCATCAGACACTTGAAAAGTTGGCTTTCAAATTGTCCTCCACGCTCTGTAGTGATAATATGTGACACTCCGAAACGAGCTATCCAGGTGGATAACAATGAGAATTCAACTGCTTCAGCTGGGGTGTCAATATGGGAAACGCTTCTGGACACCACCCAAAGCGGTCGATGATAGTGAGTAGATAACGGTATCCTTGTAATGGTGGCGAAGGTCCAAGTCAACGTTAATGGGGCTAAATCTTGACTTTGCTGGTGGATATTTTCCAATTGCACTTTGGATATGTCTAGCAACTTTGCTTTTCTGACATGAAAAGCAAGTTGACGCCCATTCTTTAAAGTCTTCCTTGAGTGATGACCATTTAAAAGTTCAATGATAATTTTACGCCAAGATGAGACTAATTTCGGATGGAGTTAGAAATTGCCTTCCAGAATGGTAGAGGCATCTGTGGATGAAGGCTCTCTTGGGATGTATAACACACGAGGTAGATTTTGTTTTGTAATGCAACTGTCTGAAACACAAGTGAGGATGTTTTCCGGGGGTTTAAAAGTTCCTCGTTAGATTGTTGAGCTTTAGCGATTTCTTTCAAAGTGAATAATGACTGGATATCAATGGAAGAAATACGTGAGATAGCCCCTGCTGAAATGTCACTGCTATATGTGTGCCATATATCTCTTGTTATTTGTCCAATGAAGCTGATGTGGCGAACTCGACGAGGTGAGGCTTTGTCTGAATATTGCTCAAACATGAAGGTCAGTGGTTTGTGCTCAGTATAAACTGAAAAGACACGCCCTTTCAACATGAAATGAAAATGTTTAACAACAGCGGAAAATGCCAAAAGTTCTCAGTCGTAATTGGAATAACGCTTGTTGATGTCTGTAAGCTTCTTCGAGAAAAATCCCAAAGGCTTTAGAGTGACATTCCTACTTTGGTGTAGAGATGCTCCAGTGTCACAGTCTGAGGCATCAGCCATCCAAACTAGTAATAAAATTGAGGGTGGGTGAAGAAATAGCACTTTATCTGCCAGATTGATTTTCAACGTTTCAAGAGCCTTTCTATTATTTTCGGTCCACTGGATGTTCCTTTTGTCATTCTTCTTGACACCGTGAATTATATCAAGAAGAGCGGCTTGCATAGAGACAGAATATGGTAGAGCTCTCCTACAAAATTCAGTAAGCCATAGAAAACGGCATAAGTCTTTAACTGTCGTGGGTAGGGGTAATCGGCAATTGCTCTTACTTGCCCCAACAGTGGTTTAATACTTTGACCCAATATAAGATAAGCGAGGAATGGCACATCCATTGCGCTAAACACACACTTGCTCAAATTGACGTTTATGTTGCGTTCACGTATACGTTGGAGTAGTAAGTGAAAATTATGTACGTGATTTCAGTTCTCTGATGCTACGATAACAGCATCTATATATAGGTACAAGAAATACAAGTCATGCAGTGCTGAATCATTATATCGATGGAATATTTGAGCTACATTTCATTGACCAAAGGGAAGTCAATGGAATTCAAACAGTCCTAATGGTGTGATGACAGCAGACTTGGGTACATCGTCTGTGTGAACTGGAATGTGACGGCATGCTCTGACCAGATCTATTTTAGAGAAGACAGTTTTGCTATCCAATTGTCTGTTGAAATCTTTAAAGTTAGGTATGGAAGTTAGGTTGAGTATATCTTCGGCTTGGTGATATTATTCAGAGCCGATAGTCACATGAAGGACACAAGGAAACAAGCTTCTTCGGAACTTAGCGAAGAGGGTTGGCACAAAAACGTTTGGAGGGCTGACAGAATTCATATTCACGATTTGTGCAAATTCTGCTTTGTCCGTTCAGAATTTGTCACGGGGTAGCATGCGTACCTTCACTGCAATATTTTTCTTTACAATTTGTTTTACGTCACACCGACACAGATAGGTCTTATGGTGACGTAGGGATGGGAAAGGCCTAGGAATGGGAAGGAGACGGCCATGGCCTTAATTATTTGCATTTGCTTGGTGTGAAAATGGGGAAACCACGGAAAACTATCTTCAGGGCTGCCGACAGTGGGATTCGAACCCACTATCTACTGGATGCAAGCTCAGAGCAGCGAACCCCTATCTGCACGGACAACTCACCCGGTCACTGCATTATTATGTGCGTGACGGTTATGGGTGGAAAGGTGAAAATAATGTTCTCGTGCAGCAAGTTTGGAAACTCCTTCAGAATGTGTACATGTATTTGGTATGGTGGCGTAACATGCACCGGTCGTATACTTGAGACTCTAATTAGCGAGCAAGGTGTTGTTAATTTTGTTGATTCAATAATTCTTCTGGGCTTCAGGTCAACTAATACGATGTAATGGTAAATGGAGTCTACTTCAATAGTGCGTGACTGTACATGGCAACTAGAAAGTTCCACAAAAAATTCCGGTGTAAACATAGGTCGATTGTTAGAAGGCGTTCTCCATAGTTTTGTTGAATGTGCTTTTTGCCGCGTGAAGTTTCAGATTAGAAACTTGGCGACGATCAGTTTTCGAAGGGGGGAATACAGATCCGCGCCAGTGTGTACTAAATATCTGTATCCGCTGAATCCATGAATAAAATAAAGCTGGTAGAAGTTACGCCTCCTTCACTTGCCACCGTTGGCGTGGAGTGTTGTAGTTTGAGGGATTATCAGAATTTTGAAGGTTAACTGATCGGCTTGAACAAGGACTTTGGTATTTCTTTGCTCTCGAGAATTATTTTAAAACGTTCCAGCACAATGCTCCATTAGAACTGAAACGTGAAATCTGTAAACTGCTTGAGTCGTGGGAAGTGTCAAGTGAGGAGCAGGAAATGTGTCTAGAAGAACAGGAACTGTTACGTGAATACCGAGAGCTGTCTCATGAGGAAAAGAACTTTAACAGAAGTTCACTGATGGTGCATGTAAGTCGCGCGATCTGTGTTTCCAGGTGGGAAACACGATCAGTATTCTGACCTGCCGCTTGACCAAGGGAACTTTGGCGTCGGTTGACTGCAACTTTGTGAATAAACAACTGAACCTATTGGTGAGAAATGTACACTTTTATCCGGCATGATAGCTTAAGTGTCCACATCATCGTTACCTGCAGCCAATATGGAGTGGGCCGTTACCGGAAGCCATTGAATAAAAATTGTATTGACAAAGTCCCTTTTTACTTGAGTACCGACCAATGCTACAATTTCTCTTCGTGGTTGTGATGGCCTTCTATCTTCTAATTCAGCAATTTAGTAAACTTCCTACCCTCAGATACCTCAAATTCCTGTGTTAACAGTATTTCGAGATCCAAAAATGATGTAGAACTGATAGGCCGACTCAAAATACTGAGGTCAATTCGGCTACGTCAGCCTCTAAAGACCCTATACAATATAAGATTTGGATGTTCTCATTATTTGTACCAACTGAGAAGAACTGAGTCAATTTGAAGAAACCATACCTTGATATTATTTCTTTAGTTGGGAGGCGTTATTTTTGCTGAGACTCGTACAAGTTCAGTTTTGTTGTTGGGCTGATTGATTTCACATTTCTGGTTCATATTCACAAGCTGCTTCGGGCTCTCCAGTGCGATATACGTACTAAAATATTTTCTTAAATCACGTCGGGGTCACCATGTGGTTATTTATTAATTAAAACCACGCACATGAGCAAAACTCGTTTAATGTAACTTCAAACAGCACAAGTTTTCATATGTTTTTGTGGAATACAAAATAACATAGAATAAAAGGGCTATGGCATGTGAAGTCAGCATTGCACTTAAAAACATAAAAACATAAAAACATAAGTTGCAGGAATGAAAAGATGAATTAACATACATTTACATGAAATGTCTAGAGTGAAGTCCACTATATCAGTTCTTAATTGTTTAGGCCCAATCAATGGTGGACTACCATCGTGCAGCAATCAATTAGGCAGGGATGACATTAAAATGTGAAACTGGACTCTCAATTTAGCTGTCCTCTTTGTTCCCCTCATTTTGGTATAGCCTATGAAAGTGTATCAGCGGAAACTACGAGTACTTCTTGTCCATTAGGGCTGCCTTCAGCAGGAAAGAAAAATGCTAAGAAATAGAAGCAATGGTTTGCTTCGGAAACGGACGAAATAATGGACCTGTCAACATTGGAACTTCTGAGATTGGATTCATTTGGAACAATTGCAAGTCTTCAGATTGCTTAAATAAAATTAGCTTGAAAACCGGGGAAGAGATCATCGCAATTTGCTTGAACGTGATCCGTATACCGAGGAAATATTTAGGCTCTACGTGTGATCAATACTGGTGTCATGTAACTTGAATTCCACTGTAATTTTTAATCACGACATAAATTATTTAAAAGTCAGCAAATATTTGTAAAATCTCATTGAAGCAGAAACTGATGAACAGTAAAATGAAGTCAATGAACTCATTTAGTAAAATGAACGTTTCTTTATAATTCTTTATATCTTTATATATATACACACAACATTTACAGCAATGATGTGTCAACAGCCTGTCCATTATAAAGATAAAGATTGCTGCCTTAGACTTCAACGTCAACTTCATTCAGCCTCATGATTAATGATGGTGGAACATTCACTAAGTCTGACTGTGGTCCTTAGTATCAGAGCAGCGGACATTCTGAAAAGATGTGTTCCACAGGCTGATTGGAATTTTGACAATCAAAGTAAGGTGATCTCCGGAAGCCCAACTTAAGTGTATATTATGTACATCGGCCGTGTGTTGTGCAAAACAGTTTCAGTAGCGACCAGGTCCTTCGAGGTAGAACAAAGCCACCTGGAGCATGATTCAGATTTAGCATTCTGAACCGCCCTAGAGCTAAATGTGTCCATTGCTTTTCCCATCTCTCACTCAGGTTAATGTTATTTCTACTGATCGTTGCCTCTGATGTTTAATAGATGGTGGGATTTTAATCTACAGCTGCAAAATCCCATGATGTCGCTGTGGATAGGTACGAGACTATTGGATGAGATATTATTGTACTCTTGATGTAATGCATTTGAACACCGCAAATCTGGTGGAGCGAAATGAGAAACGAATAGCATTTTGGGGTAGTCCGAATTGTTCCAGAAATTATCCCCGTAGAATTGTATATTGTATATTTGCTATTTAGCCACACCGAGGAGCAGTATTTGTTTGATGAATACTTAGGTATACAAGGCATTGGGCAGAACATCGCGAAGTCTCTGCTGAAGTACATAGTTAATTGAGGATGTTGCT